>NC_044031.1:570998134-571298134 GCF_901765095.1 Microcaecilia unicolor
ACCCTTCTCCACCACCGCTAACTCCAGACTCCGCCCCTTCTGCCTCGCATCACCTTATGCCTGGAACAGACTTCCTGAGCCCATACGCCATGCGCCCTCCCTGCCCATTTTCAAGTCCTTACTCAAGGCCCATCTCTTCTCCCTTGCTTTTGACGCCTAACCACCTTCCCATTCCTGATACCTACACTGACTACATAGTTTTTACCTTTAGATTGTAAGCTCTCTTGAGCAGGGACTGTCCTTCCCCCTGTTTAAACTTGTACAGCGCTGCGTAACCCTGGCAGTGCTATAGAAATGCTAAGTAGTAGTAGTAGTAGTAGACTGATACAAGGGCACTATCACCTCTTTTTCCCTGCTAGTCATCCCTCTCCTTATGCACCTGAGCATCCTTCTGGCTTTGGCCATTGCCTTTTCTACCTAATCGGCCACCTTAAGGTCATCAGACATAATCACCCCCAAGACTCGCTCTTTTTTCGTACAAAGAAGCACTTCACCCCCTATACTGTACCATTCTCTTGGATTCTTGTAACCCAAGTGCATGACTTCATTTCTTAGCATTAAATCTTAGTTGCCAATTTTTGGACCATTCTTCAAGCTTCGCTAGATCCTTTCTCATTTCGTCCACACCCTCGGGGGTGTCCACTCTCTTACAGAGTTTGGTATCATCCGCACAGAGACAAACGTCATCAGACAGTCCCTTCTGAAATATCACTCACAAAGATGTTAAAAAGAGCCTTTTCCTCGGAGCAAGCTCCTTTTACCACTATCCTCTGTCTCCTTCCATTTAACCAGTTTTTAACCCAGTCACTTTAGGTCCCATACCAAGGGCATTCAGTTTATCAGTCGCCTATGCGGAACTCTGTCAAAGGCTTTGCTAAAATCCAAGTACACAACATCTAGTGACCCTCGCGTGTCCAACAGCTTGGTCACCCACTCAAAGAAGTCAATCAGATTTGTCTGGCTAGACCTGCCTCTAGAGAAACCATGCTGCCTCGACTCCTGCAGTCCACTTGATTCGAGAAACCTCACAAACCTCCGCGTAACAAGTGTTTCCATTAGATTACTCACCACTGAGGTCAGACTGACCAATCTGTAATCTGTAACCTCCTCCTTGCTTCCGCTCTTGTGCAGAGGGACCACAGCCGCCCTTCTTTAAAATTCCCCTTGTTTAAAATTGTACAGCGCTGCGTAACCCTAGCAGCGCTATAGAAATGCTAAGTAGTAGTAGTAGTTCTTCAGTCCTCCTGGACTACTCCTGACTCTAAGCATTGAACAGGTTAGACAGTGGAGCTGCCAGAACTTCTCCCATTGCTTTGTCTACTTTTAGTTTAGCTAGCTACTCACAAACATAATCTTCTGAGAATTGGTCCTGGTCTACCACACATCCATCCCCAACATCCGTGAACACAGAACAGAAATAATTGTTTAGTAGTTCAGCTTTATCCTTTTCAGCTTCTACATATTCCTGCCCCTCAGCCTTGAGTCTCACAATGCTACTGTGGTACTTCCTTCTTTCACATATCTAAAAAATGTCATCGTCCAATTTTACCGTATCGGCTATCTTTTCCTCCATTTGCTTCTTCACTTTCCTGACAGCTTCGCTTAGCTTTTCCAGGTATTTTTGCTTGGCTTTCTCTTTCTGTGATGTCTTGTAATGTATGAATACTAAACTTTTTTCCCTTACCTTTTCAGTAGCACCAGGTCTAGAATCGTTCCATACCGTGTTGGTTTCTTTAACCACTGCTGGAACAACTCTTCCTGTAGAGAATCCAAGATCCCTTTGATGACCCCTCAGCAGAGACTCTCCAATCGACATCTAGCATATTAAAATCACCTATTAGTAGTACTTCCCCTTTCCTAGCTATCTTGTGAATGTCTTAAATTAAGTCTCCATCTGACTGTGAAGGAGGTCTGTATATCATACCAATGTAAATATATGTTCCATTCCCTCTTTCCAGTTTAATCCACAGCACTTCTTCCCTACCCCATATGTCCTGCAATTCTGTCACATTAATATTATTCTTAATATATATAATGCTACTCTTCCACCCTTTTTTCCTATCCTGTCCTTCCTGAACAGATTATAGCCAGGTATAACTATATCCAAGTCATGGTTCTTCGTTAGCCACGTCTCCATGGCTGCCACTAAATCCAAGTCAGCTTCTATCATTGCAGCATCTAGATCTATAAATTTGTTTCCCATACTACGGGCATTGGTATACAAGGCTCTCCAGATTTTACTATTTTTTCCCTTTTCTATAAAGATATTTGATGCCTGACCTTTCTGAGGGTTACTTTGGGGCTTTTTTCACCCATCCCCAGAAAATTTAGTTTAAAGACCTCTTTAGCACTTTACTTTAAATTTTCTGGGGATGGGTGAAAAACTCCCCAAAGTCATTAATAACCCTTAGAAAGGTAAGACATCAAATATCTTTATAGAAAAGGGACAAAATAGTAAAAATTTCTAAATTTTCTGGGGATGGCCAGTCTGTTGCAAAAGACACTTTGCCCCTTACTTGATAGATGGACACCATCACTGCTCAGTAGCTCTTGGAAAATCATCCCATGGTCTAAGAAACCACACCATTTGTGTTGGCACCATCCACACAGCCACAAGTTCAGTTCCAGGATGCGACATTCCCTCCTTCAGCCTTTACCTTCAACAGGAAGGTTTGATGAGAACACCGCTTGTGCACCTAAGTGTTTCATCCTCTGACCTAGAGTCATGAAGTCTCATTTGATATGTTCAGTAGGATACCTAGCAGTATCATTTGTGCCAACATAGATGAGCAGCATTGGATAGTGGTCAGTAGGTTTATGAGTCTTGGCAAACTTTCTGTTACATCCCGAACCTTGGCACCAGGCAGACAGCACACCTCCCTGAACATCATATCTGGTTGGCAGATGGGTGCCTCTGTACCCCTCAGAAGAGAATCACTAATCACCACCACCTTTCATTTCTTGTTGGCCACCGATCCAATGGCTTGGGGATTTTTGATTGCAGTTTGTTCCTGCTCTTCAGATGTTTTCAGCTCTTCTACCTTCAGGGCTGCGAACAGATTCTTCAGTTCAACAGAAGATGGAGTCGGGGCATTAATTTTGCAGGCTCTAGTAATCTGTGCCCAGCTGTCCTCTTTCTCTATGAGATCTCTTTTCCTTTTGCTGGCGATCCCCAATGCTTCAACATGCATCCCTGCCCCTATGTCTTGCCCCTTCCTTGGCCACCTTTAAATCTAAACTGAAAGCCCACCTCTTTAACATTGTTTTTGACTCGTAACCACCTGCCTCCACCTACCCTCCTCCTTCCTGTACACAATAATTGATTTGCTTACTTTATTTTTTGTCTATTAGATTGTAAGCTCTTTGAGCAGGGACTGTGTTTCTTCTATGTTTGTGCAGCGCTGCGTATGCCTTGTAGCGCTATAGAAATGCTAAATAGTAGTAGTAGGGATGAATTTCTGGTTGTCACAGATGTTTTAGTATTGCCACGTCCTCTCAGTTCTTGTACTTATTTCATGAGGGATTAAATATGCATACATTTATCACAAGAAACTAGATCCTTGCTTTGGACTAAGCATTCAGCGTGGACAAAGGCAGAAGCTGCAATGAGAGCAGCAGCTTTAGAGGCACGATGTTTCTTTGCCATACTTTGAGAATAGGAGGTTTATGTACCTCTGGATAAAAAGAAAAGGAGAAATGCCTATCAAAGCTCCAACACTATTTTTCCTTCACCTATTTTGTAAGTTACAAAAGCAGGTAGTTTTTACTGCAGGGTCTAAGAACCTGTTCAGACTTACTTTGTGTGTGAAATTCAATGTAATTCCTTGCCTATTGTTGGGATATAAGTGATTGAGAATCTTGCTGAGTGTGCTCTCTTTCCTATCATATATTGGAGTTCCTCTTCCTTCTGTTGTGTTATTAATGTAAACCTTTTTGACCTCCACAAAAACGCTATATCAAATTCCAATAAAACTTAAGTTGTGCGGGGGTCCTCCAACAGCTTTGCTGCCGGTGGGGAGTGGTGCTTCTTTTGTTTTCAGTTGCTAGGGCTAAGCAGGTTCCTTGGTGTCCTTTAGAGCTTGCATGTCCCTCATCTTTGAAAACACAATATTAAAGCAAAACTGCCAGCAAAGCAGCCCTCCCGCACAACCTAGAAGGAACAATGCTCTAAATGAGGTCTCACCATAGACTTATACAGAGGTATTATCTTCTTTTTCCTGCTGTCCAATTCACCCCCCTATGCACCCAAGCATCCTTCAAACTTTTGCTATCACCATTTCTACCTGTTTGGCCACCTTAAGATTATCACATAGAAACACCCCAAGTCCCATTCCTCTTTCATGCGCAGAAGTACTTCACCCTATAGAAGGATGGTGGATGCCTGGAATGCCCTCACACAGGAGGTTGTGAAGACAAAAACAGTGGTAGAATTTAAGAAAGCTTGTGACAAACACAGAGGATCACTATATAGAAGAATAGAATCCAACTAATGCTAAACAATGCTAGATTGAGCTTTGATGGCAGCTTCAGAGTTTGGGAAGGTAGATCAATGCTGGGCAAACCTCTACAGTCTGGGTCCTGTAAATGGCATAAACACATCAGGATTAAGGCTGGAGTGGGCTTCAATGGCAACTCCAGTAGTTGGGATATAGGACCAGTGCCGGGCAGACTTCTATGATCTGTGACCCAAAACTGACAGGAAGAGACAGAGATACCAATGCAGCATACAAGATTTAACTTTGGCCACCTTGTTGGGCTGACTAGATGGACTGTGCAGGTCTTTATCTGCCAACATTTACTATGTTACCCCCTAAACTGTACCACTCCCTTGGGTTTTGGTAGCCCAAATACATGACCCTGAATCTTTTAGCATTAAATCTTAGCTGCAAATTCTGGATCATTTCTCAAGCTTTGCTAGGACAACCTACATTAGGCAAACATATATTTGTGGGCCCCATCCCCCACCATCATTTCACCTCTCCAGAAGTAGCAGGGAAAAGTGCAGAGCCTAGCTGTAGGTACGATAGCAGTAATAGTTTGTGCGTGAGCATAGGGACTATGCAAGCACGTTTTGAATGGAGAGACTTAATGGGTAGAGAAGGACAGCTGCCAAGTTACCTAGTTCCAGGAGGGAAATTCTGAGTCAACCCTGGATTTCTTCAACCTTATCCTACATTATGGGACCAGAATTGCTGATTTCAATTGATGATATCAGAGACTACAAAAAGAACACTGATTTGTGAAATAAGTTCAAAAACAGGACTGGCCAAAAAGTCTCCCTCCTGGAGTAAAGCCAGGTAAGTGCAGTAGGGGACTCAGAACCAGGGAAGCTGCGCAAGTCAAATTCACTCTCTATTGCCTCTGATACAAACCAGAGATTCCAAGGATAGACTGACCAAAAGAGTGAAATTTAAGGGCAATGGATCCAAGATATAAATTTACAAAAAAGTTTTATATGTGAAAAAAGGTTCACAAACGGAAAAAGCAAAATAAAATATTTCAGGTTTTTTTTTTAATGCTTCTGAAAGAATATACAAGGCACTACTCCACTAATACTATCCTACATACAAAACACAAGACGTAGAGGACTCACTTGGAGTAATTCTAAAACACCTATGTTTATAAAGAAGAGTCTCATATAATCACC
This sequence comes from Microcaecilia unicolor, assembly GCF_901765095.1. Classification (NCBI taxonomy): domain Eukaryota; kingdom Metazoa; phylum Chordata; class Amphibia; order Gymnophiona; family Siphonopidae; genus Microcaecilia; species Microcaecilia unicolor. Next base: position 571,003,782 of record NC_044031.1, read on the forward strand.
ATGGCCGGTTTCACTTCACCCACGTGGTGAACCTCTGCCCATGTGTATTTTTAATCACAGACTCAACCCCCACCCTTCCTAGATATATATAACTTAATTTGCTCTTTTCATTACAGTAACCGTGTGATACTTTTTAAATCTCCCTCACACTTTGGTACTATTTACACTGATAGCTAGGTGGCACTTATCTGTATATGCTGGTGTGCTCATATTGCCCAACAGGTGCCTGTTTCGCTGTCCAAGCTTTGTCAAGGGGGAGTCGTAGCACCGGACTGTCTTATTGCCTCTTATTGCCATTGTCCTGTATATAATATGTAAACCGCTTTGAATGTAGTTGGAAAAACCACAGAAAGGCGGTATATAAGTCCCATTCCCTTTCTCCTATATTCCCTGGGTTGAAAACCTCCCTTCACTTAATGTGTGTGCAGGTATATTTGTACCATTGATCTTCCCCATTCCAGCCCTGATTTTCAAAGGGAAGTTTCATTTCTATAAGACTATCCTCACCAGATACATAGAAACATCCACAAGTATATGGACATGCACTTACTAACTCTCTTTTCTAGTGCTGTCCTGCTGCTCATGTTCTCATTCAGGCAGTGCCCCTACCTCCCACCATCATGATAAATTCTAGCATTTGCTGCCTATTCTTTTCCTGAGCAGGCAAGAGACTTTTCACTTTCCCCTCCTTTGCAACAATATCCCTCACCCCCACAACACTCACTGATTCTCTCCGATGACCCTGTAGAGCTCAGCTTCACACAGCCCCTGCAGCTCAGCCCCTCCTTTCCTGTGACTACTAGAGCCTTCCCACTGGCTGGATTCTACCACAGCCTCTGCACTGGAAAAGGGGGAGGGGGGCATTAGAGAGTGTCACTGGCTAAACTCTGAAAAATATCCACACACTTAGCCATCCTTCTGGCTTTTAGACAGGTAATGCACAATTTTTTTTTAGTTCAATTAATTTTATTCATAAACGTTTATGTATTAAACACATTATAAACAGTACTGAACAACATGAAACAAGAAAACTAAAACCTTACATGTACACAATGGAATATGATGTAATAAACAACGAGCAGACAGTTGACAATCCTAGCCTCCTGAATCCTGAGCACATCTGACAGGGCCCCCCACCCCCCTTAAAAAACTTTTGGGCCCGAAGCACGTACCTAGTTTGCCTATGCCTTAATCAGGCTCTGTAGGTCCTTCCTTGGTGTGGCTGGTAACATAACATCCACTATCCCACTGGACAGTGTGGATAACATACTATCGGGGTATCTACTTTACAGCAGATATTGATATCATTCACAAAGAGGCAAACCTTACAAGATAGTCCTTCAACAATATCATTTATAAAAATGTTAAGAACGGGCCCAAGAACTGAACCTTGCAGTACACCACTGGTAAAACCCCTATTTATCCTCTCTTGCCTTCCACTCAACCAGGTCCTAACTCAGTCACTCTAGGGCCCATACCTGGTGAACTCAGTTTATTTATAAGCTGTCTATCCAGAATCATGTCAAAGACACTGCTAAAATCTAAGCACACCACATCTAGTGCTCTTGCTCGATACAACTTCCTGGTCACCCAGTCAAAAAAACTAACCAGATTTGTCTGACAAGATCTGCCTCTAGTGAAACCATGCTGTCTTGGGTCCTGCAGTCCACTGCATTCAAGAAACCTCACTATGATCTAATGTATGGCAATTAAAAAAGTGCAGAGTGATGCACCTGGGAAATAAGGATAAAATAAGCTGTATGTGCTAGGGGGTAAGAAGCTGATATGCATGGACCAGGAGAGAGACCATGATGCAATAATGTCTAAGGATCTCAAGGCTGCAATATAATGTGACAAGGAGCTGGCCATAGCCAGAAGGACGCCGAGATGCATAGAAAGAGGAATCACCAGCAGAAAACGTGAGCTGTTCATAGAGCCCCGGGATTTTCTTCAAATATTCAGGAGTAACACAGGTCTAAGTCTTAAAAATAAGCATCAAGACTTTAAAATAAATCCTGACGTGCCCAAGTAAAGACTTCAAAGTTGAGGTAACATGATCATTACATTGTAATCCCACAATCAAACGTACAGCTGCAACTTGTACAACCCGTAATGCTTCACAAGACTGAAGTAAACTAAAGTTTATTTGGCCATAGACCCAAAATTTTTAAAAAAGAGCCTTCATAAATCGGTTTCTAAAAGAGCTACTGCTGATCTGGGAGGGGATTCCATACCCCCCCCCCCCCCCAAAAAAAAAAAAAAAAAGAATACTGGGGATAATGTTGGCAGGGTGGGGAAGAAGCAGCATCAGAGATCTCCACTGTTGGCTCCTATGATTCTGGACTGGCTCCTAGATTTAATGAAAATTTGTTGAGACCTGATTTAAGACATACCAGTATTTCTTAGTATTGCTGAAATTATTACTACTACTACTTTAAAGAGTCATCTTGTTTCAGTCACAGCCAAATTCATGGTCCCCTCTTTGTTAAGCTATGTCAATAAGAAAGGGGCCAGCCAAAGCAGGCCATGCCTGCTCCACCCAAATAGCTTTATTTTTTATTTGAATCCCTTATTACAACTGGTATTTCTTCAAAATCTACACCTTGCTTTACTTCTTCTTTCGGCATTAATCATGGATTCCTTGGTCTTCAGCAACTACCTAATGGACCCCCTGTGACGGTACTATCTTTTCAAGGCCCACACCAATTTGTTGTGGAAAAAGGTCAATCATCTACAATTCAATGCCACAGAACCTGTGCTTTGCCTCCAAAGGTACAAAGTCTTCTTTTCCAGGTGTGCCCTGGTTCTCAACAATGATGTTTATGCCTCTTCTTGGGCCTCAGGGTTCTCAGCCTCTTTCTTGACAAGGAGAAATTCAAAGTACATTCCTCCATTCTATGTTTCCTTAAAAATGGAGCTTGGCTGTGCATTTTGGATCTAAAAAGTTACTTATACATCACATCCATCCCTGCTGCAAGCAATATCTCCGGTTTCAAATCTGCAAGGACCACTTTCAATACAAGTTTTTCCCTTTCAGACTGGCATTAGTTCCCAGAATTTACCAAATTTCTTGGGGTTGCGGCTGCATACCTTCACAAACTAGACCATCTAGATGTTCCCTAACTCTATGATTGACTTCTGGTAGTGTTGTCCAAAAAGCTTGCATTACTGCACAGGAAACAATTCGCCAGCTCTAAGTCTAGGTTTTATAATCAAGTTTCAGAAGTTGAACTCTCATCATAGAGACTTTTGTTCATATGGGCCACACGAGGCAATACATTTCTGCCACTGGACAGAATGCACTCCTTAAGGCTGCATTCCTGCTATAAATAGATTTTGATGGAAGTCATGAATATCCCTCTATATCGACTCTGATGGAAGTCATGGCTACTGATTTGGTATATGATATGGCTGCTGTAGTGCATAGTTTCCTTTGCTCATTCAAAAATAAGATGGCCTCAATGAGATTTCAAATGCCAATGGAACCAGTGTACACAAACTATCCACCAATTTGCTTCCTTCACTTCAGTCATAAAAAATGTTGCAATGGTGGATATCCAACATACACTAACTCGTATGAAGCATTTCCTTCACTTAACCAATTCCCATTCCTACTCTACTGTAGTATTATTCTGTCTACTCCTTCCTGTACAAATTAATTGATTTGATTACTTTATTTTTTGTCTATTAGATTGTAAGCTCTTTGAGCAGGGACTGTCTTTCTTCTATGTTTGTGCAGCGCTGCGTACGCCTTGTAGCACTATAGAAATGCTAAATAGTAGTAGTAGTAGTCCTAACAATGAATGCTTCCAATACTGAGCAGGGAGCAATTTAAACTTCTACCTTACTCAAGGGACCTGGTCAAAGTATGAACTACTCCATCATGTAGGGAGGAAAAGGATCTCTGCATCTCTGCCAGGAAGCAGCAAATATTTGGGAATGTGTCATAGCAAATCACAACCAAATACAAGCAATTTACCTCTCTGGCGCGGTTCTTCAATCCCACAAGTGGTCCCTCATGCCAGGGTTCTGTAGCCTATTTTCTAAAATTGGGGGATCTCTCAAATTTTTGACAGCATCAAAACTGCAATGCTGCTGTTCAGTTCACCCATCCCAGGTCAACTGGTGAGAGATGCTTTAGCGATATCCTGGGGTTAGATTCTGCTCTATGCTTATTCTCACAATCTCGCTCATAGAAAAAGACTCCAATTTCAACAGAGGCCAGGCACAATGATTTTTATAATGTATTTCTGGCCTTGTGAAAACTTGTTTCCTCTGCTAGACTTGTTTGTGATCTACTAGTTGTGCATGCTTCCAATCTTTACATCATATAGTAACATACATAGTAGATGACGGCAGAAAAAGACCTGCATGGTCCATCCAGTCTGCCCAAGACAAACTCATATGTGTATACCTTACCTTGAATTTGTACCTGTCCTTTTCAGGGCACAGACCATATAAGTCTGCCCAGCAGTATTTCCCGCCTCCCAACCACCAGTCCCGCCTCCCATCACCGGCTCTGGTACAGACCGTATAAGTCTGGCCTCTCCTATCCTCGCCTCCCAACCACCACCCCTCTTCCCCCCAACTGCTCCGCCACCCAATTTCAGCTAAGCTTCTGATCATGAATCACATCGTGCAAAGACTGCCTTCATTACAGCTTCAAAGCATTAACCTTGAGCTTAGTCTCTACACTAGCACTTCCAGTGCCTAACCAAGATACTTTAGTTAATGAAAGGAAACCATCTACCAGGTGTACTCTGATAGGCTACCAGATTACCAACTGTCCGCTTATGTTTTGATCCATAAATGGGCTTCTTCATGTCAAACCATCATTAAAGAAATTTCTCATGCTAATGGGACCTTTACATCACCTTTGGTTTCCTAATAAAGCCACTATTTGAGCCAACAAAACCTGCGATAAGTATTTCACATGTAAAATCTTTTTACTGGCAGTTACTTCAGCTGGAAGAATAAATGAACTTCTTCAAGATCTAGTTACAGTGGGGGAAATAAGTATTTGATCCCTTGCTGATTTTGTAAGTTTGCCCACTGACAAAGACATGAGCAGCCCATAATTGAAGGGTAGGTTATTGGTAACAGTGAGAGATAGCACATCACAAATTAAATCCGGAAAATCACATTGTGGAAAGTATATGAATTTATTTGCATTCTGCAGAGGGAAATAAGTATTTAATCCCTCTGGCAAACAAGACCTAATACTTGGTGGCAAAACCCTTGTTGGCAAGCACAGCGGTCAGACGTCTTCTGTAGTTGATGATGAGGTTTGCACACATGTCAGGAGGAATTTTGGTCCACTCCTCTTTGCAGATCATCTCTAAATCATTAAGAGTTCTGGGCTGTCGCTTGGCAACTCGCAGCTTCAGCTCCCTCCATAAGTTTTCAATGGGATTAAGGTCTGGTGACTGGCTAGGCCACTCCATGACCCTAATGTGCTTCTTCCTGAGCCACTCCTTTGTTGCCTTGGCTGTATGTTTTGGGTCATTGTCGTGCTGGAAGACCCAGCCACGACCCATTTTTAAGGCCCTGGCGGAGGGAAGGAGGTTGTCACTCAGAATTGTACGGTACATGGCCCCATCCATTCTCCCATTGATGCGGTGAAGTAGTCCTGTGCCCTTAGCAGAGAAACACCCCCAAAACATAACATTTCCACCTCCATGCTTGACAGTGGGGACGGTGTTCTTTGGGTCATAGGCAGCATTTCTCTTCCTCCAAACACGGCGAGTTGAGTTCATGCCAAAGAGCTCAATTTTTGTCTCATCTGACCACAGCACCTTCTCCCAATCACTCTCGGCATCATCCAGGTGTTCACTGGCAAACTTCAGACGGGCCGTCACATGTGCCTTCCGGAGCAGGGGGACCTTGCGGGCACTGCAGGATTGCAATCCGTTATGTCGTAATGTGTTACCAATGGTTTTCGTGGTGACAGTGGTCCCAGCTGCCTTGAGATCATTGACAAGTTCCCCCCTTGTAGTTGTAGGCTGATTTCTAACCTTCCTCATGATCAAGGATACCCCACGAGGTGAGATTTTGCGTGGAGCCCCAGATCTTTGTCGATTGACAGTCATTTTGTACTTCTTCCATTTTCTTACTATGGCACCAACAGTTGTCTCCTTCTCGCCCAGCGTCTTACTGATGGTTTTGTAGCCCATTCCAGCCTTGTGCAGGTGTATGATCTTGTCCCTGACATCCTTAGACAGCTCCTTGCTCTTGGCCATTTTGTAGAGGTTAGAGTCTGACTGATTCACTGAGTCTGTGGACAGGTGTCTTTCATACAGGTGACCATTGCCGACAGCTGTCTGTCATGCAGGTAACGAGTTGATTTGGAGCATCTACCTGGTCTGTAGGGGCCAGATCTCTTACTGGTTGGTGGGGGATCAAATACTTATTTCCCTCTGCAGAATGCAAATAAATTCATATACTTTCCACAATGTGATTTTCCGGATTTAATTTGTGATGTGCTATCTCTCACTGTTACCAATAACCTACCCTTCAATTATGGGCTGCTCATGTCTTTGTCAGTGGGCAAACTTACAAAATCAGCAAGGGATCAAATACTTATTTCCCCCACTGTACTTGCCAGCCTTACACTCAGTTTTATAACAAGGTAGCTCTCCAAACTCATTCCCAATTTTTCCTGAAAACGGTAATGCCTTTCCACATTAACAAGGAAACTATACTTAGACTCAATTAAGAAAGCCCTCCACACTTTGGACTGTGAACGGGCTCTTGTTTAATACCTCAGAAAGAACTAAATCCATCAGAAAGTCTATGCAGCTGTTTGTCTCCTTTGAACCCCAATATACCTGAAACACTAGTTGCCAAAGGAACATATCTGGCTGGCATCATGCATCAAATGCTATTATGAACAAGCTGATGTTCCTCTCACCTCTAAAGTAAAATCTCATCACATCAGAGCCACTGGAGCTCTTCTGAAATCTGTTTCTCTGGATGATATTCATAAAGCAGCAATCAGGTTCTCACTTCATAAATTTATATCTCACATACTGCTTGGACTAGTCCACAATAAGACAGTGCTAGCTAGTCTGTCAGTACAAGTGTGAAATTCACCTAAGGAAAGAGATGTGCTGGGCTTTAAGGAGAGGGAGCAGGAAATTGATCCATGCCTGTGGAGGGGGAAATAAATGGATGCAAATTGAGTGAGGGACGGAGACCAGTGAAGGAATGGGTGGACTCCACCTGCAGGGGAGGGGAGCTGGTTAGGATGGGCTGAGGGGATCTTGACAAAGAGTGAGTGTAGAAAAGCAGAGCAGAACAGAGCAGATCGGAGGAAGTGGGGTGCAGAGAAGTTAAGGACAGTGGAGTGGAATAGGAAGGGGGGGGGGTATTAGGAATCCTATCCTCATACATAAGAAGAGATAACAAGGAAGAAGAAAATAAGAGAAAGGAGGACTGAGAACGTGGTTTGGAAGAAGTGTATGGTATGAATGGGTTGTGTAAAAAAAAAAGGACTGTTGAGGACTAGCTGAGAGAGGGAGATTCTGGGCCAGGCTAGACTGGCAGAGATAAAGAGTAGTGTAGATGGGCTACCAGGGGTAGAGGTGGAAGAGTGAGGTAGGAGAAAGCTGGTGGAAATAAGTTGGGGTTAGGGAGATAAACTGTGATAAGATGAGCACCCCAAACATTTTGAAGATTTGGTTCCTATGCTTAGGTCTGTGGACCCTAACAAGTCTGGTATAAACAGATTTGCACTAAAAATTGTATCTATGGCCAATTCTTTCTGGTCAGGGAACATGCCTTTTGGTTCAATGCTATAATGACAAAGATAATCTTATATTTGTGTGTGCTTGATATATGATTAATCATGATTTCTATCTCTCCTGTGTCTGAATAAGGAGAAAAAAGTGGCTCTTTCCTAAACATGTATATGAAATATCACAAAAACATGCTCCACTGGTACTTGCTACATCCAGATTTTTTTTTCAGTGCCCATCAATATATAGACATGAAGGCTTCCATGTGTCTTAAATTAAAAAAAAAAAAAAAAAAAAGCAATCAAATTGATTCACCATTGTTCAGTGTAACAGAGTTTCTTTTATAATAGTTATGGTTTTAAAAATCTTGCTACACAACAGGGTTCCATGAACAAACAAAATAATTGATGGGGTTACAGTATCAACATTCTGATATGAAAATACAAAAGGAAATCTAGTAAGCACCTATAAGAAATACTGAAAGTCATTAATATAAAACATGTGTACATTAATAAAGCGAAGATACTTACCTGTAGCAGGTATGCTCCGAGGACAGCAGGATCCATATTCTCACAAGTGGGTAAAGCCGATCCACGTCACCCAGTCCGGCTTTTGCCATAGTAAAAAAAAAAAAGAGAGCTTTATGGAGCCGCACTCCACCGCAGATGTGTGAGTGCCTTCCCACCTATCGCGCGAACGCGTCTCCTCAGTTTAATACTAAAGCAAAAAATAAAGTAAAATAACCAAGGAGACAACTCCAAGGGGAGGTGGGAGGGACTGTAAGAATATGAAGCCTGCTGTCCTCGGAGAATACCTGCTACAGGTAAGTATCTTTGCTTTCCCTGAAGACAAGCAGACTTCTATGGTCTCACAAGTGGGGCATCCCTAAGCATCCAGGCTCACCACAAACAACAAACATTGGTCAATTGGGCCTTGCAACGGCGAGGATATTACACAGATTAACTTGAAACTATATACAATCTGAATGACAGTGTAGCCTTGAACAGAATAAAAGTGGCCTAGGAGGGTAGAGTTGGATTCTAGACCCCAAGATACTGCAACACTGACTGCCTGAACTGTTACGTCAGGTATCCTGCTAAAGGCAGTAGTGAATTGTGAATGTGTGGAATGAAGACCATGTCGCAGCCTTGCAAATTTCTTCAATGGCGGCTGACCTCAAGAGGGCTACCAATGTGGCCATGGCTCAAACATTATGAGCTGTGTGACATTATCCTCCAAGGCCAGCCCAGCCTGGGCATAAGTGAAGGAAATGCAATCTGCCAGCCAAATTGAAATTGTGTGTTTCCCAATGGTGACCCCCATCCTGTTGGGATCAAAAGAAACAAAAAATTGGGCGGACTCTCTGTGGGGCCGTATCCGCTCCATGTAATAGGCTAAGGCTCTCTTGCAATCCAAAGTGTGCAAGCTGCTTTCATCAGGATGGGCATGAGGTTGGGGAAAGAATGTTGGCAAGACAATCAACTGATTCAGATGGAACTCAGACATCTCTTTCGACGGAACTTAGGGTGCATGTGGAGGACTACTCTGTTGTGATGAAACTTAGTATAAGGTGAATCCACTACTAAGGCCTGAAGCTCACTGACCCTATGAGCTGAAGTAACAACCACCAAGAAAATGACCTTCCAGGTCAAGTACTTCGGATGGCAGGAATTCAGTGGCTCAAAAGGAGCTTTCATCAGCTGGGTGAGAACGACATTGAGCTCCCATGACACTGGTGGACGTTTGACATGGGGCTCTGACAAAAGCAAACTTCTCATGCAGTGAACAACTAGAGGCTCTCCAGAGATAGGCTTACCTTCTACACGTTGATAAGCACTAACTGCACTAAGGTGAACCCTTATGGAGTTGGTCTTGAGACCAGATTCTGATAGGTGTAGAAGGTATTCAAGCAGGGTCTGTGTAGGGCAAGTAAGGGGATCTAGGGCCTTGCTCTCACACCAGACAGCAAACCTCCTCCATTTAAAAGAATAACACCTCTTAGTGGAATCTTTCCTGAAAGTCAGTAAGACTCGGAAGACACCCTCCGAAAGACCTAAGGAAGTGAATTCTAAGCTCTCAACATCCAAGCTGTGAGAGTCAGAGACTGGAGGTTTTGATACAGGAGTGACCCTCTGATCTGCATGATGAGGGTAGGAAAACACGCCAATCTCCATGGTTCTTCGGAGGATAATTCCAGAAGAAAAGGAAACCATATCTGCTGCTGCCATTAGAGTGCAATCAGAATCATGGTTCCACAGTCTTGCTTGAGTTTCAACAAAGTTTTTCCAACTAGAGGTACTGGAGGATAAGCATACAGAAATCTGTCCCCCAATTGAGGAGAAAGGCATCTGACTGATCTGAGTAGCAAAAAGATCCACCAAGGGGGTACCCCACGCTCTGAAGATCTTGCGGGTTATGCCCATGTTGAAAGACCACACGTGAAGTTGCATTATCCTGCTCAGTCTGTTGGCCAGGGTGTTTGCACCCGCCAGATAGGTGGCTCAAAGAAACATGATATGGTGGCGAGCTCAATGCCATACCCGGACAGCCTCCTGACAGATGGTGAGATACGGTGCCCTTCCTCCATGTTCGTATAATACATTGCAACCTGGTTGTCTGTTTGGATGAGAATAGCTGATCTCTGAAAACCTTTACAGTGTTCCAGATTGACCGGAATTCCAGGCGATTAATCTGAAGATTCGTTTCCTGAGAGAACCAAGCTCCTTGAGTGAGAAGCCCATCTACCTGAGCTCCCCATCCTCAGGGAGATGCAACTGTTGTCAGAACTTTTTGTGGCTGAGGAATTTGGAATAGAAGTCCCAGAGTCAAATTGGATCAAATGGTCCACCACTGAAGGAAGCGTACAAGCTCTGTGGACACTTGAATACATCTTCCAGACTTCCCATAGCCTGATACCACTGAGAAGCTATGGTCCCCATTAAGCTAATCTCATGTGAAGACGTGTCACGGGTGTAATGTACACTGTGGAAGCCATGTGCCCCAACAATCTCAACATCTGCCGAGCTCTGACTTCCTGAGAGACTCGAATCTTGGATGTGAGTGCAACTAGATTGTCTGCTCTCATGTCCGGAAGGAAAGCTCGAACCATTTGAGTATTGAGCAGGGTGCAGATGAACTCCAATCTCTGAACAGGGCAAAGATGGGACTTAGAGCAGTTTAAAACAAACTCTAGTAGCTCAAGCACCCAAATAGTCATCCACATGAACTCCTGAGCTCCATCTGGAGAGGTGCTCTTCACCAGCCAATTGTCTAGATAAGGGAACTCATTGACTTCCAGTCTGGGTAGTGATACTACAACTACCGCTAGACATTTGGTGAAGACCCTGGGAGCTGGCATGAGGCCAAAAGGCAACACATGGTACTGAAAGTGATGTGTTCCCAGTCAAAATCAAAGGTACTTCTGGAGGTCTGGAAGTATCGGGATGTGAATATATGCATCTTTTAAGTCCAGAGAACATAGCCAATTGTATTTCTGAATCACTGGGAGAAGTCCTGTTTTCTTCTGCACAAGGAAGTACCTGGAATAGAATCCCTGCCCTTCTTCCCTTGGTGAAATGGGTTCAACCGTACCGGACTTCAGAAGGGCAGAGAGTTCCTCTGCAAGTACCTGCCTGTGCTGACAGCCGAATGAATGAGCTCTTGATGAGCAATTTGGAGGTTTGAGATGCAAATTGAGGGTGTACCTCAGACAAACTATTTGAAGAACCTACCGGTCGGAGGGGTCGCTAGTGCCCCTGGCCAAGAACTTTTGCCATGCTTTCCTGCTGCTTGACCAACTGGTGCAAAGGCTCAGCGTGTAGGGAGCACGTCCACCAAGTCTGACAACTGCCTTGCCGAGTTTCACAAGTAGACGCTCATGAAGAGCTGGTAGGATTGTATGCTGGAGATGAGAATTGAAGCCTGGTACATCTTCCTCCCAAAAGAATCCAGGGTTCTAGCTTCTCTGCCTGGGGGCGCCGAGGCATAGTCCCTAGTACTCCTGACTCTTTTGAGAGTGGACTCCACCACCATGGAATTGTGAGGTTAACTGAGGCATAACAAAACTAGGTTCACACTGTGGATCTGATACTGGGTGTCAATCTTCTTGAGCATGACAGGGACCGACAGAGGGGACTCCCAGTTCCTGATGAGGACTTCCTTGAGTAGTGGAGAGGGGCAGTTACAGCCTCCATAGAAGGAGATGTGTAGTCCAGAACCTCGAGCATCTTGGCCCTGGGCTCATCCTCCACTTCCTAAGGAAATGGAATGGCATCAGCCATTTCCTTAACAAATGATTGAAATGAAAGGCTGTCCGGTGTAGACCATCTCCTTTCAAGTGGAGGGGAGGGTTCAGAGAGGATCCCATAAGACATCTGAGGAGAAGTATCTAGGATCCTTTGAATCCCATGAGCACTCCTCCTCGGTGTCAGACAGTATCTCCCTATGGGACTGCCGAGACCGAACCTGCCTTGATGCAGAGGAACTGTTCCGTCAAGAGTGACGTTGAGAAGTCATCTCCCATCTCGATTCCGGCGAAGCTTCCTCTACTGACGTCGAGAGGATGCCGTCTTGGGTGGGAGTCAACACCGGGGACGAAAGTGGTGCCAGCACTAGAGGCCACAGCACAGGCTGAGGGCCAGGCGGCACTGCAGCAGAAGGTATGGCAGCTGCAAACACCCCCGATACCAAAGAACAGCACTGCATGAGGTCATCCAGTAGCTCTGGAAGCAAGGCCAAGATGCACTCATCAAGGGCCGACACCTGGAAAAGCTGGGGTGCTGGTTGAGACGCAGGTTGTAGAACTGCTGGGTTCAACACAGGAGCAGGATCTTTGCTGCACGGAGACAGGCGCATTGGCACCACCTGTATGGAGGGAGAGTGATCCACCAGGTGCTGACACTTCTTGGGTGCCAAACCCTATGATGCCCCGGATGATGACACTTGGCCTTCACCTGAAGCGCGTCACCAAAGCTCCTTGGTGTCGGCAAGGACAACATTGAATCCTCACACTGCTACGGGGTGGGGTCCAATGATGGATGGTTCCGGGGGCCTGCACAGCAGGAGGTCTTGAGACAAGTGAAGGACCTACTCGACGCCTCACTGCTTTCAGTGTCTAAGGGTCTAGAAGCAGCCATTTTTACAGATGATACCGGTGCGATATTCAACGTCGATGCCAACGCCTCTAATCTCGATGCCGATGTCAAGGAACTGAACTTGGCTCCAAAAATCCACTCTCATTGAGCCTCACAGGAAACCAGGGTCCTCTTCTTCATACAACGACAGAGAACAAAGCAGGCCTGTGGTCAAGCCCAAGACACTGCAGACACCAAGAATGGGTGTCCTTTCCCGAGATAGTCCGACTGCATCGGGTACGGCGCTTGAAGTCACTGGGAATCAACTTAGTCGGCTAAATTAAATGGCTTGAGGGTGCCTGAAAAAGGTACAAGGCACGGAGAAAAAGAAATGGAAAGACCCGACCAAAGTCAGGGCCTAAAAACAGCCCGATGATGACAGAAAATAAAGAAAACTTAAACCTGGGCAAAATAAAACTAAGAAAAATGAAGGATGAGTTTGTAAGACACAATTAAAGGAGCCACAAGAAAAGTAGAAAAAAAGACCGAAAGGCACTAACAACTCTCAAAAAACGGGCAAGTGAGGAGAGGACAAAAAACGACGGACGGAAAGGTACTCGTGCATGTGCAGTGGAGTGCGGTTTGCGCTCCACAAAGCTCTCTCTTTTTTTTTTTTTTTTTTTTTACTGTGGCAAAAGCTGGACCAGGCGATGCAGTTCGGTGTCACCCACTTGAGAAAAGATAGAAGCCTGCTTGTCCTCGGAGAATATCGTATTATAAAAATCCAGTTTCCCCAATTCATTTTACTGCAGTGAAACTAAAAAATAAAATAAGATCTAATGCTCCATATCTAAAGCCTGGGGGATGGACAAATTTCAAGTTTTAATGACAGAACAATTGATAAACATGTAATGTGCTATAATGGTTCTTCTGTGCTACTAGGTATAAATACAGGTCACCTGAAATTGAGCACAGTATGATTTTTTGAAATAAGTGACAAAATGAAAAAGGCAACACAGACTGAGTGGAAAATTCATCTAACTCTGATGATGTAATGTTTCCAGCCACCATAAGTATACTTCAACAACTTGTTCTTTACTGTAATCCAATTGTTAACATACTGAAACAATTTTAGGGCAGCTCACAAGATTGATTATATTCATTAGTATTTCTTCTGACATATATTTAGAGCGTTACATTTACTTCTCAGCTGGAAACTATATGCAAGACTGCCAGATATGGCAAACTGACTGTTTGGGGAGGGGGAGGCTATAAAGCTGTTAAATTGCCTATGGTTCTGATACAGCACAGAACATCTGGTCTGGAGAGCTTGAGGAAACACCATTAAACAGGCAGAAAAGAAAAAAGCCTTTGTGCTGAGAAACAGTCCAGGTTTTGTACGCTCCTGTCAGAGGTATTAAATAAAAAAAAAAAAAATTGGCAAATTGTGTTATGATTGGTCAGTCACGTACAGAGCCAGACACACTAGCATTCGAGTTTTGCTAGACATCTGGTCTAGTTTCACCCGCCTTCAGTGAGGGAGAGGAGGGGGAGGAATAAAAATGAAGCAGCTACTCTGGCATTCCACAATGTACACATCAGGGCTCTGATAGCAAGAAAAATAAACAGAAAGAAGGAAACCCTGTCTAGACTGAGCTGCTGCTAAGGCTGCTGCAGACACAGGGTTGGTATTTACTCCAGAAGGACTGCCAGGGCTGCTTTTACAGGCAGAATAGAGAATGCAGAAATGGCAGTAAGTGAAGACAAGGGGGGAAAAAGGAGGAAAGAATACAAAAAAGGAACATTATACTAACCATAAATGAGAACCACAGATTCTTCAATTGCATGCTGGTAGCTAAACTGAGAGTCAAGGAGGGCCCGACTGACAAAGGAGCCATAGTATGTGGACTGGTACCAGCCGACGTGGAGGTGGTCAATGTTCACATGGCGCAAACTTCTCATCATTTCCATTTGATATTGCACTAGGTGGAGAAATAAAACAAATGCACTTTTAGAATTGTTTGTAAGACCAAATGTCAAATGACATTTTCCAGAACAGACAAAAAAAAAAAAGCCAGACCAAAAAAGCAGCTATATGTGGATTTACTCTTGCCTTTAACAACTCCCCCCAATGACATATTGCAAAAGTGTACTTTTTTCTTGCTCGTGTTCCAAAAAATATATTTGAGCAAACCTCCCATCTAGCTCTAAACACTAACAACTTGTTTTTCTCCATCTACAGGAATACACTATAAAATATACATTCAAAAACAATTTTGGGGTGTATGTTACAACCCTAAAAGGCAAGGGGGGGTGAGAGGCAGGCAAACTGCACAGAGCAGTAGTTAAAACCCTAATTAAAGGCATGGGGGGGGGGGGGGGCCACAACCACACAGAGCAACAGTTACAATCCTAACCAACCTGCTGAGTAGGCTAGATGGACCATACTGGTCTTTATTTGCCATCATTTCAACATTCACACAATGTATACAACACCAATTTTCTTCAGAGCAGCAGAAAACTTGCCACCTATGCTAGTCCAGCAAGAACTAACACTTTCAAAACTCAGCTGTTATCACTCAACAAACAGAAGCATTTGTAAGACATCATTCCCAGTCCAAAGAGTTGAGGCAGTTCAGAGTAAGGCAACAAAACTGTACAGAATCTGCACCAAAATCCCTCGAGACCTTAAGGATCTAAATATGCATACCTTATAGTGGAGAGAAGAGATAGGGGACATGGGAGAAACATTCAAAGACCTCAAAGGTATAAAACACGCATAAGCAGGAA
Source organism: Microcaecilia unicolor (assembly GCF_901765095.1). Lineage (NCBI taxonomy): Eukaryota > Metazoa > Chordata > Amphibia > Gymnophiona > Siphonopidae > Microcaecilia > Microcaecilia unicolor. Next base: position 571,019,380 of record NC_044031.1, read on the forward strand.
CATTTCATAGTGGATATTGTTTATTAAAATCTTGATATATCGTCTAATTTGTCAGACAAGTTAAAGCAGTTTACAAATAAGCAAAAAGATCAAAAGAAAGGAACACCATAAAAATAATAGGAAAGCTACAATCATTCCACTAAGTATACAGTCAAACTACATACAGTCTAATTGTGACTCCTCTGCTCTCTGCAATATTTATTTTATTTACTTGTTACATTGGTATCTCCCATTTTCCCACCTATTTGCAGGCTCAATGTGGCTTACATAGTACCGTGATGGCATTTCGCCATTTCCGGTATGAACAAATACAAGGTGTTGTTATGTTAGAATAGGGTTCATGTATGGTTAATATATTGGGGAACTTAGGGAGGAAGGGGGAAGTTGGGTGTGCCCATTACGATCTTTGGTTTTATTGTGTTGCAGGTACTCAGTCTTTTATGTTGGATCGGTGGGATATGCCTTCCTGAACAGGTTTGTTTTTAGTTCTTTCCGGAAATTTAGGTGGTCGTATGTTGTTTTTACTATTTTTGGAAGAGCGTTCCATAGTCGTGAGCTTAAAAAGGAAAAGCTGGATGCATACGTTGATTTGTATTTAAGGCCTTTGCTGCTTGGGTAGTGAAGATTTAGGTATGTTCATGGTGATCTTGCTGTATTTTCTGGTTGGCAGGTCTATAAGGTCTGCCATGTAGCCCGGGGCATCGTCGTAGATAATTTTATGAACCAGGGTGCAGATTTTGAAGGTAATACGTTCTTTGATTGGGAGCAAGTGCAGTTTTTCTCGGAGGGGTTTGGCGCTTTCAAAACACATTTTTCCAAATATAAGCCTTGCTGCTGTATTTTGAGCGGTCTGAAGTTCCTTTATAATTTGTTCTTTGCAACCTGCATAGATTCCATTGCAGTAGTCTGCTTGGCTTAGTAACATTGATTGTATTAACCTTCGGAAGTTTCCACATTGAGTCAAACATATTCGTTATGGTAGATTTCACTTGATTCTCTAGTGAGAGGTTCTGGTCAATTGTTATACCGAGGATTTTCAGGCTGTCTGCGATAGGAAGGGTGTAACCTGGGATGTTTATGTTTGTGGGTTTATATGTGTTGTATTGGGATGAGATGATGAGGCAGTGTGTTTTTTCTGTGTTGAGTTTTAATTGGAATGCGTTTGGCCATGAGTCCATGATGTTTAAACTGAGCTTGATTTCGTTGGTGATTTCTGCCAGATCGTGTTTGTAGGGAATATATATTGTGATGTCATCAGCATAAATGAATGGGTTAAGGCCTTGAGTGGATAAGGACTTGGCTAGTGGGGTCATCATGAGGTTGAAGAGGATCGGTGATAGTGGTGATCCTTGTGGCACTCAGCAGTCTGGTTTCCACGGTGATGATATGTTTTTGCTAGCTTTCACTTGATATGTTCTTGTAGTTAGGAAGCCCTTGATCCATTTGAGTGTATTTCCGCAGATTCTGAAGTAATCTAGGAGTCTTAGTAATATCTTATGATTGACCATGTTGAATGCATTGGACATGTCAAATTGTAGGAGAAGTATGCTTTTACCTATTGCTATTTCCTGCTTGAATTTAGTTAATAGAGTAAGCAATACTGTCTCGGTGGTATCCAATTGGCAGTAACTGTTGGAGTACCTCTTAATCGCCCGGCTAACTATATCGGCGGTAAGGAGAGCAAAATTTGTCCAGTTTCGGTCCGTTGGATATTCACCAGGGGATGGGTCCAGTTCACTGATGAAGTTTTGGATGTCCGTGTTGTCCTGAGGTATTGAAGTATTTAGCAAGGTTATCTGCAGATGGGATGTCAGTGTTGGTTGTGGTGATCGGCATAATGTCTAGTAATTTGTTTACGAGATCGTATAATTTCTTTGTGTCTTTGTAATCCGGCCCTATTTTAGTTTTGTAGTATGTCCTTTTGGTCTGTTTTATTGCATATTTGTATTTCCTTTGCAGTTGTTTCCATATGTTGAGTGTTTGTTCATCTCTTATTTTTTTTTCATGCCCGCTCCAGTTTCCTGGACTGTGTTTTTAATTTTTTCAGTTCTTCGTTGAACCACGGTATCGTGTTGTGTCTGCATGAGGTTCTTGTTCTTAAGGGTGCTATTTCGTCTAATATGTGTTTACATCTTTTGTCCCATTCTAAAAGGTAGTGTACCCGATCCCCGCAGGCTATTTTAAAACAACAACTTCAGAAATTTTATAGCAAGGCCAGTGCTGGGCAGACGTCTGCTTATCTTGTTGGGCAGACTGGATGGACCATACAGGTCTTTATCTTCTGTCATCTACTATGTTATGCTATCAGAACAAAGGAGGTGTTGGTGGACATGTACAAGTTGTTGGTGAGGCCCCACTTGAAGTACTGTGCTCAGTTTTGGAGGCAGTATGTTGCTAACGACGTAAAAAGACAAAGCAGTTCAGAGAAAAGCAACGAAAATGGTACGGAGTTTGTGCCACAAGACATATGAGAAGAGATGATGACCTGAAGATGCATACTTTGAAGGAAAGGAGAGAGGTGATAAGACATCCAAATATTTGAAAGATATTAATATACTACAAAACTAGAGCAGAAATTCACAACTAAATGAAAAATTAGATATAATAGGCATCCCTGAGAACTGGTGGAATCAGAATAACCAGTGAGATACTGTCATACCGGGGTACAAATTATATCACAGTGATAGGGTGGGTCGAATTGGTGGAGCGGTAGCATTGTATGTTAAAGAGGGCCCTGAATCAAACACATTTAAAATTCTGCAGGAAACAAAACACATCTTTGAATCCCTATGGATTGAAATTCCATGTATAAAGGGGAAAAGGATAGTGACGGAAGTGTACTATTGCCCACCTGGCCAGGATGAACAGACGGATGTAGAAATGTTATCAGAAATTAGGAAGGCTAACACACTGGGGAACACAATAATAATGGGTGATTTCAATTACCCTCATACTGAATGGGTAAATGTAACATCAGGGCATGCTAGGGAGGTAAAATTCCTTGATGAAATCAAGGACTGCTTTAAGGAGCAGCTGGTAGAGGAGCCAACAAAAGGAGGAAAAATTCTAGACCTAGTCCTTAGTGGAGTGCATGATCTGGTGAAGGAGGTAATGGTGCTGGGGTCGCTTGATAACAGTGATCATAATATGATCAGATATATCATCGGCTTTGGAAAGTACACACAGGAAATCCAATACGTTAGCAATTAACTTTCATAAAAGAGACTGTGATAAAATGAGAATAACGGTGGAAAAAAAAAAACTTAAGAGGAGCAGCTGCAAAGGTCAAAAATTTACATCAGGCATGGGTGCCGTTCAAAACTACCGTCCTGGTAGCCTAGGCCAAATATATTCCATGTATTAAAAAAGGCGCAAGGAAGACCAAACGACAGCCAGCATGGTTAAAAAGCGAGGTGAAGGAAGCTATTAGAGCTAAAAGAAAATACTTCACAAAATGGAAGAACTAACCGACTGACAATAATAAGAAACAGCATAAGGAATGTCAAGTCAAATGCAAAGCACTGATAAGGAAGACATAAAGGACTCTGAGAAAAAAAAAAAAAAAAAAGATTGCGTTGGAGGCAAAGCACATATTAAATTTTTTTAGGAATATTAAAAGCAAGAAGCCGGCAAAAGAATCTGTTGGACCGCTAGATGGCCAAGGGATAAAAGGGGCAATCAGAGAAGACAAAGCGATAGCAGAGAGATTAAATGAGTTCTTTGCTTCAGTCTTCACCGAGGAAGATTTAGGAGAGATATCGGTGCCAAAAACGGTATTCAAAGCTGAGTCGGAGAAACTGAATGAAATCTCTATAAACCTGGAGGATGTAATGGCTCAATTTGACAAATTGAAGAGTAGCAAATCTCCTGGACTGGATGGTATTCATCCCAGAGTACTGATAGAATTGAAAAATGAACTTGCGGAGCTATTGTTAGTAATATGTAATTTATCTTTAATGTCATGCATGGTACCGGAAGATTGGAGGGTGGCCAATGCAACAACGATTTTTTTTTTTAAAAAGGCTCCAAAATAGATCTGGGAAATTATAGACTGCTGAGCCTGACGTTGGTGCCGACAAAATGGTAGAGACTATTATAAAGAACAAAATTACAGAGCATATTCAAAAGCTTGGATTAATGAGATAAAGCCAACATGGATTTAGTGAAGGGAAATCTTGCCTCACCAAACTATTACATTTCTCTGAAGGGGTGAAAAAACATGTGGATAAAGGTGAGCCAGTCGATACTGTGTATCTGGATTTTCAAAAGGCATTTGACAAAGTACCTCATGAAAGATTCCAGATGAAATTGGAGAGTCATGGGATAGGAGGTAGTGTCCTATTGTGGATTAAAAACTGGTTAAAAAATAGAAGACAGGGGAAATGATGTCATGCTAGCAAATGGCGGTGTAAAATCGGAGCTCCCGTCCTACAACCAAAAAAAGAGCTATTTTTAGCACATCCACCCTTGAACAAAAGACAGTAGAAACTGTTTTCGGGAGGTGAGAAGGCGCTGAATCGGGGTATGACGCACCCGAAGTCCAAAACGCCGAATCTAGAAGCGTTTTCATACCAACAGAAAGGAAGAAACGGGGGGATGCCGGCGGAAGAAGATGGCGCCCAGAACCCGAGAGCAGGGCAGAAAAGCCCAGAACACGTGGTGAAACACCAATAGAAGAAACGGAGGTGGAGCCCGAGGTGTGGGCTAAATTGTGCACATGGTTCCAAGAAATTAAAACGGACCTCAAAGAAGTGCGCCGGGACTTTGCCCAACTGAGCTCGGATCTAAGAGGGGAAATCTCTGAGCTAGGCAACCGCGTGTCGGAGGTTGAAAACAGCCAGGAAGAACAAACGGAAGCGATCTCGGCTATGGAACAGCAACTATATGAGAGAAAAACAGAAGCCAGGTACTTCATGGATAAAATTGAGGACTTGGAGAATAGGAGCAGACGCTCCAATATCAGAATCCATGGGCTGCCTAAGACCCCTGAATTTAACAACTGCGAAGAGGTGGTGCAGTCAATTGCAGCGCATTTGCTGTCAACAGAGGGTACACCATATGTCAAATCATTAATTTGGTTGGAGCGTGCACATCGCGCATTGGGCACGAGGAAGTCAAATCAGCCCAAGGATATCGTGGCGTGCTTCACAGAATTTAAAGTCAAGGAAGCTGTGATGAAAAAAAGCAAGAGTGGCGAGTCCGCTGATATGGGAAAGCTACCCGATTGAACTTTACCAAGATATATCAGCAATAACCTTAAAAAGGCGAGGCGAATTGCGGCCACTAACCTCGCAGTTAAGAGAGGAGGGCATACCATACAAATGGCAATATCCTTTTGCGTTAACCTCTTTAAGAGGGCCTCTTTAAGAGGGTTTCTTCAGATGGTATCAGTACAGCAGGGAGAAGAGGGGAGGGGAGAGGAGAAGAGGGGAGGGGAGGGGAGGGGAGGGGAAGGTGTCACTATGGGCCAGAAGCCAGGACAGTTACACACTAGTATAAGGGTTCATTTCTGGGGCACTTCCAGATGGAAGAATCTTCTTGAGTTGTTTAAGTACTCCTACACAGATAACACCAGCAATAATATGCAAGTGTGATAGACAGGTCCTAGTCAGCCATTTTGCTGAACAACAGCAATGTGAATATTTATGAATGTTTGGTGGGAGGGGGGAGACTGCATATGCAGTTAATTGTATTGGGATGTTTGCCAGATAAGTACATTTAATACCTTTATTCAAAAATAAACCAGGTGACATGTAACTTCCATGATTTTATATAGAAAAATAAAAAAATTAAATATTTTGAACTACTCTGACAATACACACCAAAACTTAAAGGATTAAAGGTAGTGGCCTCGGGGAAGCAAATAAAATTAATAAAGCTGTGACCACAGTAATTCAATTCAAACCCTGGGTCCTGTTTACTAAGCCACGCTTTAAGCTCGCTAACTTTTTGCCATGTGCTAACAATAGAGACACCAATTATATTTCTATGGATGTCTCTAGCATTAGCGTGCGCTAAAACGTTTGCACGCCTACAGCATGGCTTAGTAAACAGGGCACTCTGTGTTTTGGTGTCTTGAGTGATGTTTTATAAATCATAAAAAGGCACTGCCTCATTCTTCAAAAAAAAAAAAAAAAAGAAATGATGTTGCTAGAGTTATATGAAGGTATGATACATCTGACTTTGAATTCATGATCCACACAAGTTGTTCTACAGAGTGACCTCAAGTTTTTTCCCCTACTGCTTTTTATTTTGCTTTCTGAAAACCAATTCTCAGCATTAGGCATGAAGAGCATCAGTGCTCCTAGAAGTTTACTTAATGTAGAATTCAAAGATGGTCACGGATCATGCCTGCATGCACAATTTATAGGATCAGTTTATTCATTTTCTTTATTGTACACCTATCAAGCTTCTAAAAGGCAATATCAATCACATAAAATGCCTCCAGTGAAAGTTGATAAAGGTGTGTGATTGACTGATGCTTTCATTGTGATTTATTTTGCAGCTTCATCATTTATTTTAAACAAATTTCTCTTAGAGATTGTATACTTAGAATAAAAACCATAAGCATTATACTATGCTTAATCACATCTTAATAAAACACTACTGCTGTAATTAATAAATATTCCACATAGTTTACCATACTATTTATAATACAACGTCCACTTCTTCATATTTATTTTAATAGTAAAATCACTCTGGCAGACAGTCCGCAATTTATTCTAAGTAAGCAATGTGATGCTATTGAAATTTCCTGTATGTTTGCTTCATTTTCTGATTAACAAAGCATATTACCTTTGTTAATCAGAGCAACATCAGCTGCAACGTTTCTTTTAACCTTAAAATATATTCAACCTGTTTTACTATAAGTTCTGAGCAACACAGTGCTAACTGGGGAACGGTGTGTGGTCACAGGCTAATTATTACCATAATTAAAGGCTGATCTTATGGATGTTATATAGACAAATACAAATTAATTGGAGGGATAAATGTAAAATTTTACTAATTTGATCAAAACCAGACAACATTTATCAGTAACCACGTTACTATTTTATTCTTTCCAACCCAATGGAAGTTGGAAAGACATACAAAAAAGGAGTTAAGAATGCCCCTTGTCTGTTACCCATCTAGGGGCAAAATAACTCACCAAATACAAATATTTAACAGAATAGGATGAAACTTGGCATGTGGGAAAAACCAGTAAAAACACAAAAGGTCCAAAATGGGCCAAATGCGATGGGGTTGGCGTTTCCAGATAAATAATCAAAACTTCAACCACTCCCCCTCAAAAAAATGGCCCAATGTATTTCTATTACAGCAGGAATTCTAGCAGCTATAGCAAACAAACTTACATTCAGTGAAATACAGCAGTTAAACAATTCCTCTTTTCTAACTGCTTCTCCCTGTTCTCTATCCCTACCCCCAAACTGGCCCACACACTGCCCCAGCCCCTGAAAAATACTCCCCTGCAACTTACCCACAAACTACCCTGATACCCAAAACCACATGGTCCCTCCCCCCTCCAAAAAAAATCTAACCCCATAGAACTGCATCTGCCCCTAAAGAATGCCTATTGCTACTATCCTAACACCTCGCAAGCTACTCTTAATTCACACATACACACAAACCTGCTTGTTTCAATCAACAGTGATGAATGTAAAGGTACTCAATCAGCAAAAGACACCACACATTTCAAATCCTGATATTATATGTTCCAAAAGATGTTGCAATTGATCTCTGATTGGAAACAACTTACTGCTGTGTACAATATAACCTGAATATATTATAAATCTGTTCAAAACTCTGCCACACGACTAATATTTCGCCAAAGTCGTTAAGCCCATATCAGCCCTCTCCTCAAATCACTTCACTGGCTCCCTATCCATTTCCATATACAATTCAAGCTCCTCTTGTTGACCTATAAGTGCATTCACTCTGCAGCCCCTCACTACCTCTCCACCCTCATCTCTCCCTACACTCCTTCCCTAGAACTCTGTTCACTAGGCAAATCTCTCCTAATTGCACCCTTCTCCTCCATCGCTAACTCCAGACTCCGCTCCTTCTATCTCGCCGCACCTTATGCCTGGAATAGGCTTCCTGAGCCATTACGTCTAGCTCCATCCCTGGCTGCCTTCAAATCCAGGCTAAAGGCCTACCTGTTTGATGCTGCTTTCGACTCCTGACTTGTAACTTTTATCATATCCTTATGTGTCCTTCTGTCTGTCCTTCCCTTCTCCTTTTTGGTCCTGTTTGTCCTGATTTAGATTATAAGCTCTTTTGAGCAGGGACGGTCTTCTTCATGTTCAATTGTAAAGCGCTGCTTATGACTGGTAGTGCTATAGAAGTGATTTATAGTAGTAGTAGTAGAATATATTAAACATACTCAGCTGCCATGGTCTAATCAACAGTATTTGTAAAAACGTCAGGTTCACTGAAAAGTAAAATTTCACAAAATGACTTACATATCTAATATAATAAAACGCACCGTGAACGTTCTGAAGACAACGTTCTGAAGTCACTCAAACACTCCCTGAAGGGTTCGTGGATTCATGTGGTGAAGCCAGCCAGCCGTCTCTGCCCCGCCCTCGCGTCAAACGTCATGACGTCGAGGGCGGGAAAAAAAATGGATCGCACCCACACAGCGAAGGGAAGGTTAGACGTCGGGAGCGCCGCCTCCTTCCCTGACGCTGCGCTGCCGGAACCGCCATGGAGGTAAATTTAAAAAGAAAAGGGATGTTGGGGGAGAGAAGAGGGTGGCCAGTAAAGTTGAACAATGGGAGCGGGAGGGCAGGGGAGAAACGACAGCATGGATGCGAAGGGTGGGGGGGAAGAGGGCGGGCCAGGCTGGGACATGGGAGAGAGAGGAGCATGGATGCGAGGGGGGGTCATGGAAGGGATAGAGGGGAATTGCTGGAAAAGGATGAATGGAGGGGGCAGGGGACGAGGAGCATGGATGGGCAGGATTGGGAGGGCAGGGCTCAGGGAGAGAGGGGAATTGCTGGAAAGGGATGAATGGAGGGGGGCAGGGGACAGAGGAGCATGGATGGGCATGTAACCAGTTATGAGTAAGGTCCCATCCAAATTTCTTCTCCTGACTGTGAACCAAGCAGGACTTTAATACTGCTCAAAGAGCTATTTAGCCTCCTCGTCATGACATGAGAGAGCAACATTTAGTTTGCTGATAGAGCCCTGCAACCTCTCAGAGTCTGTAATGGACTGAGTTCAATTATTGGTCATTTTGGTCCAAAACCCGGTATGATTTTCAGGATGTCCAAAATGAAAATGTATGAAATCTATATTCATTCACTGCTCCCACTACATGCAAACAGATCTTACACAGATTCATTGTGAAAATCCTGAAAACCAGATTAGGTTGTGGACCTCGAGGCTTGATTTGAAGACCTCTGCCTTAGAAACATTGGGAGCAATAAACAGTTCTGTCCACCATACAGTAGAGGAGTCTTCATTCTCACCACTGTCAAATTTCAAGTGCTTACTGGCACTGCTGAATTTCCAGAGGGTACTCTATAGACCCTCCCCAGCTCCAATTGATGCTTAAACCCTGTGCCATGGGTTCAGGGAACTTAGGTGAGAGCAAAACATGCAATGTGTGGGTGTTATCAGAGCTACAGACCTATGCTATCATTTTAGTTGAACCCTTGTCCCCCCCCCCCCCCAAGAAACCCCTGGGCATTTCCAATGGTGCTGGGCATAAATGAGAATAGGTTCCTGAGCCATCTATAAATGATAGCAAATACTGCCAAATTAGTAGAACAGTAAATGATGGAAGATAATGACCAGTATAATCCATCATCCCTCTGTGCCTTTGTTTGTGGTTGTACTTGCTGCTCCATGCAGGTTCCATCCCTCTATGCCTTGTTTAAATCATTTAAGTTTTGCTTTGATTTGAACCTCTTGCTATATAGAGATCGTCTGTTTATCTCGCGTGTTTTTGAATATAGTCACAGAAGGACATCCCAGGCATCCACCACCCTTTCCGTAAGAAGTATTTCCTGGTGTTACTCTTAAGCTTACATCCTTGCAACTTCAATTCATGCCCTTTAGTTCTACTGCTTCCTCATCTCTTAAAAAGATTTGCTTCTATATTCATACCTTTCAAGTAGTATCAACCAAACAGCAGGTCATCTGCATAATACTGTCCCTTAAAACCAAAGACCTGAATGATATCAAGGATGAACTGCAAAACAGATCTCTCTATATAAAAGGCAATCCCAACGTTCTGAAGCCTCCACGGAAGTTGAGGCGCCCGAGACATCCGGTGTGCACTGGAGTGTCTGCACCGCCCTCGCGTCAAAACGTCATGACGTCGAGGGCGGAGCTATGACACTCGACGAGGGACGAAACGGAAACGCCACAGCGAACAAGGCAAGTAGCTCAGAGGGACGGAGGGAGGGGGCCCCTTGCTAGCGCCCGTTTCATTGCGCTCAGAAACGGGCATTTTTTCCTAGTATTAAAATAAAATGAAGAGGACAAAGCTCACTAAGGAACACTATAAACCAACTTTCTTGGGCCACATGACTTTCCTTGGCTCTTAGCCAGAAACAATTCTTCATCTGACACAGACTTCCTTCAGGCTATTCAAGAGAATTTTATATAACTAAGAATGTCAAAGCAAAGGTTAGGTCAAAAAGACCACAGAGTCTACCCACATCCATATTCTGGACAAAGATCATCAGATAAAACCACTAGTGCTGTTTGCTACAAAATTTGTCAATAGGGTAAAGTATGCGGTTATGGGGTTCACAAATAATCGTTTTAGTTCTGAACTACCTCCTTTCTAGCAACTTTGAGAAAATTGAAAGATTAGCAGCTGGACAATAATTTTCTTCATTATTAGCATCCAACAAAGACTTTTAAAAGTCAGTTTAATCAATCGAGGCATGCTTAACAACAAGAACACATGCTTCAGTTAGATTAATAGAAGTCAATAAACCTCTAAGCACATTTCCTGAGGTCTTAAACATAAGGAAGGACAAGGATCCAATCCATATTATGAACTAAGAACAGCCAATAAATCAGAGCACTCCACAAGGGCAAACTCTGACCAAAGTGCCTTAAAGGAATAAGACCATACTCATCTTCTGAATCTGATGTGATACTGCTGATCTAGCAGTAGAAAAAGAAAAAAAATATTATGATATAAAGAACAGGAAGAAGGAAACATCCTGAGCTGAAGGAGAAATTAAATCCTTCATCATTAATAGCATGAGTTATTCTGAGCAGACTGCACTTCAGAATTCACAGAAATGTTTGGCTACCTGCAGAACCAGCTTATAACCCTCTAATTTAGAAATTTGAATTTCGGATTTAACTCATGATTTATCTGGTTATCTTTATGCCCAATACTGAACAGTCCACAATTCACAGACCAAAATTTAAACAGATAACTTATTTTAAAAACTTAGAACTGCTATTTCCACAGTCCTCCTAAATGCACAAATGTACCTGGATAACATCTAAATATCACTATTATCCACATTATTATTATTATTTATTGCATTTGTACCCACATTCCCCCACCTATTTGCAGGCTCAATGTGGCATACATAGGATTTGTTAACATTGTCATTGCAGGATATCAGATACAGTTAGTAATGTGTGGCGATTCGGAAGGGAAGAAAGAAGAAGGGGAGAGTGGTTAGGGTAGTTATATAAGGTGGGCGTTCATAATTGAGTGGATTGGTGAGGTGACTTAATGAAGCTATAGGTTCTCATTGTAGGCCTTGTTAAAGAAGAATGTCTTCAGAGATTTTCGAAAGATGGTTGTTTCGTTGATTGCTTTCAGGTCTGTAGGCAATGCATTCCATAACTGCGTGCTCATGTAGGAGAAGGTAGTGGCATGCATCAGCTTGTATTTAAGTCTTTTGCAGCTGGGGTAGTGCAGGTTGAGAAATTTGCGGGATGATCTTGTGGCGTTTCTGGGAGGTAGGTCTACGAGGTTTAGCATGTAGATTGGGGTGTCTGCTTGAATGATTTTGTGTACGATCGTGCAGATCTTGAATGCAATGCGTTCCTTCAGTGGGAGCCAGTGAAGTTTCTCTCTTAAGGGTTTTGCACTTCATATTTAGTTTTTCCAAATATGAGTCTGGCGGCATTATTCTGGACACTTTGGAGTTTTTTTGATTGTTTGTTGTTTAAACCCGGCGTACAGTGCATTGCAGTAGTCCAGATGACTAATTACCATTGACTGTACCAGGGTACGGAAGATGCGTCTCGGGAAGAAAGGTTTTACTCTTTTGAGTTTCCACATGGTGTAGAACATCTTTTTCGTCGTGTTTTTCACATGGGTATCAAGAGTGAGGTTTCAGTCAAAGGTGACTCCAAGAATTTTCAAGTTTTGTGAAACCGGAAGGGAACAGTATGGTGTGGTTATGGTGGAGAAGTTTTTTTGTGTTATGTTGGGAGGCGAGTACAAGACATTGTGTTTTTTCTGCGTTAAGTTTTATTTGGAATGCATTTGCCCAAGTGTGCATTGTTTGGAGGCTTTGGTTAATTTCGTTGGTGATTTCATTTAGATCCTGTTTGAATGGGATGTAAATTGTGACATCATCTGCATAAATGTAGGGGTTGAGGTTTTGATTGGCTAGTAGTTTAGCTAGCGGTATCATCATTAGGTTGAATAATGTTGGTGAGAGAGGGGAAGGGGATCCCTGGGGGACTCCACATTCAGGTGTCCATGGGGGTGATCTTTCCGCATTCGTTGTTACTTGGTATGATCTTGTGGTCAGGAATCCTTTGAACCATTTGAGAACTGTGCCTCCTATTCCGAAGTATTCTAGTATATGTATTAGTATATCATGATTAACCATATCGAAGGCACTGGACATGTCGAATTGCAGGAGGAGGATGTTGTTACCGGTCGCAATTGCCTGTTTGAATGAGTTCATTGCGGACACTAGTACAGTTTCGGTGTTGTGATTCAACCGAAATCCTGATTGAGACTCGTGTAGAATTGAATGTTTATTTAAGTATTCAGTAAGTTGTTTCGTCACTATACCTTCCATGAGTTTGGTCATGAGTGGAATCGATGCTACTGGTCGATAGTTGGTTAAGTCCACTGTGCTTTTTTTAGCATCTTTCGGTAGCGGGGTGAGTAGGATGTTTCCTTTATCCGTGGGGAAGAGTCCATTGTGAAGCCTGTAATTTATGTGGCTCATGAGTGAGGTCTGTTTTGAATTGTTTGGGTGCGGATCTTATTAGGCTGTTAGGCCAGATGTCTAATTTGCATTGCGATTTGGCGTATTTTCCGAGCCAATGTGAGATTTCCTTTGATGAGAGCGTGTCAAAGTCGGTCCATGTTCGATCTGCTGGGCTTTCTCCGGGTTTTGGGGCTAGACATTCAAGGATGTTTGTGTAGTCCATTGTGTTGGTGGGTATCATGAGTTGGAGCTTTATGATTTTTTTCATTGAAGTAGTCTGCAAGGTTGGTTGCTAATGGGGTATCTGAGTTGTTGGAGGTGACCTTGGTAGTATTTAGGAGGTTGTTTACGAGTGAGAAGAGTTTGTGTGTATCCTTGTAGTTTGGTCCTATTTTGGTTTTGTAATAGATTCTTTTCGTTTGTCTGATCACGTATTTGTATTCCCTTTGTAGTTATTTCCAGTCTTTGTGTGTGTTTTCGTCTTTTTTCTTGCTCCATACTCTTTCTAATCTTCTGACCTGTGTTTTTAGTTCTTTCAATTCTTCGTTAAACCATGGTATTGAGTTTTTTCTATGTGAGGTTCTGGTGTGAAGTGGTGCTATATTGTCTAGTATTGATCTACGTCTGCTATCCCAGTCTTGAAGACATTGGGCTGAGTCTGTAGGTATTGTCCCTTCGTCAGTGTAGAATTGTTGTCAGAATGTTAGTGGGTCTATTTTGCCTCTCGTAGTATATGTTTGTTGTTTTTGTTGTGTCTTTTTTGTTCTCCAGTGGAGGGAAAGGTTTGCACTGTAGTCGTTGGACCATGGCCTGGCTGTCCATTTTGTGTCTAGTAGTGTGATATTTGGTTCTGATAAGAATTTGTGGGTGATGATGTCTAGTGTATGTCCTTTTTTATGGGTGGTTTGTATGTTTGGCCAGTGGAGTTCCCATAGTTGTAGGAAGTCTTTGCATTTGCGTACATTGCTTGAGTTAGTATCTTCGAGGTGAAGACTGATGTCTCCTGCTATGAGAAGGTTCTGGGTGGAAACACACATGTTCGATATAAAGTCTAGAAGGTGCGTTTGTGAGTCTTGCCAATTGCCCGGGGGTCTGTAGAATAATATTATGTTTAGGTGATCGCGTAGGTTGGAGTGGTTGATTCTGACTGAGGCTATTTCGAGTTGAGGAAGAATAGATTCTGCTGTTTTTGTGACTGTGAATTAAGATTTATAGATTATTGCTATTCCTCCTCCTCTTTTTCCTTCTCTTGTCTAGTGGGTAATTTTGTATCCTGGAGGACAAAGCTCTAGTATTACTGGAACACCTGAACCTCTCCTAAATCAAAACTGATAAGTTTGGTTGATACAAAGTCAGGCAGTACTGAATTACAAACTCCAATCACTTATGACAACAAATGTTTTTCAAATATCAACTTACTCCACTTAAATACATTTAAAGTGCAAAAAACCATGAAACAACCCCCCCCCCCCCCCCAGCTTTACTAAGATGCAGTAGAAGGCCATTACAAGAGGCCGACTACACCTGTTCTTCATCAGTAAAACACAATTCCAAGGATTCTATATAAGGTGCCCAGATTTGCATGCCCAAATTTGTGCACAATCCCGAGACATGCATGCAAATAAGTTGAACAACAAGCTCTGATCAATAATTGAGTACTAACAACCAATTAGTGAGGTTAATTGGCTCCCATTAGAATTTGCTTGCACATCTCGCTGCTTGCTATTCTATAGGCACTATAGGAGGTACCTTGCCTATCAGAAAAGGGGCGTGGCCATGGGTGTGTCAGGGCCGTTCCAAAAAGTAGCACAACTATTTACAGAATATGGGGTCAGCGCGTCCAAACTGGGTGCCAGCATTTACACTAGGTTTCAGCAGGTGTAAGTCTGGTGCCCAAAGTTTGGGTAGGGGGAATCAGCACAAAGCGCAATTCTACAATGGGTGCATGCATTTTACAGTATGGCACAGCGCTGATCTTCCTGATGCCCAGTTTTGAGCGTGATTTATAGAATTCCCCCCAATGTGTTTACTTTGCCTGCAAAATACCTAATGTAGCTGAATGTAGCTTATCTTGCTACTACTGAAAAAATGTGAGCTAAATTAAAAGAAATCTAAATAAAATTGCAATTTCTTAAAATCTTTGGAATTCAAACTAAAAATCACAAGAATGCCTTCAAGATATATTGAGCATATGGTCAAAATAAGTTTCAGACATGCATCTGCTACTGAAGTTAGTATTATAATACCATAGCTTCAAGCTTTAGAGCAACCAAGAACAGCAGAACATGAATGGATTGTAAAGGTGAGGTGTTTCAAATAATTATATTTCAAAGATGGTCGGGTTGAATGGTTCTCCTAGTTGCTTAAATCAGGGATATTAACTGAACAAATCCTGTTGTAGAGCTAGGAGAATTATATTTGCACTTTTAGATTTCTAATCAACCTTTCCAAAACAATGCTCAATCAGTGGCAATCAAACAGACCCAGGAAGACAAACATTGATCGAAGTTGGTAGAGTTTTTAAGTTTGTATCAACAGGTTCTTTATGCTCCTGACTCAGCCTATACTCTTGGTGAAACATGGCCATGTCAGGCATCTGACTCTGAACCCTGGGAGCTTTATTATGACTTATTAAAGACTGCATTTTCTTCAGCAAGGTCTGTTTCTTGTCTTTTAGTCCACGGTAGATATTGTGGACTGGTTGCCTTCTTCTCACCCATTTTATTTTTGTTACATTTTTCAATTAAAAAAAATCATAGGAATAAAACACATTAAACCAAAATCCCAATATAGTACAGCACTGTAGTACAAGGAAAACAGAATAATCAATATAGATCACACCATGGAGAACTTACTATTATGTCTGGGATCAAAAATATAGTTGACTAAACATAAGAACTTTAATCTCCGCTTTTTCTTCTGCATTAAAGCTTTTATTCCTGTCAACGTACGTAGATAAGTTACAAGACTAAACCATGTTATTTGAAATAATATGCCAAGTAAATTGGAATTTGAATCTAACCAGAATGAATAGGTCTCCTGCTGTGACCAGCAGTATACTTACATTTATCTTATTTGACACCCCCTCATACATTTTTAGAAACTTCTAAAATAAAGAAACATTTTCCAAATTCTGAATCATAAAATTAAATTATTCAATGCACATTGAAAGAAAGGAAAAGGCTAAATCACCCTATGGGCTACACATAACCAAGATTTCTTACAGGGCTAAATTGTTTATTTTATATTCAAACTGAATTAAAAAAAAGAAAAGAAATGAAAAGCATGTCAAAATACTGTATTTGTTACAAAAAAAACTAGTCCTTTACCCTTTATAAAACCCTTTTCTGCCACAAACAACTGTAGCTAAAATGCTTATGCCCACATAAACTGCTCTGTAGTTCTGACATTTTAAAAAGACCACAGTATACTATAAGAAGCATAGAAAAAAACAGAAAGATCTACTGGGGGAGAGGGGGAAGGAGGGAGGTTACATCTTTGTAACAGTTGTGAAAGATCAGTTCTCGATAATAATTGAAATCAACAAAACATGTTTTCATCTTCTCACATTATCAACCATTTCCATCACTACTGAAGGAGGACACTGGAATTTTCAAGTTATTAAGATCAATAAAACTTTTTGGACAGTGAATACTCCAGGAAGTCAAACCATAAACATACAAATTTGGTATTTTCATAATTTCAGAGTTCCTATAACAGGCATATACTTCCATCAAGACCGCAACAAGCAAATAAGTGTTTTAATATTTAAAATAAAAATAAGAGTTTGCTGCTGTATGAGAGCTATAAAGAAGTACATTTAAGTCTGCTGTATCTTGAGCATGTATGGACACTTTTGGGACATTGGTGTGCATAATTATAGCAATTCCCTTTTCATACATATTTAGTTATGAGTCCCAAGTATGTGGCAATTGACAAAGCACCATGATTAAGAACACCTATTAACTAATTAATGTTATCTGAACCAGTTGTCTTGGCTTCACAAGAAATTCTGAAGGCTTCCCTTTCACTTACATACATACATGTGTTTTATATATATCTATATATATCTATATCTATATATCTATATCTATATATATATATATATATATATATATATACATACCCATACATATACACAAGCAAAAAAGCCTGTTTCGCAAAGAATGAAACGGGCCCTAGGAAGGCTATCGTCTAAGCGATTTCTCCTCTCTCTCCTCCCATCCAATCCAATCCATGTCCAGTGACTCTCGTCTAAGCGATTTCTCCTCTCTCCCCTCCATGTCCAGCCATTCTCTTCTCCCCTCCCACCCCTGTCCAGCCATACTCCTGTCTCCTCCCCTCCACGTCCAGCCATCCTCCCCTCCATGTCCAGCCATTCTCCTCTACCCTCTCCTCCCATCCTCGTCCAGCCATTCTCCTCTCCCCTCCATGTCCAGTGGCTCACCCCAGCCCCCACCTGCCCCCATTTTAAGCACCCAAGGTACTGTTCAACCCCAGCACTCACCTGCCCGCCCTCGTCTCCCACAACAGCCCTCTTTTCCTTCCTGCCGCCCTGCATTTAAAACTTTCCATTTACCTCAGGTCGCAGCGGCGGCAGGCTCAGCTCGCCTCACCTCCAGCCTTCCCTTTCCTTCCCTTAGGTAGCAGAGGTGGCAGGCTCAGCTCGTATCGCCTCCAGCCTTCCCTTCCCTCAGGTTGCAGTGGCAGCAGGCTCGGCTCGCGTCGCCCCCAGCCTTCCCTTTACCTCCAGCCTTCCCTTGCCTTTCAGTGTCCCGCCCTCCTCTGACATTTCGTCTTTCCACGAGGGCAGGACACTGAGAGGGGAGGGAACACTGGAGGCGAGCTGACGTAAGCTCATTTGCATGCTGTTACGAACCCAGCCAGCCAGCCAGCCAGGGAGGCAGATTGACAAATTATTATATAGATTTTTAAAAAAATTTTTGACTATGAGGGGTATAATCGAAAGGGGCGCCCAAGTTTTCCTGAGGACATCCTCGCAGGCCGTCCCGGCGAAGGGGCGGGGAAACCCGTATTATCGAAACAAGATGGGCGTCCATCTTTCGTTTCGATAATACAGTCGGGGACAGCCAAATCGCGAAATTTAGGTCATCCTTAGAGATGGTCGTCCCTGATTTTTGGCGATAATGGAAACCGAGGACACCCATCTCAGAAACGACCAAATCCAAACCCTTTGGTCGAGGGAGGAGCCAACATTCGTAGTGCACTGGTCCCCCTGACATGCCAAGACACCAACTGGGCACCCTAGGGGGCACTGTAGTGGACTTCAGAAATTGCTCCCAGGTGCATAGCTCTGAGCCCCCCAAAACCCACTCCCCACAACTGTACCCCACTACCACAGCCCTTATGGGTGAAGGGGGCACCTACATGTGGGTACAGTGGGTTTCTGGTGGGTTTTGAAGGGCTCACATTTACCACCACAAGTGTAACAGGTAGTGGGGATGGGCCTGGGTCCACCTGCCTGAAGTGCACTGTACCCACTAAAACTGCTCCAGGGACCTGCATACTGCTGTCATGGAGCTGGGTATGATATTTGAGGCTGGCATATAGGCTGGGAAAAATATTTTTAAAAAACTTTTTTTGAGGGTGGGAGGGGGCTAGTGACCACTGGGGGAGTAAGGGGAGGTCATCCCTGATTCCCCTTCAGTGGTCATCTGGTCATTTAGGGCACATTTTTGTGGCTCGGTCATAAGAAAAAAAAGGACCAGGTAAAGTCGTCCAAGTGTTCATCAGGAACGCCCTTCTTTTTTTCCATGTGTTAGGCACGCCCCAGTCCCGCCTTTACTACGCCTCCGACACGCTCCCGTGAACTTTGGTGGTCTCCGCGATGGAAAGCAGTTGAGGACGCCCAAAATTGGCTTTCGATTATGCCGATTTGGGCGACCCTGTGAAAAGGACGCCCATCTTGCGATTTGTGTCAAAAGATAGGCGCGTCCTTCTCTTTCAAAAATAAGCCTGAAAGTGTTTTGTACAGAACACTGTTTTGCTATTAAAAGTTTGTTCATTCCCCCTCCCCACTTGGGTGTTTGTGGATTGCTTTAAAGAAAGCACAGCTTCTTTATTGGTAACATAGCATATGATGGCAGATAAAGGCCAGCAAACCCCTTCTAGTCTGCCCAGAAAGATGGCCATGGTTGTACCTACGACTCCATATGAGTTACTGCCCCTTTGTCTTCAAGACTGTAACTGATTCCCAATGCAGTCTACCCTCTTCAAAGTCATTAATTGTGAAAGTTACGTTTACTGTGATGGAAATGCTCTATACTTTCATTACATCTTCATGCCATACAAGAAAATTGTATTTATCCATGCCTTCCTAAATTCCATAACTGTTCTTCACCCCACCACTTCCTGTGGAAGAGCATCCCAGGCATCCACCACGGTCTCTGTGAAAAAAGATTTCCTGATGTTGCTTTATTACTCCTGAGGTAATCAATAGAAATAAAATAAAACAGAGAAAAGAAAATAAGATGATACCTTTTTTAATGGACTAACAATACATTTTTTGATTAGTTTTCAAAGGTAACCCTTCTTCATCAGATCAGAAATAAGCAAATGTTGATAAATAACATCATATATAAGTAAAACATCAAAGCATTCCAATAATAGTTTCAGAAGAAGAGGGTGGGGTAGGTTAGGTGAGAGACAGGGAGAGCTGGGTGGATGAGGGACAGGGAGATATGCATAGTGATAAAAGTGACAAAGCAGTAGAATTTTATGGTTTATAATGGGCTAGAAAACCCAGATCTTTGTTAAATCCTGTCTGGTGGGTGTCAAAATATTTAATCATTCTGACTTCAAAGGTCTTACGTTCCTGGATTGTCTTATAGTTTCTTTTTAGTATTCTCACCATAAAATCATTGATACGGTGTACTGGTTTTGTAAAGGACCGCACTGGATGATATACATCCCAGAGTATTGATAGAATTGAAAAATGAACTTGCAGAACTATTGTTAGTAATATATAATTTATCTTTAAAATCAAGCATGGTACCGGAAGATTGGAGGGTGGCCAATTTAACACCAGTTTTTAAAAAAAGTTCCAGAGGTGATCTGGGAAATTACAGACTGGTGAACCTGACATCTGTACCGGGCACAATGGTAGAGACTATTATAAAGAACAAAATTACAGAACATATTCAAAAGCATGGATTAATGCGACAAAGCCAACATGGATTTAGTCACCGGAAATCTTGCCTCACCAATCTACTACACATTGCTTTGGAGGGTAATATGATCACACCCAGCATTTCAAGACCAGAGGTTACGCATAGCCTTCTCTAGAGGAAAATATTTGGGAGACATGATGCAACCTAGGTCAGGAGATAGATCTAACTCTGTACCAGTTACAGGTCATAAACAGTGTGGCAACTGCATCTATTGTTCAAATATGATGAATACAAATGAGTTCATTAATCCTAACAACAGTAAAATATACAGGTTAAGACATAATACAGATTGCAACAGCAACCATGTAGTGTATGTGTTACAATGCACCTGTGGGGAAAACCACGCGAGCATTGAAACAGCATCTAGGTGATCATAAATGTCAGCGCAGGGAAGCCCCTTTAGTGACGGACTGTATGGAACAACATACGTTTGCGGACTTTAAATGCACAGTTATAGATCAGGTGGAGAAACCACTAAGAGGTGGAAACCGAGATCGGGCTTTAGAACAGGTGGAACAACGGTGGATCTTTAGGTTAAAAACATTAACACCCAAAGGTCTAAATAGAGTGGAAAATATTTCTATAAAGAGGAGAAGAAAATGATAAATGTGGGCAAGAGTGAGGTCCCTTTAAGAATCAGGTCTGTAGAGACCGGAAGGAAGAGACTGCGCCGGGTTTAAAAACCCTGATGCCATTTTAGATAGTAGGAGTCCCGTAGTAGAAACAAGCAGGACCTTTGAAAGGTAGGTGTCTTCGAGCACATCTCTATAAGGTTACTCTAATGATCCACTGTCGAAATGGTTATGCTTATGTATTTGTTGCAGGGTAAACTTGAAAAGAGCAGACTTAGTAGCCAAGGGCACAGCTCCTGAAGAAGCACTGGAGAAACACGGGCTCTCTGTTGAGCGTTCCCAATTGAGTATTCTACAGCCCAGATAAGTGTATTTCCCTACAGCATAAGAAGTTAAGTAATAAATAAGAGTGGTTAATGGTAATTGCTCTAAATGACGATTCTGCACCTATTCCTAATAAAGCAGATGATGGTCTGCACAGGATAGGAAGCAGTCTGCTGCCAAGGAAAGCACAATCAGGGTGAAAGCAGGGAATCTGAAGTCTTTCCTCCATAACTGATGAGAGCATTCAGCTTGCGTATAGTATAGATTATAAATACATTGAAAAGAATCGGACCCAGGAAGACAATCCATTGCTCCAGTGGCGTAGCGGGGTCGGCTGCCACCCAGGGCGGATTGCCGCTGCACCCCCCCCCCCGGGTGCAGACCAACACGGCACCCCCCCCTGGCGCAGCGCCACCCCATTAACACAGTCCCCACCTGCCTACGAGCTCCGTCCATCTGCAGACGAAGATGGCACCTCCCCACCGGCATGGACCCCCCCCCCCCCACATGCCTACGAGCTCCATCCATCTGCAGCGCTGCTGTAAAGAAGAAATCGCTTCGTTGGCCCTTCCCTCACTCACTGTGTCCCGCATTTGAGGAAATAGGAAGTTACGTCAGAGGGCGGGACACAGTGAGTGAGGGAAGGAAGGCGAAGCGATTTCTTCTTTACAGCAGCGCTGCAGATGGATGGAGCTCGTAGGCAGGTGGTGACCGTGCAAAGGGGGGTCGCCATCTTCGTCTGCAGATGGACAGAGCTCGTAGGCAGGTGGGGACTGTGTCAGGGGGGAGGCGCTGCGCCGGGGGGGGGGGTGGATGGATGCACCCCCCACCCGTTGACACCTGAGGCGGACTGCCCCCACCGCCCCGCCCTTGCTATGCCACTGCTCACCTCTGCTTCTTTTGAGTGAACTCCATTTACTATCACCCTCTGTCATCTATCAGTCAACCAATTTTTAATTTATTACCTCACGTCCCTTCCTTAAGCTGGAAAAGACAAAAAAAGGAGGAAAAGAACCTTATGCAAACGTGAGCAACAAGCAAACAAAAGTGAGGCAGATTCAGAGAGGATATCAAAATGTCAGTTTATTCTTGAGCCTCCTACAGTGGTGGAAATAAGTATTTGATCCCTTGCTGATTTTGTAAGTTTGCCCACTGACAAAGACATGAGCAGCCCATAATTGAAGGGTAGGTTATTGGTAACAGTGAGAGATAGCACATCACAAATTAAATCCGGAAAATCACATTGTGGAAAGTATATGAATTTATTTGCATTCTGCAGAGGGAAATAAGTATTTAATCCCTCTGGCAAACAAGACCTAATACTTGGTGGCAAAACCCTTGTTGGCAAGCACAGCGGTCAGACGTCTTCTGTAGTTGATGATGAGGTTTGCACACATGTCAGGAGGAATTTTGGTCCACTCCTCTTTGCAGATCATCTCTAAATCATTAAGAGTTCTGGGCTGTCGCTTGGCAACTCGCAGCTTCAGCTCCCTCCATAAGTTTTCAATGGGATTAAGGTCTGGTGACTGGCTAGGCCACTCCATGACCCTAATGTGCTTCTTCCTGAGCCACTCCTTTGTTGCCTTGGCTGTATGTTTTGGGTCATTGTCGTGCTGGAAGACCCAGCCACGACCCATTTTTAAGGCCCTGGCGGAGGGAAGGAGGTTGTCACTCAGAATTGTACGGTACATGGCCCCATCCATTCTCCCATTGATGCGGTGAAGTAGTCCTGTGCCCTTAGCAGAGAAACACCCCCAAAACATAACATTTCCACCTCCATGCTTGACAGTGGGGACGGTGTTCTTTGGGTCATAGGCAGCATTTCTCTTCCTCCAAACACGGCGAGTTGAGTTCATGCCAAAGAGCTCAATTTTTGTCTCATCTGACCACAGCACCTTCTCCCAATCACTCTCGGCATCATCCAGGTGTTCACTGGCAAACTTCAGACGGGCCGTCACATGTGCCTTCCGGAGCAGGGGGACCTTGCGGGCACTGCAGGATTGCAATCCGTTATGTCGTAATGTGTTACCAATGGTTTTCGTGGTGACAGTGGTCCCAGCTGCCTTGAGATCATTGACAAGTTCCCCCCTTGTAGTTGTAGGCTGATTTCTAACCTTCCTCATGATCAAGGATACCCCACGAGGTGAGATTTTGCGTGGAGCCCCAGATCTTTGTCGATTGACAGTCATTTTGTACTTCTTCCATTTTCTTACTATGGCACCAACAGTTGTCTCCTTCTCGCCCAGCGTCTTACTGATGGTTTTGTAGCCCATTCCAGCCTTGTGCAGGTGTATGATCTTGTCCCTGACATCCTTAGACAGCTCCTTGCTCTTGGCCATTTTGTAGAGGTTAGAGTCTGACTGATTCACTGAGTCTGTGGACAGGTGTCTTTCATACAGGTGACCATTGCCGACAGCTGTCTGTCATGCAGGTAACGAGTTGATTTGGAGCATCTACCTGGTCTGTAGGGGCCAGATCTCTTACTGGTTGGTGGGGGATCAAATACTTATTTCCCTCTGCAGAATGCAAATAAATTCATATACTTTCCACAATGTGATTTTCCGGATTTAATTTGTGATGTGCTATCTCTCACTGTTACCAATAACCTACCCTTCAATTATGGGCTGCTCATGTCTTTGTCAGTGGGCAAACTTACAAAATCAGCAAGGGATCAAATACTTATTTCCACCACTGTATATGGAACAGAATCAAAAGTTTAAGAAATTAGTGTTAATTTACATTAATATTCTTTATAAATATTTACAGGGACTGGTCTGATGACCCTGTGGCTGAAGTACATGCTGAAAACCCCCAATATTGAGAAAGCTCCTTCATGCGCACATGAAGGCGTCATTTATATTGTGCTTTGAAATGTCGGCACCTATGAAGGCATTATGAATCGTAGTACTTGAGACCTGGGTTGATATCTGGGAACACAGAACACCACCAGACGGTGGAGGAACAAAATAGTCCCTACAAGAGCAAAACTAAAACCAAAAAGTCCAAGAGGGAGTAGGGAAACAGGATGGCTCTTCCGAAACAAATCATGGGACAAAAGTTTAATTATAATATTTATTGATTTGTCGCTACACTCATGTTCTTTGAAGACTCAATACAGAACCATGTTTCAGCAAAAATGCCTGCTTCAGGAGAATGACAATAAATATATATAAAACTTACAAACAGATAAAATATAAAAATTTATAAAGTATATAAACAACATACAGAAATTGTGCAAAGACAAATAATTTGAATGTATACAAATTCTGAACACAGAGAAATAGTGTTAACCTGGCCAGAAAAAAGGGGGATATCTGGCAGAATGCAGGACATATTGAAGGATAAACCACAGTAGGGGAAATATTAATCTCAGATTTGAATATAATCACATAGCCAACAGAAAGATCTAGGAATACAAAATGATAATAGTACTAACCTTTATGACTGCAGAGCTTTGAATATAGTATATTGAACTATCAAAGTTGAACAATTAGGATCAAAAAGGTATAAACAGTCTACAGAGCAAAAAAGGTTTTCATAAGGCATAGGCTTGCATCACAAATTGGTTAAAACTGTAAAGGGAATATGGAAAATGAAATCACAAAAAGGCGTGAACAAATGAAAAAATGCCCCCTAGTGGCAAAATGCTCTGACCAAGGGCTATGCTTATGAGGGTGAGAGCTGTTG
This sequence comes from Microcaecilia unicolor, assembly GCF_901765095.1. Classification (NCBI taxonomy): domain Eukaryota; kingdom Metazoa; phylum Chordata; class Amphibia; order Gymnophiona; family Siphonopidae; genus Microcaecilia; species Microcaecilia unicolor. Next base: position 571,044,313 of record NC_044031.1, read on the forward strand.
CGAAGTAGAGTAAGGAAAATCAGGCCCATGGTGCTTTAGCTGCAGACATTCAGAATCAAACATGGCAACACATGGTTTGGAGCAGATTCTGAATAGGCTAGAAATCTAATGTGTTAAAGACAATGCCTTACACACATAAGTTAATCTAATTTTTCACACAATTAAAATATTGGGTAAAATATAAATGTCTAATATAAAACATTTCATTAAGAGTTACTTGTAATCTATGTTTTAAATTTGAGTATACATCTATAGTGATTTTTCTTAGGACTGCAGCAGCCCAGGCCATGCAGATCAGAAAATGAATGGCTATGAACCACTATTAGAGCAAATAAAGCTCCCTGGCATTATCTTTGCTATTACCAAAATCCAGAAGAGTCATCTTGCAGAAACCCACTCTGACAAAATAAAACATATTTCAAGAAGTTTTTATTATTTCATTTGGACACAAACTGCTCAAAACTAGTTTAATGCCTAAAACAAAACACAGAGAACACCTGAAGGAGAAGGGTGGATTATAGAAGTTGGTGGGTGGTTGATTTGGATGAGAAGACTGGTTAGGATGTGGCCTTTGCTTGCCATCATTTTTTATATTCCCATGAAACATAGATCCTCTTCTTAGACAAATGCAAGTCACCACTCAATCTGTTATCCATTCAGATAGAGATACCCCATCATCCATACTCCTCACCAACCTGGGATCCTTCTTTAGCTATGCAATGAAGATCCTAGAAAGACATATCCTCTTCTCCCATGTCACATACTGAAAAAGCCACCAAGTCTTAGGTGCCTAAGATCCTTCTATAATTCCCTGAATGCCTACATTGGCTCTAACTCCTAGTCGGGTCATTTATACTCAATATAACATCAAGACCTCACCTCCTCTTCTTTACCTCCTTTCTGCTTCAGCAATTTAATCATATGATTATTATTCCTGCTATTTAAGATGCTTAAGTGCCAGGTAGGATCTGTATCAGTCTTTTCCTGAGCACAAATCTATGGTGGAACATCTGCCACCATCTTGTTCTCATAGTGGAATTCTACCCTCATCTCTGTTTTCAATACCATTAGTGTGGGACATTCGATTCCTGCCTATACTGGAAAGTAATTGTGTCATAATATTGTTGGGGAATGTTGCTTTTATCCAGTGCTTTTATGCAATCTTTATGCTTCAGGAACATCTGGAGCAGACATGAGATTAGCCACCATCAGCAACAAACCAACATAGATTTACCTCTCCCTCAAATTCATCTTTCAAAACACAAGAAGCTTGAACCATTCTGTTAGGCTACAGGGTCTGACCATGGTGAATACCTTTCTAAGTATCTTAAATTGTTTACAAATTTCATTTTTCTCTTGATGAAAATGTAACATGTCAACCAAACATCTATATAGAACTATATTTTCAGTGTATTTTCTTTGTATACATTCAAATGCATCTAAATAAGCCAATGTAGTACAGGAAATTACTCCACAGCAAAACTTCTGTAATAGTATAAACTCTTTCAAACCCATGGTATCAAACAAATATTTCCTGCATATAGTCAATGGGTTATTCAAGTCTTCAGTGAAAGCAAAGGAGAGAAAAAAGAATATAGCTACCAATAGAAGCAGAAGCACACAAACATGACTTAAAAAAATTCACTGTGACTCTGAACTACAGACTTTGGTAGTGAGAACTTTAAGCATAGAAGATATAAGCAACAAAAGTCAAGATATGAGAAAGATCACAAAGCATTTATTCCCAAAAAGAGTGGCTGATGCTCAAAACAACATGGGTATATAAATACATTATGAGATGACACTGCTTGAGACAGCCTTATTTGTGCATGCTGGTCATTGACCACAGTGCTGTCAAATGTGGTAATATGTGATAGCCCTAGTACCTTAATAAATGTGAAATACTGTATGATTCATTCTACTAGAAAATTCACTTATCCACTCTACCAATTGGCAAGTCTAGAAACTGTAATCTGTTTCTCAAGTAATGTCTTTTGAGCATACCAATTTTATAGCATAAAAATGTCAACATAATTAATACACCACAAGGGGACCTATTTGCAGTTCTGAATGGACAGACGTTGTCAGAGTTACAATTTTATAGCTTGTTATTCCATACCATTTATTGTTATGTCCTACATAATTTGCCTTCATACATGCCCATAGCTTGCCATGTAGAAAGAAGCATAATCAACTGTGTATGTTCAATAGCAGCTAAATAATTTAACACCATTAAAATTAACTTTTAGCAAAGTATATAAATGCATTAGATTAAAACCAAATGACCTCAATAAAAATGAATAAGTATTTAAATGTGATAGCAATAAAATATTTTTTATGACCAGTAATCCATTATCCTGTATATAAGAATTCATCAACTACTAATAATAAGAAATGCAAAACCAACATTTCTACCGTAAAAGTGCATACAGGTCAGAGTATACTAGTACAAAGTAACTCGAAGGGAGACTAATAGCTGCCAACTATCCTTTCAGTGGAAAGGCTAGCTGGACCCTACACACCACAATTATGTTGTAGCACTGTGTATGACAACTGGCTTGAGAAAATGTGTGTATGCATAATACATGTCTACTCCAAGGAAAAACATTTGAATTATGAGTTAGTTAGTTATTTCACTGTTTCTATACCGCATTATCAAACATTCTAGGCGGTTTACAACCAAAACAGACAGACATAAAATAAAACAAGTACTTATCGACATATGCTCTTTCAGCAAAACAAACACCAATCACAGGTAACACATCTTAATATATAGTCTTCTTTCAGTTCTGTACCAAAGGTGTCCTGAAATAAGAATGCCTTCACCTGCTTTGAAAACCGACTATAGATCTTCAATAAACAAATCTGTTCTGGAAGCTGATTCCATAGTCTTGCTCCTTCCACAGAAAACATTCTCAGTCTGTGATCCTCCAATCAATGTGTCTCACAGATGGTACATCAAGCAGTAACTTGTTATTTGAGCAGAAAGACCTTGTTGGACAATAAATTCTTAACAGTGTAGCAAGAATGACTGGAGCTTCATAATTTAGACATTTATAAATTAATGTCAAAATCTTAAACTATGAGCGCCATTTAATCAGTAACCAAGGTAATTTTATTAAGTCTGGAGTGATGTGGTCATATTTATTTATTATGAAAGCCAGTTTGTTTACAACAAAGATCAGTGTTTTCAAAACAGAAAGACAGAAATAAACAAAACCTCTAAATCAAAACCCTGTGTAAGTACAAGAAAACCATTTACACAAAACTGAATTTTTTTCACAGACTACAAGTTGAACAAAAACTTCACATCATTACAGTTTACAAATATACGCACAGATGATCAAAAGCCCTGCAATGTTCCAGACAGCGCTCTAAAAATAGCGCTGGAACAGCGCGGGGCTTTACCACCCATGTGATCAGAGATAATAGAATTTCTGATCAAAGGGTAAAGTGCAGGAGGATTGTGCTTGGAAATGAGCTCAGGCACAATCCTCCCGCACTTGTTTCACAGATCTGGGCTGTCAAAAGCCCAGACCTGCCAAACACAGGGGCTGGAGGTCTGTGGCCCTGCACCCCCAACAAACCCCCGCATAGTGACATGGGGGCTGGAGGTCCGGCGGACCTCCAGTCCTCCCAACCCAAATTCAGGGGGGGGGGGGGGCTGGATATCCGGTGGGTCTCCAGCCCTCCTAACCCCCCCCCTCGCATCCCCCCCACCAAAAAGCCCCGGTGGCCCAGTGGGCCACAAATCAAACCCCCCTCAAACCTGGTGGTCTACTGGCCCTCTTTCCCACCCACCCCGTACCTTTGTTGGAGGAGGGAGGTACACTCCTTCTTCCAGCAGCGCCGCCTTGAAAATGGCGGCCCCCAGCCCTGCCCGAGGGTCGGGTTCTACTTCCGTGGTCTGTACTGGGGGGAATGGGGGAGCCTGCTAGCATGCAAATGCATGCTGGACAGGGCTCATCATTCCTCTCCAATGGTCTGCAAACCCTAACGCCAGCTCCGAGCTGGTGTACGGTTTGCCGCAGACAGCACGCCAATGTCTGGCGCGCTGCTCACTGATCATTGGGAGGAATATGTTTAGCATGCATTTGAATGCTACTTGCACTAAGAGCCCTGTTTAGCATGCAATTGCATTTGATCATCTGCCCATCATAGAACAAGGCAGAACAAGGAACCAAAACACTTAGACAAGACACAAAGAACTAGATTCTATATATGGTGTTCCAAGTTGGGCGCTGTTTATAGAACAGCGCATAGCGCCAGGAGCCACACCTAACTTTTAGGCACAAGGCATTACACCAACTGATACCTGGTGTAAATCCTTGCACCTAAAATAGGTGTGGATCAGGCATATTCTGTAACAGTATACGTAAATTCTTGGAACGCCCAAGCCCCGCTCTTGTTCATCCCATAGCCATGGCCCTTTTCAGATCCACACACTAGAATTTATATGTGCATCTTTATAAAATACAACTAGCAAGATGTGTGCGTAAATTCTAATGGTTGCCAATTAGCATCTGATTATTAGCACCCAATCAGCACTAACTGGTTCATTATTCATTTAAATTCGTGTGCGGAAATTGGAAACACAACCAATTTCCCATGCGCAATTCTGAGTGCCATAGAATCTGGGGGAAAGTTTGTTGGGGTCCAGAATATAGCACAACTATACACAACTGCAATAAAATAGATGTCCTAATTACCAAGGAACAGTAGTAAGGGTTAGGACAAAGAAAAATGTCTCTAGGCAACAGACACTAGACAAACTTTAAAAAAAAATCAATCAAGATCTGGGAAAGGCCTGATTAATAGCCCCATTTTAGCTGCTATTTTAACCTTTTTCTTGGATTAGACGAAAGAGTTTGGCAGTCATTTTTGAAGGGCTATTCATGTTTGAGACGTGTATAAACCAGCATATAAACGTTTTTCTTACATAAACGTCTAGGTTCCTATTCTACAAAGCCAAGATTCACATATCAAAAACAACTGTCTGCAAATGGCAATGGGGTGTGGTCTGGGCGTGTTTTGTGCAAGACTAGAACATGCCTAGAAGATACATGTTTATTCCCCCATTTCAGAAGGGAATAAATGTGGATGTCCTGACAGATTGATGTCAGGACTTACACCTACTACCAAGCACATTTAGATTTTGGCAAACTGCTCCGAATGAGCAGCACTCCACTGGAGGGATAAGGGGAGGTTGTGCTTTTAATCCTTCAGAGGTTTTGCCCCCCCCCCCCAGAAATCAAACTGGCAAAGAGATACTAGTCTTTGTAACAGCAACAGGATTATACATCTGTATATCTGTAAAATGGCAATAATAAACACGGTCAGTCAAACACAAACTTATGTTGCTATTCTACAACATAACTAGGTAGGTGCTGGTTCAATCCATTGACGTTTTCAACATTTTAAATGAGAATTGAGCATATGTATTGTATACAATAGTACAAGATATATCACTTTACACCGTAGTGGTTTTAAAAGAATCAAGAAAACCACATACCTAAAAAGATGTATATCACAAATCAAGCGTTGATAATAACAAGAGAGTAATAATGACTGCACAGATTCTTTATCTTTCAGGCATAGCAGCCCACTGTGCAATCATTATTACTCTTGTTATTATCAACGCTTGATTTGTGATACAACACTTTTTAGGTATGTGGTTTTCTTTATTCTTTTAAATCCACTACGGTATAAAGTGATATATCATGTTCTATTGTATACAATATATATGCTCAATTCTCACTTAAAACGTAAGGTCTTTTAAGTAGCATCGTATTTAAGCACCATAGTTTTAGATTTTATTTTGTGATTTATCTTTATAGATAAAATGTATATATTCCTTCAGTCATATTTAAGTCACCTGCAACTTGTATCATTATATTGTTTGCATACTATATACTGATTTAGTGTATTTATATTGTTGTAGTGCATTAGACTCCTGATGTGAGCAATTCTGCGAAACATGGCCATGTCAAGTTGGTTCTCCAGCTGTAAACACTTACCTTGTCATTGATTATAACCTTAACAAACAGAAGTGTCTTTATCACTACCTTGGACTTCTTGTTTTGCATGGTTCAAACGCCAGCTATCTGAACCATGTAGGTCTCCACAGACAGAGAGAACCACATTGGTCAAATAGGCAACACTGGAACTTCATAAACCACAGGAGAGAAGAGGAGGTGGTAGCCCAGCTACAGAAAGGATTTGGGAAAGAGCAGGAAGAGTGAGGACTCTGGCATTGGGGTAAAGAAGGGGGACGTGTAGTAATGGAAAAACATGCAACTCAAAAGATTACATGGGGATTCAGGGGAAAGCAAGAGCATGAGGATTGGGGAGAAGAGCAGAGTAAGCATGGGTTGTCAGGGATTAAGTGGCGAATGGAAACTCAAGTGTGTGCCAGGGAGAAGTAATTTGGAAACTGAATTGACATTTGGAAGGTACATGGAAACTTGGCAACTAGATGGCTATGAGTAGGGCTGTGTTAGTTGAACTGGGCATATGAGTGCGGGTGTGTGATGGGGGGGGGGGGGCATAAAACGAGGCTGAAGAGAGGTGGTGGGAATGACCTGAATGACTGGGGAGAGGGTGAGAAGCAGTGGAAAAGGGGTGAGGTGCTCTGGAAGGATAAGAGGAAAGGGACGAGTATGAAGGAGGTGAGAGGATGAGAATTGGGCTGTAAGGGTACTAGGAAGCTGGTCAACGATATAAGAACATAACAGTAGCCATACTGGGTCAGACCACTGGTCCATCTAGCCCAGTATCCTGTTTTCCAAACAGTGGCCAAGCCAGGTCACAAGTGCGTGGCAAAAACTCAAATTGTGTTAACACTCCATACTACAAATCTCAGGGAAGCAGTTGCTTCCTATGTCTGTCTCAATAGCAGACTATGGACTTTTCCTCCAGGAATTTGTCCAAACCTTTTTTAAACCCAGATACGCTAACCACTGTTACCACATCCTCTGGTGAAGAGTTCCAGAGCTTAAATTATTTGTTGAGTGAAAAAATATTTCCTCCTATTTGTTTTAAAAGTATTTCCATGTAACTTCGAGTGTCCCCTGGTCTTTGTACCTTTGGAACAAGTAAAAAAAAAATCAATTTACTTCTACTCGTTCTACACCACTCACGAATAGATAGAAAGACGCTGGAGGCAGGGGAGGGCATAAACAAAAAGAGGACTAGACTGATGAGGACTAGAGGCAGATAAATATTTGTGAATTAGAGCAGAACTGGATATAAGAGAAGAGGAATTGGGGGAATAGGATACTGCAGGAAGAGTGATAGCATGGAATGGAAAGCTGGATAAGTGAGATGTGGAAAAAAAAGGATATTGAGGACTGGCATTCAGCTATGAGCAGAAGGAGGCAGAAAGACCAACCTTAGAGAGTTATGGGGGAAGAAGTGAAGATAGAGAGTGAAGAAACAGAAAATGGAAAGGAAAACCTGGACAACGTTTTAGAAGACAAATAAGAAATGTGGAACTGTTAGGCAAAATGTTCAGTTAAAGATAGAAAAGAAATTTTACTTTCAATTTAGCAATCAAAATGTGTTCATTTTGGGAATGTGCATCTCATACCATTGTACTCTGCTCAGTGCAAAAAAAATGCATTTTTGTTTATGTTTTTCCAGTGACACACTATATGCAGAGTCTTGGATGTCTTGGAGTCCAGTTTAAATTTTGTCTGACCTACATAAAAGGTAGTTTTGCATGTTAAGATTTTAAGCTACAGAAAGGGTCATATAATTCCCCTGGAACATCTGAAAGTTTTTGCTTTTTAGCTATATTTTAGTAGCAAATTTCCTGGTGCACCACCAACTGAAGCAGTTGTGCTATGCACATGCAGCCTGCTAATACAAAGTCCTCAGTGGATTCCAATACAATATATAGGTGCTCATTTTCAAAGCACACAGACTTACAAAGTTACAGAGGTGTTTTTTCAATGCACTTGACTTACAAAGTTCCACAGTATGGAACTTAGTCTAAGTGTTTTGAAAATGAGCCCCATATAGGCATATTTTCAAAGCACTTAGCCTTCCAAAGTTCCATAGGTTTCTATGGAACTTTGGAAGGCTAAGTGCTTTGAAAATATGCCTCATAGTATCCTATGTAACTTTGCAAGTCTCTGTGCTTTGAAAATGAGCCTCATAATCGTCTAGAAAAAAACATACAAAAAAAAAAATCAAGAAAGGTTTGCCTATTTGTGAATAATACTGATACCTGCAAAAGTAGAGATACCCTGGAAAGTGAGGGAAACGAAGAATCTAGCAAAGTTTGAGAAACTGTATAGAAGTTGGTAGCTAGTTGGGTCATGCATTTGGGTTGTAAAATTCCAAGGGAATGGTATGGTATAGAAGTGAAGTTCTTATCCATATAAATGACCAAGAACCTGTGGTTGATTGTATCTGTTCATCTTTAAAAAGCCAAACAAGTTGATAAAATGATAGCAAAAACCACAATGATGTAATGCTTGGTTGTATAAGGGGAGAAATAAACAGCAAGAAAATAAAGGAGGTGATATTACCTCTGGGTAAATGAGACCACATTTGGAGAATGTGTGTAATTCTAAGACTGTGCCTTCAAAAGGATATACCAGATTGAACTGGTTGAGAGTGCAGCTACCAAAATAATCAGTGGTCTTTGTCAAAGAATATAGAGACAGACCTCACCATATAAAATATATATCAGCCAAGGGGAAAGATGTGATGGGGCAATATGGTAAGATATAAATACACAGAAAGCGGACCCTTTCAATGGAAACAAGGTGGCCATAGGATGATGATGGACTGGAGGAATAGCCTAATTGTTAGTACATTGGGGTGAGATCCTGGGGAACTGGGTTCAATTCCCACTGCAACTCCTTGTGACTCTAGGCAAGTCATTTAATCCTTCACTGCCCCAGTTACAAATAAGCTTAGATTGTGAGCCCCCAAAAAAAGTGTAGGCAAACTGCTTTGACTGTATCTACAGAAAGGCAGTATATCAAATGTGGAATAACATGATCGAGGATAGTCTCAAGAGTAATCTAAGGAAGTGCTTCATTACAGAAAGGGTAGTAGATGAATGGAATAGAGTCCCAGTGAAGGTGGTTGAGATGAAGACAGTATATGAATTAAAAAAAAACATGGGACAAGCAAAGAGGATCTCTGAGGGAGAGGAATATAATATAGAGATTAGTAGTTGGTATGGATGGGCAGACTAGATAGGCTATATGGTCTTTTTCTGCCATTATTTCCTCTGTTTATGGTTCTCTACATTAGCACGATAAAAGATCACAAATGGGGTGCCTAAAACAACCATGCTTTCAGCATATATCTAAAAATGAATAAACTTCTCGCCAAAGGAATATCATTAAGGGCCCATATTCCACAATTAAGGAATAGCACATGAAACAGTATTAACATTTTATAACTACATCTGTAAGGATTCTATTTCTTTTGCCTAGTATAAACAGACCCACAAGACACTCAGATTTTCAACAATCCATTCTAGCATGAAAAACACCTGCAAACATTTCCACAGGAAAGTCTTCTGTAACTTTAAAATTCTTCAGAGAACTCTTTTTGTGTCTTAATTTGGTGTATAGATTTCCATCCAAGTGTCAATGCATGTTTACCTTTCCTGCTTTAATCCTTACCTAAAATCTACGTGACTACTCAATGTGATATTTTTCCAAAACAAAACCAATGTTGCATTTGAAAATTATACAAATTGCTCAGATTGTGTATTGACTAAGTCAATATGAATGATAAAAGGTTAATTGATACACTTGTACTCTATTATGGAAAAGTACAATGGTCACTCCATAAGCCTGCAAATAGGTGGGAAAATGTGGGATACAAATGCAACAAATAAATAAACAGCACTAAAAAGAGTTAACATACCTTGAAATATTTGATTTCAGTGAGCTCTAAGGTGGAAATTTAGAAAGTTTCTTCATTTTAAGTGCACAGAGACAGTTAAACCATCACCAAGGGGAGGAGATAAAAGTAAACTAGAGGTATATTTAGGATTTTAAATTTAAACTTTTCTAAATGTAATCCCATTGGTTTCAAATACAATCGGATTACATTTAGAAAGGTTTGTTATACATATATTTACTTTCAACTAAGCTTTTGTTTATGTATGATACTGATATATGATTTTAATAATGTATGGCATGCTCTTGCTTTTGGGGGTTTATTCTTATATGGAAATCATTTGGTCTAGAATTTACAAACTATGAATCTCATGTACTAACCCATGAAAGTAAGGGGCAGTCTGATCTCTAGAAGTTCAGTGCACCACTTTTGAATGAACAGTCACTAGAGTAGGAGGAACTGGAGATTGCTCTTGCCCCCACTGCCATACCTCAGACCCTTTGGGGTGAGGTTTGATTCTAAGAGGGAGCATTCCAGAGCCAGTAACCCTCAGATTAATTGGATTAAGGGACAGGGACTGATCAGAAAGGAAGGGGCTTCAGACTTATAGGGTCATGCATTTCGATGGGGTAGCATTGGGATAGGGTAGCCTTTCAGGCCTACTAGAAGCAAGGGATTGAAGGTTCCCTGGGAGAGGGGGAATCTGGGGCAGTGGGGGGAGGGCACTTCTGTCTATCCCCACCATGTGCCACCATTGCAGCAGCAGCTCAGGAAAACAAATACACCTCCAGAGATGAAGGTGTAGATGTAAGGGTAACTGGCCATCAAAAGGGTTTTTTCCCCTATATACTTGTTTTTGCAATTTTAGCTATTAATGAACTGTTTGGATGATTCTGTATCACAGAAGCTCATTGATGGAAAACAAACTCACACAAAGCAGACTATACACAAAAATGTACTTCAGCAAAGGTTACTTTTGCTAATTTACTTTGTGTGCTTCACCAAAGTGTGCAAATAATTAAAATTTCTAGGTGTTTTGCCCTATTTTTTGCATGTTTCTAGGTGTTTTGCTCTTTTTACATAAATACTTTTGCAGAATCACTTCACACTTTAGTATATGAGAGACTTTTTTCACAAAGGCCAGCTTTATAGTTCTTACTTACGAGAATTAGGATCCACGAGTCTCTACACACGACTCTACATCCCCTACAGGCCACACCCAGATATAAGAGTTCCTGTGATTCCAGTTTCAAGTCATTAATCTCTGCTCCCAAGTCATTGGTTTGATTTACCAGTGAGCATCACAGTAACCAAATAAAAACAAATGTTCCCTTCATGAAAAAAAAAGTTTAGAGGTGTACTCTATAAACAAAAAATTGCCTTCTTTGGGCAGACTTCTTAGTTCTGTGTCCCAAAAAAATGGCAAAGGAAAAAAAAAGGCAGATCAGTACCAAGTATGCATATTTATACCATATTCATTTCATACATGGTGCTGTGTACCTTAATGGGACAGAAAACATCTTAAAATTCAATTTGAGTAAAAAGTTTGTAATATTGTTGGATTGTTGATTTAATCATGAATTGATAATAAATGTGACTACTGGGCAAAATGGATGGACTGTGCAGGTCTTTATCTGCTGTCATTTACTATGTTACTTTATCTTGTAACATATTGTCCTTTTCTGGAATAGTTTAATATTGTTTTCTATAATAAAACTTTACATAATTAGTTTTACATAGTAACAGAGGAGTCCTTTTACTAAAGTTTAATGTGTGCTAATGGAATTAGCACATATTAAATGCTGCGCGTCCTATTTTATACCTATAGGCATGTGGAACGTAGTATGAGCTACGCTTTAGTAAAAGACCCCATAGTAAATGATGGCAGATATTAACAGTAAACCAGATTCTATTTCTGATTCTATCCATATTGGCCAAACTAAATATAAGCAATCTACTGTAATAAAGATCTTGGGTGTATTAGTAGATAGCGTTGTCTCAATGGAAGCGCAAGTTGCCTCCTTACTGAAAAAAAATTTTACTTTCTTATGAGAAAACTATGTTGTGTTCGTATCCATTTTGAGACTTTGTGTTTATGGATACAGGCTCTTCTTTTCTCACAACTAGACTACTGTAATCTAGCATACTTGGGATGTACCAAATCTCGATTAAAAAGAATCCAAACCGTTTAGAACACTGTGGTATGTTTGATATTTGGTTTAACCAAATACAATCATGTTTCTTCTTCTTATATCAAACTTCATTAGCTGCCTTTTGAGGCCTAGTTCTGTTTAAATTGGCCTGTTTTCTGTATAAACTATTGCATGGTCTAGTCTCCAATTATCTATATTTGCACTTTCAGTTTGAAGTTTCTGCTAGATCCTGAAGGACTATCTGTTTTAGTTTCCTTCACTTAAGGGGAAAACAAAAAGAGATTAAGGATGCTAGAATTCACCTTGGCATTCCAAGCCACTCAGCCTTGGAAAGAACTTGCCGAGATATTCTTCTCCTCCCATTCATATATGATGTTTAGGAGAAAAGTTAAGACCTTACTGTTTCCGAAATGTATTCTTTTAAAATAATGTTTAATTTTAACTAGATTTTGATATTCTTTTTAATAATATCCCAGAGGTTTGCTTGGATTGCCTTGCTCTGTTACCCACTTTGAACTGTAAGGTATTAGCGGGATATAAGCTTGTATGGTATGGTCTAACCAGTCTGCCCAGAAAGGTGGCCAGAGTTGCACCTGCCACTATGTGTGGATCCCCCCCCCCCCCCCCCCCCCAACCAATCCTTAGGGCTATACCTGCTGCTCCATACAGATCACCCTCCCTACCTCTTATAATTAAAAAAAAAAATTGTCAAGCCATTTAGAGTGGAATTACTCTATACATTTATTCCAACCTCCTGTCATATAGGGATCCTATGTGTTTACCATACGTCTTTTTGAATTCCATCACCATTTTCATCCCCAGTACCTCTGGTGGACGAATATTCCATGCATCCAACACCCTCTCAGTGAAAAATTGTTGCCCGATATTGCTTTTCAGTTAAACCACCTTCATTGAAGAACAAGTCAAAGCAGTGTACAATATAAAAACAATATCCACCTTCATTCATGTCCTCTAGTTTCCATGTTCATTAATACCTTTCAAGTATTTAAATGTCTGTATCATATCTCCCACTATTTATGTTCATTCATATACTTCTAATTAATAAAGGACCACTTGCAAATGATTAATTTACTATAATTGTGTTTCTGAAAGATTCCCTTGAGAAATGATATATTTGAAAAGTGGGAAGTTAAGTAATGCTCTCTCCTGCTCTGACTGCAGTATTATACTATTCAGTGTACTTCACAGCAAGGCCAGGGGCTTGTGGTCGCCCCCATCGATCTTAAGTGTGGCTCCCTGACTCTTTCTCCAGTGCACAATCTCCCTTAACTTTCTCAGACTTGCCATTGGCATACTTCCTAACAATTTTTCTCTTTAATACACGTATCATGCAGCAATCTGAGTTTGCTGCTCAAAATCCTTCTCCATTCTCATGTGGTTCAAACTTACTACTAATACTATTACTACTAATCATTTCTATAGTGCTACTAGACATACGCAGTGCTGTACACTTGAACATGAAGAGAAAGTCCCTGCTCAACAGAGCTTACAATCTAATTACGACAGACAAATAGGATAAATAAGAGATAAGGGAATTACTAAGGTGGGAATAATAAAATATAGGTACTGAACAACAACAAACTTACAACAAAGAATGTGCTGCAAAAAGAAAACAGAATAGCTGTTTATTTATTTATTTTATTGCATTTGTATCCCACATTTTCCCACCTATTTGCAGGCTCAATGTGGCTTATAGAGTATGGTTATGACATAATCATTCCATTATATCAGATACATTTAGTGGTGTGCAAAGATTAAGTAAGGGAAGAGAGATGGCACGTGTTAGTCAGGGTGGGAGGTAAGGTAGTTTTGTAAGGCTGTGGGTTCTCTTTGTAGGCCTTATGGAAGAGATGTGTTTTCAGAGATTTGCGGAAGTTACTTATTTCGTCAATACTTTCAGGGATGTAGGTAGTGCATTCCACAGCTGCGTGCTCATGTAAGAGAAGGCGGTGGCATGTATTAGCTTGTATTTTAGTCCTTTGCAGCTGGGGAAGTGCAGATTAAGAAATTTGCGGGATGATCTTATGACATTTCTGGGGGGCAGGTCCACAAGGTTTAGCATGTAGCTTGGGGCATCTGCATGAACGATTTTGTGTACAACCGTGCAAATCTTGAACGCGACGCGTTCCTTGAGTGGGAGCCAGTGAAGTTTCTCTCTTAGAGGTTTTGCACTTTCATATTTAGTTTTTCCAAATATGAGTCTGGCGGCAGTATTCTGGGCTGTTTGGAGTTTTTTGATGGTTTGTTCTTTGCAGCCGGCATACAGTGCGTTACAGTAGTCCAGATGGCTTATTACCATTGATTGTACCACACAGAAAAGCCTCCAGAGAAAGTATAGGAAATTAAAAACTAGTGGGGGTGGAGGAGCAAGTTTGAAAGGGGTAGGGGTGCAGAAACATTGGTGGAAGTTGACATGTCTGTTGCTCTGGTCATGGTCTTGACCTTCACACTGAAGTTTGGGGGTTTCTTTTTAGGGGAGTTGGGTTTTTTTTTTTTTATACACTGGCCTCCACTTGAAAAACTGCAAAGATTCTGTACTATTTTAACATGGATGTAACTGATACTTTTAGATGATACAAACAGAATGGTTTACAATGACTAATGATCTTGCTGAAGTGCATACTTTTCCTAGCTTCTGTTTTTCCTAGGGAGTTTGTGGAAGCAAGGCTGGCAATGTGTTTCTGACAACATAATGAACAAACACAGACTAACCATAGATGCGTTACATTAGCACCTGCAATGACTTCTAATGAAGAAGCCAACAGTAAGAAGCTCTTAGGTCAGCGATGTGCATCTTGGGATAAATCCTGGCACAGAAGAGACAATGCACCAAAGATAACCATGAACATATTGATCTTAAAATACAAGGCAATTAAGGAATAAAAAAAAAAACACTGTCCAGCAATTAGGAAAAAGCAAAACTTTAGTGTAAAACTGAATCTAGGAGTACAATATCTAAAAATTCCTTTTCAAATACAAGGACTATTTAATGTTGTCAAAAAGAAGCCTTAATTTTGTCAAAAATGTTCCATGAAAATGTTAATATCAGCACCTTGATCCAAAACTTTATAAAGTTTAAAGGAACATTAAAAAAATGTTTTTTTAAAAAAGGATACCTGTATCTTTCATACAACACTTACCACAATCAGACATGACTTCCCCCACGGTTAACATTTACCTTTAAAATATTAGCAAAAATAAACCACAACTTTGTATTTTTAAATCTTTCTAAAAGTACTAAGGGCCCTGTTTACAATGGCGTGTTAGCATTTGTTAGCGTGCGCGCTAAAAATTAGCATGGGTGCCTACACAGTTAGCATGTGCTAACGAATGCTAATGCACCTTTGTAAATAGGACCCTAAAGCTTGATCACTTGCTGTTTACAAACCTGGCTAAAATTAAGGATTACTGCACTAAACCTTACCCCAAAAAAAAAAAGCCATGCATGTATCATATTGATAAATGCATAGTGCAAGCATTCAATTAAACAATTGGAGAACGTATGCAGAGCATGGCTCATGAAGTTCTTTCCAGCCCCTCTACACGTGTGTTGGGTTTGCAAAGAAAAATAAACCAAGAAGGGGGGGGGGGGGGAATTCTGCTGACCAATGAGGAGAAAAATATCATAGATCAGTAGTTCAGCAAGAGAGACCAAAAAAACAAACATACAAAACACCAAAAAGCCTAATTAGGCTAATACAAAGAGTGTTTAGTAAAAAGAGAAAAGAATTAAGGGCTCTGTTTACTGAAGTTAGGGTTACCATTCGTCCGGATTTCCCCAGACATGTCCTCTTTTTGAGGGCATGTCCGGGGCGTCCGGCGGATTTTGCCTGCACCCACGTTTGTCCGGATTTCTGGACAAACGTGGGCGCGGGCAGGCGCGTGCATGTGGGTGCGCGATCGGCGCCATGGGTCTGGTCTCCCGTCCCCTCCCCTTCCTTACCATGTTCCCTGGTGGTCTAGTGACGTTTTCTTTGGGGCAGGAAAGAGCCCCCTCTTTCCTGCCCGGAGCGCTGCCTTCCCTGTCTATCATCCTCCTCGGTCTGGCTGGGAATTCAAAATGGCCGCCGAGAGTTGAACTCTCGCGAGGCCGCTTCAACTCTCGGTGGCCATTTTGAATCCCCAGCCAGACCGAGGAGGATGCAGCAGGCAAGGGCAGGCAGCGCTCCGGGCAGGAAAGAGGGGGCTCTTTCCTGCCCCGAAGAGAAGACGCTACTAGACCACCAGGGCTAGATAGTGAGGGGGGGGGGGGGTATGTGAGAAGGGGGGAGGAGACTATGTGACGGGGGGGGGGGGCGTGACATGTGTCCTCTTTTTCAGAGGACACAAAATGGTAACCCTAACAGAAGTGCGGTAAGATTTTGCACTTGCTGCATTTAACAACAAAATTTAATGTATGGTAAGTATGGAAACTCTGCACTATTACCACAGATACTTTTTTTTTTTTTTTACAGTGCAACAAGATGCAGAGAGAGACAGAGAAAATAGTGGAAACTATTATAAAGAATAAAATTACGAACACATAGACAAACATGGTTTAATGGTACACAGTCAGCAAGGATTCAGTCAAGGGAGGTCTTGTCTCACCAATTTGCTTCATTTCTTTGAAGGCCTGAATAAACATGTGCCAGTTGATGTAGTGTATCTAGATTTTCAGAAAGCTTTTGACAAAGTACCTCAAGAGAGATTCCTGTGAAAATTAAAGAGTTATAGGACAGGAGGCAGAGAGTCATGAGATAAGAGGAATGTCCTTCTGTGAATTAAAAGTTGGTTACCGGACAGAAAACAGAGGGTAGGGTTAAATGGTCATTTTTCCCAATGGAGGGGAGTGAACACTGGAGTGCCACAGGCATCTGTACTGGGCCAATTTGAAAGTGTGACTCCACTTTTTCTTGAATTCCACTGGTTACCAGTTGAAACCAGAGTAATTTTTAAAATAAGTATGCTAATATGCAAGATCCTTTATGGACAGATACCATCTTACAAGGTCCATTTCATTCAAACTTTGAATGGAGGTACTGTTCACTCTCTTAGTGCTCAGATGGACCTTGCCTTTTCCAACAGTCAACAAAATTAGATTTAATTTTTTTAACATCTGCTCGTCCATATCAAGCAGCATCAATTAGACTGCAAAGAAGTTAGATGCAGTTCATAAGGGCAGTAAAAAATAAATTTTCATTTCGGATATACGTATTGAATAATGAGCCATCATAAGAATCTTATCTCTCCCAGCGTACCTTTAGTGTATACTCTAGTGTATCCTCCTCTACTTCTATCCCACTGTCAGTTGGTGTACCTCAGGGATCTGTCCTGGGACCTCATCTTTTCTCCATCTATACTTCTTCCCTTGGTACTGTGATCTCATCCCATAGTTTTCAGTATCATCTTTACGCTGATGACTCCCAGATCTACCTCTCCACACCAGAAATCTCAGCCGAAATCCAGGCCAAAGTATCAGCCTGCCTGTCTGACATAGCTGCCTGGATGTCTCAGCGCCATCTGAAACTAAACATGACCAAGACTGAGCGTATCTTTTCCCCTAAACCAACCTCTCCTCATCCCCCATTCTCTATTTCTGTGGATAACACTCTCATCCTTCCTGTCATCTTTGACTCCTACCTCTCCCTCTGCACATTTTTTATTTTTATTACATTTGTACCCCGCGCTTTCCCACACATATTCAGCAGACTGCTAAAACCTGTTGTTTCTTTCTCTATAATATCAGCAAAATTCGCCCTTTCCTTTCTGAGCACACTACCAGAACCCTCATCCACATTCTTATCACCTCTCGCTTAGACTATTGCAACTTGCTTCTCACAGGTCTCCCACGTAGCCATCTCTCTCCTCTTCAACCTGTTCAAAACTCTGCAGTACGACTAATATTCTGCCAGTGTCGATATGCTCATATTAGCCCTCTCCTCAAGTCACTTCACTGGCTTCCTATCCGTTTCCGCATACAGTTCAAACTCCTCTTATTGACCTATAAGTGCATTCACTCTGCAGCTCCTCAGTACCTCTCCACTCTCATCTCTTCCTACATTCCTCCCCGGGAACTCCGTTCACTGGGTAAATCTCTCTTATCTGCACCCTTCTCCTCCACCGCTAACTCCAGACTCCGTTCCTTTTATCTTGCTGCACCATATGCCTGGAATAGACTTCCTGAACTGGTACGTCAAGCTCCATCTCTGACCGTCTTCAAATCTAAGCTAAAAGCCCACCTTTTTAATGCTGCTTTTAACTCCTAACCCTTATTCACTTGTTCAGAACCCTTATTTTATCATCCTCAGTTTAATATTCCCTTATCTCTGGTTTGTCCTGTTTGTCTGTCCTAATTAGATTGTAAGCTCTGTCGAGCAGGGACTGTCTCTTCATGTTCAAGTGTACAGCGCTATAGAAATAAGTAGTAGTAGTAGTAATTTTACTAGATTAATGATTGATCAGGAACTTTATTAGCATTTTTAAATTTTTAAATTGACCTTTTATTGTAATCCCTTAGAATTGTCCAAAGTTTTTGTTTGTTAACTGCATAGAACCTAGTTTAGGTAACAGTGATTTACAACAACAATAATGTAATTTAATTGGCTGGGCACTAATGCTAATAGTGCACAGCCAGAAATGCAACAAACAGAAAAAACTCCTTTTTGACAGCCATGCTAGAAATGGACTTAGCACACAGGAATGGTTCATATAAGGACATGCTAAGCCCACGTATTTAAGAAAATTTAAAAAAAAAATAAAACCAGGTACAGAAACTAGTACCTGCCCCTCCTACTCTTAGAACATGAGAACCACAGAAATGGCAGGAGCTACACAGAAAGGCTGTAATCAATCTAGACAGGCTTCGAATGAAGGGCTTCCAGAGCCATGGAAAAGGCATCGCTAATATTTTGGTAAAGGAATTAGAGAAAGGGGACTAGGAATGGCCTTGCGGACATCTATGGCAGTATGCCTGAATCACAGCCTGCATTTTGTTTCTTTAGGGGTGCATAGTAACATAGTAGATGACGGCAGAGAAAGACCTGTACGGTCCCATCCAGTCTGCCCACATGTACGGTCCATCCAGTAGTGATTAGCCAATGAATAATTTTTTTAGACTGTTTATATTAGGCAAGAAAAAAAAAAACACTCTCTTGATTTTTACATCCTTCATGCCCTAAAAGAATATGGATGAATGCAGCACATAGTAATTCCAGAAGTAGTCATTCATCCAATCATGTAAAAATTATTCTTCCATTAAAATGGATCTGGTATCTAAAGATCTTGGCTTAAAGTTCTAAATATTTTCCACGTATTGCTTACTGATCTTGTTCTTCCTAGTTAAGATCACTAATATTAATAACCCCAGCTGACTTACTCTATCAGATCTATACTTCTATTTCAAAACCCTCTTTATGATTTGCTCCTCTCCGAGGTCACCCTGTAAAGATTTCAAAGGCAAACTGTCTAACCTGATGGATTAAACTACTTGAACTACTAATTTCAGGTTGATAGACAACATTCTTTGTTTTCTTTTTTTTTTTACTAAATTACTTGAATCTATGGTTGAGGTACAATTATCTAAATAGTTGGATGATCATGCCTTTTGCACTGAGGCTTTAACTCATTACTCTGTTATATGTTATTAAAACACTTCTCAGTCGAGGTGGGCAAATGGCACCTTTGCAATTTGATAGCTGCATTTGACACTGTAGACCACTCCTTGATATTAGAGAAATTGAGTGAAATGGTAATCTCAGGAGTGGTCTTTGGTTTAAGATATACAGTAGTCTTAAAAATGGAAAACATCTTTTGCCTGGCAGCCACCCTGTTCAGTTACTCAAGACTCCCTGCTCTCACCAATATTAATACCTTTATGAGTTTCCTGACTACAATTAGGCAAGGTGAACATTTTTACTCCTATTTTTGTACTAGTCTCAGTTGAAACTAGCTTAATTCAAACCTGTGAAAAAAATCAAACTATATTAGAAGGATAAAAATGTGGGCTTCCATGCGTTTATTAAAGTTACATACAATCAAAACTAAACTTGTGTGGTTTGATAGATCACAAGGAACTTTACCATCTACTATTCCTTGACAGGATGATTATCTACCAGTGGAAATAACTTCCAAAATTTTAGGCGTAATCTTAGATACTTTGCTCTCAATGGAACCTCAGATAAGTTACCCGTTTAAGAAAATATTCTCTAAGTAAAGGTTGAGTAGGTCTTTGCACTCCTATTTCCTTGGGATCAATTTGCTCTGTTGACTCAAATGCTGACATTATCTCAGTTGGATTACTGCAATTCAGTGTATTCAGGGATTTCTATCATGCTTCAGAAAACATTTCAGCTTTTATAAAATATAGCAACTAGAATGATATTTAGGTTAAAGAAACATGATAGTGTTACTCCTCTGTTGATATGCCTTCATTGGCTCCTTGTTCACACTATGTTGTATTTAAAGTGGCTTGCTGGATATTTAAAATATTACATGGTCAAAGTTCTGTACACCTAATTTAATTAATTTTGGATAGCTCTTTCCCCACTTAATTGGCACGAATTTGGAATCATTTTTCTTTGAATATTAAATTATCTTGTTTTTCATATATGCCTAAAGATCGTCCTATTTTTTTAAATATTGGACTCATGATCGATTATATCACTTTGTAATCTGTTGTTTTAATTTTTTTATTCCCAGTGTTCTTGACTGGTTAATCTTATTGTAAGCCACTTAGGACCTCTGCTGGAATGAGTAGGTTAGAAATGTTTGAGATTAAATTAGAAAATCCTCATCACATCAACCAAATCACAAATTTACAGTACAAACCCTAATAAAAAGGTATCACTTACAACTTCTTTGTGGCTCTTATTTCCATATATCCAAGTGGACTGCAACCACTATTCTTTGCTAAAGACAAATTGCTAATTCAAGAGGCTTTTAAAAATGTTTCTTTATAAAGCTTTTTGATTTTCAATTGTCCATCATTCCCCTAGTGAATTCTGGTAAAGCTACAAGCTTAAATGAAAAAAAAAAAATTCTTCCAAACCAAGCGCTTGTAGCCTTACATTTGCAAATGACACAAACCAAGGCTATAATTAGGTTCTGAAGTTGAATAAACACCCAAAAATCTAGCTAACTGGCATTTCCGTAATTGTGGGTTGTTGAAATTGTTGCCAGCAGTGACTGAAAGCAGCTCTGTTAGTATATTGCTTTCCATGGACTGCAAACTGTTTTGTAATAAATAAAAAGTTACTTGATTTTATAAAATATATAGTGCAGGTATGTACATCTGAAGGAAAAGCTTTATAAACCACCTACTAGTAGTTTGAAATATGAAAAAGTAGAAAACAGGGAAACTGGAAAAAGTCTTCATTCAAAAAAGATGAACAGTCATCACAAACAATGAACAACACAGCACCTGAGATTTGTAGCAAAATTAATCTATTACATTGTTAAAGAAGCCTATCATGACTCCCTGAAAAATGTACTTTTCATCAGGTATAATGCTTCAGGTTTGTTATTTACCCTACTTAGTTCACTTTGTTAGTTTCTTCCCCCATGTTTACTTCTTTATGCTTGCCTAAACTGTTAAGTTTGTACTCTTATGTAATTCTCTGTAAGCCACATTGCGCCTGCATGTGTGGGAAAATGTGGGATATAAGTAACAAATAAATAAATAAATAAATAAATATTTATGAGGCTGAAAATCCAATCGTAAATGCTATGAATACTTGTGCTGGTCATGGGTTGCTACAAATCGGCACTAGACGAATATGGCTTAACAGTGTGGTTGGGCCTCTCCCAGCTGTTTTTGATGCTTAAATCTTACTGCCAGGAAAGATTACAAGGAAAGCACACATTCATGGTACACATGCCAGGGAAGGCATGTGATGCTGTGAAGAAGCCAGAGGTACATGTTTAAAAAAAAAACTGGGGGAGGGGGTTGCTGGAATGAAGTCTAAAAAGCAAGGTAGTCACTCATTTTGATGTCAAACAGCATTAAAAAAAAATGAACACTAAGTGGGTAGATGGGATGGAATAAGGAGGAGAGGAATATATGCAAGTATTTGTATTTTAAATTATGCACATTTTTAATTTTACTTTTCCGGGTTGCCTTTCCATTTCTTCTTTCTCCTCATCTTGCCTTCCTTCCCTTTATCAGACACAGATTTTTCATTTTTACCTTCTTCCCATTTTTCTTTTCTCTTTCTCTATATCCATTACATCTAGATTATACCCTCCCTCACTCTTCCTTTCTGTCACCATCTAGTCCTCCGTCATCTTCTCATCTCCCTCACACTTCCTTCTTCAGCATTTCCATTGCCCCCATCTTTCTCCTCCCTAGGACTCCTACATCCCCTCCCCTCTTAGCTTACGCCCAATCCTTAGTCTCCAATTTCCATTCTCTATACTCACGCCATCAGCCCTCATCTACCTTCCACTGCCACTTATTCCTTTGCTACCCCCAACACCAGGTCCTTCCCTGGCATCCAGCAAGCTCTCTTACACCCTTACCATCTTTTCAGTCCCATTTCCACCCTCATTCACTCCTTCAGATTCCCACCCTTTTCCTCTGTCATGCCTTTCCACAGCACTACCATCCCTTTTCACTCTCTCTGATCCTTTCTCCAGACCTTCATATCACTCACACCTATCTCTACCCTGCCCTACCTTTCCTTCCCTCTCTTATGTTATAAAATCAGAAAATCAAAAAAGAACTACACACTTGATAAAACAGGAAAGAGAAGAATAGAAGTTAAAAACTGTTGCTGTTCACAGAGCCGACCACACCTGGCCACAGACCAAGTCACCATCATCCTGAGAAAGCCTTAGTAAATAGATAAGTCTTTAGGGATTACCTAAATTTGATAAATGATTGCTAATCACAAATAGCCTCAGGTAGAGAATTCCATAAGCGAGGAGCTATACAGAAGAATGCAGAGTGATGGGTTGATGCTGAAGGCACAGAGAGACGATGTTGAGTGAAAGAACAGAGAACATGTGCCGGTATATACAGAGTGATGAGAGAAGATAAGGAGGACAACCCGAGTGAAGAACTTTATGTGCCAAGGTCAAAATCTTACCCCATTTTACCCATTCACAGGCCCTCTAACACCCTCTTCCCCTCCCAAAATACTTACCCAACTGCCAGGCTGTCCCCTTCAAAATTTCCACTCAGTTTTTATCTTATCCTTATGTGTCCTTCTGTCTGTCCTTCCCTTATCCTTTTTGGTCCTGTCTGTTTGTCCTGATTTAGATTGTAAGCTCTTTTGAGCAGGGACTGTCTTCTTCATGTTCAATTGTAAAGCGCTGCGTATGACTCATCTCCAATTCTATGCTGTGCCCCCCCCCCCCCCTCAGGTCTCTGTTCTTCCTTCTCCCCAATTTCTGTCTCACTTTCTTAGTCCAGCACCTCTAACCCCTTCTGGCATTTGCCCTCTAAGAAAGTTACACATAATTAAAGACATATACAACAAAATGTTATTACAAAAATCCCAATAATTACAATAAATCCACACCAACTACAATTAAAATTTACCAGACAAAACCAAGAACTAAAAACTGAACACTCTAAATCCCTAGCATACAGCATTATTTCTTTACCCCAGTCCTCACCCATCTTTGAAAAAATAAAAACCATACTGTAAACAGTTGAAAAAATTTGGTTTTAACTTAACAGAGGAAGAAGGGGATGGTGCCCAAAGCAGCCTTAGAAGTTGTAAGTGCCACAGAAACAGAAAGGACTCCCCACAGTGGCAGCACCCATGCTGGCGAAGGGCCGCTGCAATTGCTGCAGAAGGAGAAAAGAGCTATGGGGTCTGCAGAAGAGCAGCAAATGTGGCAATGGTACAGGCCACAAGCAGAGATCAGCAGCAAGAAGAGAGCCACTCAGATGACAGTGGTAGGAGGAGGAGACAACAGGGAGAAGTACCAAAGGTTTGCTGCATGGATGATTGGGAGCAGTGACAGACATGGAAACAGTTGTCTTCCGGTTGTTCCAGCTCATTCTTGTCATCAGTGTCGTCGTCGTCCCCCCCCCCCTTCTATTGCTGCCAATCAGCTCTGAAATTGAAAATATGCATTGACTGAACTATAGGATAAGTGTGTTTATGAAGCCTTGTGATTCAAACACTGGTGTGAATCGAGAAGGCATCTATGGTTGAAACAGCTGATATTTGAACTGAACATGACTGAACTGAACTGTAGGGCTCTGTATCTTCAAATACAGCATATTGTAGAAAGGAAAGTAGAGGCATCCACAGACAGCCAGGACTGGGTCAGAGGTGTCTGCTATGGCCTGTGATAAAGGGGATACAACTCTTCTCATATGAGGAAACCTAAAGTGTTTAGGGCTCTTCAGCTTGGAAGAGACAGCTGAAGGGAGGTATGACTGAGGTCTACAGAATCCTGAGTGGTGTAGAGAGAGTAAAAGTAGGTCAATTTTTTTAAATCTTTTGAAAGGTACAGGGACTGGAGGACACGGTGAAGTTGGATGAAAGTACTTCACAAATGAAAAGGAGGTATATTTTCACTCAACGAATAGTTACACTCTGGAAATCACTGCCAGAGGATATGGTAACATCAGCTGGAGTATCTGGGTTTGGAACAGGTTTGGACAGGTTCCTGAAGGATGAATCCATGGTCTGAAATTGAAAAAGTCATGGGGGAAGCCACTGCTTGTCCTGAGATTGGTAGCATGGAATGTTGCTACTATTTGGGATTCTGCTAGATACTTGTGATCTGGATTGGCCACTGTTTGAGGTAGGATGTTGGGCTGGATGGACCATTAATCTGACCAAGTATGGCTATTCTTATAATTACACTTCTGGTCTAAATATTTAGTAGTTCTATTTCCAAGTATTCATGTAGCTTCCCAAGCTGGCCAAGTAGGCTACTATAAGTACTTTGACCAAAGATAACATCTGGGCACAAGATGAAGAATATATATTTCAAATTCAATTTTAAATTTCAAATATCTATTCCACTTTTGTGGTGACCTGCATCTAGCTGAATTATAAATTTTTTGTCTTAATTAGAAATTTTTGGAATCAAACATTCTCAAAAATCTTTTTTTTTTTATTTGTGTCACTGTGTTTATACAAGTTCTCACCCAATATCTTTGAAAGGTTCTGCTAAACAGTAACCTTACATGCATTCAAAATCTCTGCTGAGAAATCCAATATAGCTAGGAAAAATAACAACTTGTCCTTGAATACATTAAGTTTTGGCTGACACATTTTTTGCCATTTCCATTTTGGATTGGTAGCTTCTTATTCCTTTGGGCTTCCACTTGAATCAGAACCTATCCCAACTTGGGACACAGTATCTTCAGCATCTACTCACCGCTACCTGGGATTCCTCTCTTCTCCCATCCCTGAAGTCAAAGCAACAGCCTTTGGAAGCCAGCCAGATCATGGCTTCCTCTGGAGTCTAGTACACTTAAATCCAGATTCCCATCTAGAAGTGTGGCTTCTGTCCCTCTCCCAGTGCCTGTGACCTCATTCTCTTGCAGTAAGACCAGCTTCTACTGACCAAGTTAACCAGCTACAGGAATAGTACCAAGATAAACCAAATGGTAATGATATATATTGTCACTCAACCTCCAGGCCGGTCAAACTGCACCATTTTTAATGAACTAGTGATACTAAACTTTAACTCTTAACAAAAAGCTGCAATGAATTTGCTGAAACTTCTATAAAATGACAATTTCTTTTGTTTGTTTTAGTTACTTATAGAGCTCCTTTATAAATCCAAACCTAACAGATTGACCAAGGCAGTGTATAACTGGTATCCAAAGACCTTAAAAAAAAGAAAATTTTAATAGGATTGTTTTTTTTAATTCATCGCTGCCTTGGACTTCTACAGAAAAGGTGGTCTTTAAATCACACTTGAACAAACTATGATAGATAAATTATAAATCCAAATACTACATTGTGTTAACAGCAATATGAAATAGTGAAAATGCAAATAAGCCAGCTGCTCATGACTAAACATGAAAAGTCACAAATTCATCAGAAGTAATCCTAACATTCATTGGGTCAGGTAAATAAAAACATTGCTGTATATAAGTTTCTGAAAACATGCAAACTCTTCTTCAGATATGTTTAAGGATCAAAGATGAAAGCAAACAGACATTGAAGTCTGGATTAAATGGGTTCAGATTTCTTTTTGGAATAATTTGATCCATCTTTGTATGAACAACTTACTGAAGGAGGGGCAAATCACACATTTTAAGTTGACCCCCTGCCCCCCCCCCCCCAAAAAAAAAAGAATGCATTTGGAGCAACCATTATTGTAGCCATAGACATTAAGTCTTGCTTTTTGTACTTATATACCTTGAAGATTAGTTTGGTTGTAAACTTCCACTTCCTCAGAATTCAGTTTTGGCTTCAGAAAACAAAAAACATTTCCTTTGACTTTTAGTAAATTAAAGTTTAAATCATAAAGACGACAAAGAACCTTAACATGTGAAATGAACAGGTCTTGAAATAACATTTAGATCAAAGTAACAAGCAGTTTTAATAAAAACCAAGTGGGCTTTGGCTGACCATATATGAAATTCTTTACTTCAGTTTCACTAATTAATTTCCTGGGGTCAAGGGGAAAACAACTATTAATTTATTCTGCTATGTTCTACTTAGTATTCTGCAGACTTTTAATAAGAAAACTGACCGCCAAAAAAAAGAAATAAAGAGTACAAATCTATTTTTACAATTTTAGATTGCCACTGTTGGTAAAAACCACAGAAGCCACTGTGGCTTCATATAATTTATTTGCTAGTTATGTGAATCTAGCTAGTTGCTAGGGAAATCCACAGTGACTAATGATCATGGAAGCCACAGGATTCACGGTATAAAAATACAATGTATTGGGTGTTCTGACTAGCTTAACTATATTTTACTCATTTCTATCAGCTTAAGCCCTCAGATGGAGTACTGATAGTCTGGTGGCAGTATATTCATGCATCTTTATATCAGAAAACATCAGATTTTGATTTCCATGATCACAGACGAGATGCACACTACTACTACCACCATTTCATATCCTTCAGAATGCTGATCTTTTTTTTAATGTTGCTTGACTATTTGACAGTTGATCAGCAGGTCAGAAGAAAATAATAATAAAATGAACTATGAATTACATTCTGAAATTGTTTTCTCTCCTGTTAGACACAATGGCTACACAACCCTAGGTATTATGATTGTCTGTATGGGACAGTGCTAAATATCTGCTTTGGCTCCAATGAGGGCGACAGAACTCCAGGTGGCAAGATATAAAAGAAGGTATTTCTGTAGGTAAATGGAGGCTTACCCAAAGATAAACCTCTTGGAAAACTTCTGTCTTGGGGGGGGGGGGAGATTTCTTCCTTGCTGTTTCTGTGTACATTTGCATCTGTACAGAATGTGAGAAACAGGCTCCTAGCAGAACCTTTAGCTAGATGACCTAAAGCCAGGAAAAAAAAAAAAAAAAAAAAGACACCAATCCATGGGGAGGTTTTCCTCCAAGCCCTACTTGAAACCCAAAGTACTAGTAGAGGCATGTAAGCTCTGCTGGCTTGCTGAAAATTGCCATCTTAATGCACAATTTTGTTTGCAGAAAAAAAAAATTAAAGGAAATTCTTCAAGATACTAAAGAAGAATAAAGTCAATAACTTGGTAATTGAAACAGGTCTCCAAATTATGTTCATGTGGGGAAAATAGATTACAATTACACTTAAATTGACTAAAGGCTAATTTATAGTTGTTCATCTCTGTAATATCTGCTGGGGAAAATGTTGATTCAGCCAGTTGGATTGGTCAGGTCAGCCATTTCTATCAAATTTTACCAGGATGCCCAGATGCTGTGCAAACTATACTGATCAGTTTCTGATTTTGCACATATACAAAGAAAAGATAAAAAAATCCAAGCAAAATACAGCAAGGCACCTTTATGCTCAGAAAGCCTTAAAAACAAAATATAGGCATTAGGACCTTGTTCACATGCTATATACCTATCACGGAATCAAATGACAAGTGAACATATCAAATAAAATATTGAATATATGATTATGTTTAAATTTGAAAAACAAAATCTATGAAAATCCCCTCAAAACATGTGACTGTGTATCAAAGTATACTGACATATACTGCTGGTAGAGAAAACACTATGTTCAATTTTTATCTTTACATAAACCACATTAACAGATTTAGCATATGAGTCAATTGATTTTTTTTTTCTGATAATTTAGGAGTCATCTTTAATGTTCAGAATAGCAGTTATAGAAAAAAAAAAACTTAAGTATACTTCTAATAAAGCTATGATTTTCTTCTTCTGCTTGCTCTCTGACACCACTGGATCCAATCGGACTATGCTTTTCAGACAAGATAACATTTGGAAGGCAAAAACATTTGGAAAATTAAGAATTTTAGTTATATTATATGAATATTTTTTTCTTCAAAGGATTAATAGTGACATTTGATTGTTATATTTACTGGTAAAAAAAAAAAAACTATTCATCATCACTGAAATATATTGTGGTGATGCTGAACTGCTGTTTCGCAACATATATGGAATGCTTCCACCAGCTTCTTGCTCCCTCTCTTTAATGCTTTAAATTAGCAGTCTAATTGCTGCCTGAAAGTGAAACTAACATTCTTTTAAATCACTAGTATCTGTCTTAATCCAATTTGTGGCCATCAAGTCTAAAAATGAGCAGTTTAAAAGAGCAGGATGGAGGGTTATTTTTCTTAAGAGGCATTGTATTTCTATCACAGAATGGCACATGGGGACAATTTCAGGGGAAAAAAAACTCTATTCAGTAAACTTCTGCAGCTGCTGAGCCTTAAACAGAAATCCAGTCTCTCAAAAGTGATTGCAAAAAATCTGAATTTAAAGCTCAATAGCAGTATTAGCATAAAGAAACATTACTGCATAGTTAATATATAGTCTTTATGTATGGGATCATAGATCCTGAGGTAGATGCTATGATAAGGTCTAGGTTTGGGAAATAGGATTTGGTAGTGCAATTCTACTACTACTTTGGAAAAAGTTACAGCCTTGAAAGAAAAATAAATTTACTAGGGGAAAAAAATTTGCTTTTAGCAACAGGACACTAAATAATTACTCTGCCATGAGAGTCTAAGCAAGCAACACAACGGTAAGGTGTACATTACATAAATCCCTCCACTCAGCTGTGACTGCCATCTGGAAGAACAGAATGAGGGGGAGATAGTTTGTGAGAGAAAATTAATCAGTTATAAGGAACCTAGGGACATACTGTCAGTCTCAGAATGTTTTGTGAATAGTCATGGAGTATTTCCGTTAAATCCCAAAATAATTTATTTAAACTTGGAAACCTCCACTGGCTGCAGAAGTTTGTTTTCATTCCCAAATATATTGGTTAGGAGGCATAAATCAGAACACTGTAGTGTGAGTCAGTGAACAAAGGAAATATTTCTTGATCATTCTAGGAAGGACCTTAGCTATTTAGACTTTTCAGCTGCTTGCTTCATTCAGCAAATGTTTAAAGATGCACCACTTATGTGATTTAATTAATGTAGTTAGTCTAGTAGATGTATGACATTGCCTATTTCTGAAGGGAATCCTCCTATTTTACATAATATAGCAAACAGATTAAAAACTACTCGAGTCTATTCAATAGATTTTCCCTTTCCAGTTCTATATCACTCTAAGACAAACACACAAAGTCTCATCCCAAACACCACCTTCCTCCATGCCTCCCACCACCCATTCTAACCATGCCCAAACTCTGCCACTGCACCAGTCTCTATCACCAGTCCACACAAGACCTTATAACCTTCCTCTAATTTCCACAAGACCAACACCCAGTCCCACCTGTAAGCCCTGCAACAATTTATACAGTCACCAAAACCTGTGGAGCTATTACTAACATCCAGCCTTCCTGTGTTCACTGATAGTTCTGTTTCTACCATGATATTCCATGAAAGTAAACCAGTCTTCTTGTGAGGCTGATTCAGCTTTACCATCACACTTCTCTCTGGCTTGTATTTTCCCTTCTTTGGTCTTAATGTTTCATATTCATTTACAGCTTTAGTCAAGATATTTCATTGTTACCAATGTACAGTGATTTTGAAGACATTTTATTGTTTAAAAGTCTGGGAGGAAAATGGAATAGGGGGTCTAAAACTACATTTTGATGAAATTGAACTTTTACAGCAAGGGACTATTCAATAGTCCCTATTCTCTCAAATATGGAGTTGGGGGAAATTATATGTTTCAGAGATCATCATCTTACTTGCTCCTCTTCTCCCGACAGAATCATGGGATTACAAATGGAAGGTAGTGTGTTCATTAGAAGTTTGATCCTGCCCACCTGTACAGGTTAACTTTTTTTTTTTTTTTTTAATTCTGCTCATCTCACAACCCAAGGTAAAGTCTGTGGGAAGCTTTCCTTCCTACTTTTGCAGCAGTTCTGCTGCTGCTGCTAATAGTGCATGTCTGTGAAGCTCACCAGCTTGTCCTAGCTTTTGGGATGCCCAAAATGAAAGCAGACCCGATACCTAGCTCTGGTGTACTTCTGAAGAGAGTGCAGCCTAAGGAGGAACACTATTTAGAATGCCCCTTAGTGTGGGTAAGTTTGTTTAGCAATAAAAACTGCTCTTCACAATTCTTTGTAAGCTTAAAACATATTTGTACATAAGGTATTTGTTGCCTGACTGGGATTGAACATTTGTGGCATCTTGTAGTGTCTGTTTCAGGTCTACCTCTGCCTTCTTTAGTTCTCTATGCTCTTGCCTTCTCTTCCTTGTTTTATTGTAGCTCTTTTTCCTTCAATTTTTTGTTGTACTTTATATAACTGTGCTAAAGTTTTGCAAAGTTTATTTTTGGGTTACAGCTTGCAGAGAACGTAAAACTTCCACTTGTTAAATAAAGTTTTAAGTTCTCAATTACTTCAATGGAAGTCAATAAGAAGGTTTAAAAAAAGAAAATTAACATGGGATCCCCACACTAAAAATCTACAAGTAACAGACAGGTAGCCCTTGACCAAAAAGCCCCCAACTCTTCAACACCACTCTGATGGATCAATACTATTTACCTGCTGCCATCTTGGAAAATCCTCAACAGTTCATCTGATGTTACCGATGCCAGCTGAGGTCAAGTCAACATCACTTACATTAGCCATCATCTGGCTCAGGAAGCCAAACTTGGGGAATTCCATAAGTGCACAACCTTGGAATCATGTACTGACTTCTTTATTAACTTTCCATTGAAATGAGAAATTAAAACATTGGACTTCACCACCAGAGGCAAAAAACTTCCAGCAGTGAAGTAAAGTTTTAGTTGTAACCCTTTTAAAAAAAAAAAAAAACCTACACTAATGATTAATGCAATTTGTTGCATTAGAAGTAATTTTGTCTGCAACTCATTAGCATGCATTTCATGCTGTGTTATAATTAGAACAGTAATTTACTTCTGGTTTGTCTCTGAATTTACATATGCTATAATGCTTTCTATACTGAAGTATCCTGTACTCACACCTTGTAGGACCTGGGCCCCAAACAGGAAGCCAGCCTGAGCTTCTCTCTGCTTTTATCCTACTGCCTGTCTTCACCATGTTAGGTGGCACTACCTTATTGGTTGCTTGTAAGATCCCCTGGGCTGATTGGATCCTGAAGAAAGAAATGGGATCCAAGTAGTAATTGATGCAAGGAAGAACAATAGGGAGCATGGAGGACAAGAGGACAGAGGTAACACCTTCCTCAGGTTAAGCCAGAGACCACCGATTCATT
This sequence comes from Microcaecilia unicolor, assembly GCF_901765095.1. Classification (NCBI taxonomy): domain Eukaryota; kingdom Metazoa; phylum Chordata; class Amphibia; order Gymnophiona; family Siphonopidae; genus Microcaecilia; species Microcaecilia unicolor. The sequence goes on from NC_044031.1 coordinate 571,076,087, forward strand.
CCTTACATGTATATATATCCTTGAATCACATGTACTTTGTCCTTAGACAAGTCTCATGAGAACATCCCTGCTGACCTTTTTGGTGATGGACTTCTGCTTTTTTACTGTCAACGAAAAGCTGTTTTGTTTGCCCTGATTGCTCCTGAACTCTGCCTCTGCCTGCCATTTGAGCTTTTGCTGCACTCCAGTTCTTCTCCTGCCTCCTAGTTCACCCAAGAGTCTTCATTCCACTCTGCAGAAACACCCAGGCTATAAGGTGAAGGGAGTTGTTTCATTAAACTCTTACTGAATACATTTTGAACTGTTTTTTCGTTTGTTTGTTTTTTTAGACAGAATGTTAAAAATGTATATGATGCTCATGAAATGAACTATGAATATAGCTAAACGACATACAGATATATACAAAGTCATATCACATGATTAAGTAGAAAAAAAGATGTAATAAACACCCCACAAACAGATGCATTCACATCTCAGAATGGAAAGCTTCAATCTCTTTGTTTATAGATCTATACAAAGACAGACATGAAGAGAGTGTACACTACAGTTTAAATTTTGATGGCAAGGAGGTAGAAGACTAGAGATCCAAGTGAACTTAACATGCCCTTTCTTGCGTTTGAGAGAAGTGAAAAAAATACATATTGACGGCTGAGATGACAGAACAGATGTTGGTACATTGTTAGGCAGAACAGTACATTCTCCTGAGGGCAGTATGCAACCCAACAATATGAATGCATGAAAATAAACTGTTGGAGAAACTTGATAAGCAGGGGAAAATTAATGCACTCAAATTGCTCTACAATTCCCAGAACTAAGTCTACAGTGTGGTGGACAATACTAAATGACCTGCCCCTACTGTACGCACAGTTATAACACTTATACCAGAACTTTAAAATTAGTGCATTTTACAAAATGCTGAATATGAATCACGTATTAGTTACATTTAATATGCTGTTCATCAAAATGGATTGTCTAAACAGTAAGATGGAAAATGGTTGTAAAATAACTATAGATATATATTTCAAAAGCAAACATGCGACTATGGATGGACTTGCCAATTTCATGAGGGGTGTGGGAGGGGAGGACTATCACAAGGATAAATCTTAAGATTAACATTCCCCTAAGCTACTGTACTTATTTCAGCAATTGCAATGCTTAGTCTACCAAGTCAATTTTCAAGACACTTAATGGCAAATTTTCGAGTTTCATTTGATGTCACAGGTTGCCTAGGATTGGCACAGACTTTCTTAGTAGACCTAAAGCAGAAGACAGAATAGATTTGTCCAACCTGGAGGCATATCGGCTCTAGGCTTATGAGGGCATGGTTCCAGGCGGAACAGAAACTGAGATGAGTCCTGCTGGAGAATGTGAAGACTGAGGGTTTATCCCTTCCATTGTTACTTACAATGCCTGCTGACATACTTGTGGTACAAAGAATTTTGAGGTGAATCTGTATTCTGGTATATATGGTGGGAGTGAAGCACCAGGTATGTAAGTTTTTGTGTGCTGAACATACCGTGATATCACCAATTGCTCTTGGCTTAAAAAAAAAAAACCTGCATTGGTGCAATAGAAACACACTGTGATATGTTTTTTGTGACAGCAAGGGGAAGGAATGTTATTTAAAAGAATTTCATACCCTTAGAGTGTAGTTCAACATGACTCTGAAGACTCAAAATATCTTCAAATGTGGGACGGATTTGTACGGTTGGGGAGGAGAGGGTGGCAGGGTAGAACCTTGAGCCTTCAAGGTCTATGTTTGTAGCCCCAGTGTAGGAAAAAGGCAGAAGATATTCTTTAATAACATTCATACCGACAGATTCATCACCTATGACTGTGCAGACACTTACAAACAAGGGAAATAAGGAAGTGAAGATCTCCGAATGACGTGGACTAGGAATGGATCAAACCAATTTCAGCAAGGTTGTGGTCTCCCTGGTGACCATTTACACGTGGTGGTCCTTTATCCTAGGCTGCTCCCGTTCTGGAGAGTGGTGGGGGAAGAGAACTGGGGAGATTATGAGCAGAGGCGTGTCGCTCAGGATATTAGCAAGCTCTGTCTCTTTCACATGAAGACAATTTATTACTGGCCCACTTACTTCATGCTGTCCACTTTCTGGAAAGTGGCCCTCCAAAGTAGCTACCGGTGTAAACAGGTCTCTGAGACTGAAATGATTGAGAAATTATCTTATGCCTTAAGGGTAAAGATTAATGCCTATAATATTTGGGACAGGTATTGAAAGTGGCAAGGACAAGTGAGCTGTCTGGGCTGGGAGGTGGGGGATTTGAAGAGACTGGGATTGGATATTACTGTATTGGTCTAAAGTTGTTAAGATATAATAGGCAATACACTCGTATAGCAGGCAACCTATCAAGTTAAATAAATAGTTCAAAATGACAGATCTGAAGCTGAGCAAATCTCTCAAATATTGCTTATAGCAGTACTTCTCAACCCCCGTCTTGAATATATATATTTATTTATTTGTTACATTTGTATCCCACATTTTCCCACCTATTTGTAGGCTCAATGTGGCTTACATGGTTCCAGAGAGGTGATTACAACCTCCGGTATTAACAAATACAAGGTGATAGTATGGTTAAATGGAACTAGTGTGGTTCATCCACACTAGTGGATCGTGTAACGGAAGGTTTTGTATTATGTCCATGTCATGTTTTAGTGAGGTTGTGTTTCTGTTGCCGGGCGTTTATGTTGATGACAACATGTGAGTCAGACATGTGCTTTACCTTAAGCACACTGAAGCAGCAACTATTACTGGTATTGAGCTGTTAGCACTGGGGGGGGGGGGGGGGGAGCCTTGGTAAATATGTTTAATGGTGATATTTTGAATACTGCATATATATTTCATTCAATCAATCATATTAGGTGATTTAACCTAAATGTACTAACATCTATCTTTTTTTCTAGGAGTTATTGTGGCGGTGACCTCAGGGGGTGGTGATGGGGGGCGTTGTGGCAGGGGCGGGAGACGTTGGTGCGTGTGGAGGAAGGGCTGAAGCTGCTCCTGCAACGTTCCAATGTCTCTCACTGCGTTCGTGACGTCAGGAGATGGCTACGATCCCAGTGAGACACATTCGAACTTTGAAGGAGCAAATTATTATATTGGATCATTGCCGTGCTGTCCAGTTACAAAGGCGGCTTTTACAATGTTGAATCATTGTTCTAACAATTTTTTGTCTGAATATCTTTGAGAACTGAAGCACAAACATCAAATATGTAGGAACCTTTCAGTCTTAAGGCCAGACAAGAAAACGCCCTCTCTAAAGACTACCAATCAAGTGAACAGTCACCCCAATGTAAAATTTACTATGAGATGAAAAGCAGTCTGTTGTGGTACAGGTATTTCTGTTCACCAAGAATTGCAACCAGCTTCATCTCTGTTTCAAAATGACCCAACTCATCACTACTCTCTTTGGCTGGAGATCAGTAATCAGTTCAACACAAGCAACTCCACTGTTCTTATAGGCTACTAGGAAAAAATGCCCGTTTCTGAGCGGAATGAAACGGGCGCTAGCAAGGGGCCCCCTCCCTCCGTCCCTCGAAGCTACTTGCCTTGTTCGCTGTGGGCCGTTTCGGCCCTCGAGTGTCAATAGCTCCGCCCTCGACGTCATGACGTTTTGACGCGTCATGACGTTTTGACGCGAGGGCAGTGCAGACACTCCAGGGCACACCGGATATCTCGGGCGCCTCAACTTCCGTGGAGGCTTCAGAACATTGGGGTTGCCTTTTATATATATAGATATTCACTGAACAGCAAAATTTAAGATGAGATGATCCACTGTTTGTGTGACGAGGTTTGAAATAGCAAAATCCTGTTACTGGTTTTGCCATTTCATCTGCCAAACGGAGCTCTCTCTCAAGTCTTATTCCATCCCATGCAAACTTTCCTTGTCAGCATTTTTGGACACTAATTTTTGTACTTCATCCCCTCTTCTGAAACCCAGCCTTACTGACCCTGAGTCCTATTCCATGCTTCTTCTTAATAAATTTGTTGTTAAAACTTCATCTACTAGGTTGGCATTAAATGGTAATATTCCTATTTTATCTACCCCTTGGACCATTCATGCGGTGAACCTTTCTAAAATTCATCCACAACCCCAGTTCAGTTTGGGAAGACTGTGGCTTCCACAGATAATGTACTGCTTTTTTTTTCTTGGGGGGGGTGGGGGGCAGGAGGTTATTTTGAAAAACATTTTCCATAGTATGCAATAACCATAATTTCATTTATCTCAAGGCATATTTGCCCTATGCTGCAAGAAATCAGTGGTTTGTCCCTAGTTAAAGAAGCCATCCTTAGAGCATCTCTCCAGCCAGTTACTGACCAATCTCCACTCTTCTCTTCTTAACTACAGTTACAGAAAAGGTAGGTTGGGGAGCTCTCCACTTTCTCAGATAAGCTTGATATTCTGCTCGTGAGCTGCAACCTGAGTAGCTAAAGTCTGAAACTGAGCATTAAAAGTGGAAAACTGACTAGTCTGCAGCTTACCCAGACCTTCAATGTCTTGACAATAGAATCCAGACATCACTTCAGGGCGAAGTAGTTAGAACTATACAAACATCCCTTCCCCCAGTGTTCCTGTAGCTCCTCTTAAGTCTCACAAAAAAAAAAACTTCTCTGGGGAGGAGGGGAGGGGAGAATTCCACCCCCACACAGTTGCTGTGATATCCTTCAAACCTCTACCAGCTCTTCCATCATCACTCAGGAACCTCTCAAATCCAGCATCAGCTCTTACCCGTGGTTTTATTCAATGGGTGTTGCCTCTCCTCTGGGCTCAATGATTCACTAGGCACACAGCACCGCAAAAACTTCATGTTCTGAAAACCTCCAAGCAGTACCACACCAGAGCTATCAGTAGTCACAACTGGCATTGTAAATACTGATCCATCGAGGAAGTAGAGCCACAGGCTGTTCAAAGGCACCTAGGTTCCAACCCTTGCTCTTCCATCATCTTGCTCCACCCATTTTATATGTATTTATTATTATTGAAATATTTTAGCGGCTATTGCACTATTTCTATTTGCTGGATTGTACATGTCGATTAATTTATTATACCTTGCTTTGATGTATCAAGGGAAAGATCTGAGAAATAAATATTTATAAAGACATCAGCATCAGGTAGACTTGGTTAGCTGTTTGAGTACAGGGTTGTGCTAGAGATCACATAGGAAAAAAATGAGCAGATTCAACCCAAGGTTTTCAAATCTGTAGCTCTATGCTCTAAACTCTAACCTAATATACCAGTGCATTTTCTAAACGCCTACAGTTAAATGTCCTTGAGAAAAAAATTACTTGTGCATGATGGGCTGAACACCAAGAGAGCATTCTCCAGACTACTGATTATATTTGGCTCATTAGGCAGTTGGCACTTTGCAGACCACTCTTGCATTCAGTTCATGCTGAACACAAATAATTTGATCAAGTAAACAAAAAGAAGTTAATATGAAATATATTATGTCCCATCACTAGGGATTCAATCACTTGATAACTGAATAGATTAACCAATGATCTAAAGAAATGTAATTGTTAAAAAAAATCTGGGTGTAATTTAACTTCAGTGCATACAGAAATTAACCATTAATTATTTAGATCTGGAAAACTTCTGACTCAGAAATAAGATATTCAGGGGAAGATACTTCTCCATTCTAAAAGTGAAAGAGCAAGCAGAAAAGCCCTTCCCACAGCACACGCTATTTTAGATTTTCCTCATAACTTACAGCATAACATGGATACATTTCTTGCAGGAATAATATTTTCTCCATAACAAATTACTTTTTTTGTAATATGGAGAGCAAAACAAAGGTGAGAAAAAAAATGAGAGAGTAGAAACAGTGTGTTACTATGGTTAACAAAAAGCTGCACTATTAAAATTTGTGTTATAAGAAACTGAATTTTATCTGATGAGAAAATGCCTGGGATCAGATGGCTAGTCTTACAGACAAGTAGGACAACTCTAAATTTTGCTGAATTGCAGCTTTTTGGATCTAATTCATCAAGACATTAATAGTTACCCATGGACAAGTGGACTAACTTAAAAAGCCAATGAATTTTGCAGATTTCTGCACATGATTGAACAGACTATAACCACTGGCCACATGGACAAGTGGGTCAATCACCTCAGGTGTGAAAAACGGGTTAGCCCACTTATCTGTAAGGGACCATCCAGATAAGGAATACTCTAAAAATTATGTTCCTCAGCACTACTCCTTCCCCTCCTGTGCATCTACAATACAAATTTGATTTTTATGTTAGATAGTTTATATATAATTTACCTATCAAACCTTAATAATGAACAATTTGCATATGTTGATTTTTTTCCAGTGGATTTTCATAGCTTTATGTTATATTTTTTATTGTACATTGATTGAGGCCTGCAAGATAGGTGATCATTTGAGTTTAAATAGCTCCTCCTGCACTCCTTGTCTCACCACTCCCTCCAGAACTCACTCTGTTGTTCACTACTATTACCTCCATCCACCTGCACACTGTTCCTCACCACATCCTTCCCCTGTGCTTGTTCTCTTCCAGACTCTTTCTTGAGACCTCAGGTTCAAAAAGTCATTTTTTTAATAAATTAAAAAAAAAATCAAGTCAAACATCTCCCTAAAATCTAACCTAACGCTATTCAGTGCCTAATGTAGTTCTTTGGTCAGCCACTTAAACAACTCACTTTTTTTTAACACATTATCTCTTGCTTGCCTGTAATGAGGGTTTCTATAGACAAGATAAAAATCAGACACACAAGTGGATGAGGTATTCAATGGCAACAACATGGACTAGTTCTCAGATTTTTCTAAACATGCCATAATTCACATGCAATCATCACCTCCTAAGTTCCCTTAATCTATAATGGAGCCTAGGAGTCAACTCACTTTACAGGTCAACAAGCAGGATTGAGTCAACTACAGAAGTGATGAACTCTAAAGCCAAGGGTCTTGGTCTTAAACGGACTGGCTTACTGCTCTGCTCTCCCTGGCACTGCGAATGTGGCGAATTGGTCCAACCAATGGCATAGACATCACCACGTGTGTGCTCTTAGATCTCTACTATATCTTCAGTCACTTAGCTTCCATGGTGTGCGACAAAGGAGCACATCATGCTCCTTTGTGTGCCCCCTTCAGGTGCCGACATTGCCTCTATCCCTGCCTAACTTTAGCCTCTTTTTCCTTGGGTGTTTCCTCTTCCTTAAAATGGCTCCCTCCTTTCCTATTCCAGTGGTTTGAGGACAGCACCTCCTGATGCCCAGGCCACAGTGTCTTTTTCCCCATGCTTGTTCTCGATTTTTACATTCGATTTCCTCCTCTTCTATCTTTGTTTCATCTGTACCTATGTGGTCGCTGTCTACTGGCTTGCTTAACACTCTCTCCCTTCACCTTAACTCTCATTTCATTTATGATCATCTTTTACAGCATCAATTGGACAGTCTCTGTCTTATGGAAACTTGGTTGACAGACTCTCATCTTTGTCATTTGGAACAATCCTGCCCTCCAGGTTTTCACTTTCTCTATTCTAATCACCCCCACAAGTGTGTTGGTGGCTTGGCTGTTCTTTTCTCCTCCTTTGACTTCTCTATTATACATTTTCCTTCTACTCTTGAGATTATAGCCCTGTCTCTCCGCCTCAACTCTTTACCGCCTGCTACTTTTCTGTTGATTTATTTGCCCTGCCTGTTTCCTGTTCCACCCTACAAGCCCTACATGATATCCTCTCTCCCAATCTCATTTTCCCATCTCATCTAACCATACTAGGGGACTTCAACATTAATTTTGAGATAAATCAGACATCACCACCTCTTTCCTTTCTTTTCTCTCCAAAACTACCCTCATTCAACATGTTTCTGCTGAACACATTTTGGATCTTATTATGACATCGTCCCCAAGTATTTCTCTCTCTATCATTTTCCTTGCCCTGGTCTGATCACTCCCTTTTAACATTTTGCTAACTGCTCTCTTCTGTTCCATGTTCAACTGCACCTTTGTTTCCTAAGTTGGTCAAAAGATTGAGGGACCTTACCTCTGACCTCATCTTCACATTTTGTTATTCCTTTCCCCCTGACTTTGTAACACTTTCTCTCGATAATCAGTGCTCCTTATAATGCTACTTTATCTGAAGCCCTTGATAGGACTGCTCCATTATCTGCTATGTATGCCTTCTGCAAACAAACTCAACCATGGTACCACAACGGTCTCAATCTTTTGAAGTGGCAACTTTGTAATCACGAATGTAAATGGTGCAGGTATCGACTTCAAGCAGATCTCAATTTTTTAAAGGATAAAGTCTCACAATACAGAATTGCAGTTCTTTCAGCCAAATGCAATTATTACTCCTCCCTGTTTCAGCATGACACCAATCACTCTCATTTGTATAAACTCCTTTGTCAAGTTTCTGGTTCTTCTCATCACATTTTTTGCACCAGCAGGACTGGATTTGAACGCTCTTACCCAGGCATTCACTCCTCCTCTCCTTTAACCGAATCCTCTCTAGTGATTAACCAGACTGTTAGTTTCCGTGTGATGTCTTGTTTTAACCTACCATCTCATTCTGATGTGCTTCAATTTATTTCCTCTGTAAGACCTACTACTGCCCCTACTCACTCAATTCCTGCTAATTTTCTGAAACAAATTAATTTATTTTTGATATCATACATTCATACTATGATTGTGACCAGCCTCTCTACTGGTATGTTTCTTCACAAATGGAAAATAGCTGCTGCTTCTCCCCTTCTTAAAACCATTCCTTAGACTCCTCTGATCCCTCAAATTATTGACCTGTTTGTCAACGCTCTTTCATATCTAAGGTTACTGAAAAACTTGTTGAAGAACAGCACTTTATATTTCTTGATAGGACTAATGTTCTACATCCTCATCAGACCAGCTTTTTTGCCCACTACAACACTCAGCATTCTCTTGCACTTTCTAATTTCAATCATCTTAGCCACAACAAAAGTCAGAAGTCCTTCTTGTTTCTCTCGACCTCAGCGCTGCATTTGCTCTGATCAATCAAGGTATTCTTTTGAATCGTTTGGAATCCATGGGTATTACTGGCACTGCTCTCTCTTGGTTCAGCTCTTATCTCTCTGATCAAACATTTAGTGTGCAGTGACATAAATCTCTATCCGAATCCATCTTTATTTTGGTGTCCCGCAAGGGGTCTTCTTGTTCTTTACCCTATTCTCGCCAATCTCTTTCTTTCCCCGTTAGCACTCCTTTTGCAGACGTGTATTACTTTTTATATTTATGCAAATGTCCAGCTGCTCTTTCCACTAGAAAATCACTCTACCACTAATATTGACTATCACCTTGAAACTTTCTAAGATTGCCAACTGGCTTAGCTCTAAATTTACAACTGAACGTTCCAAAAACTATTTTTTCCCTTGGTTGGTCCCGTTAGTTTTCCTTGTTCTTCCTCACTCTGTAGTTGGTCTATTCCACTGAAGGACTGTTAAAATCCTTGTTGTGGTAGTCGACAATCGGCTTTCCTTCTCTCACCACACTTCTACCATTGTGCAAAGGTCTTTTACTCAGACAGATTAGGACAGACCCTTCATTTGCTAGTCCACAATTTAGTAATCTCATGCTTTGACTATTATAATTCCCTTTTTCATAGTCTCTCTCTTTATCAGTTACACCGTTTACAACTAATTCAAAATATTCACAGGCTAGAAAATTTGATAGTGTTGCTCCTCTTTTGAAGTCAGAACACTGGCTCCCTATTCAATACTAGATCATATAGTGCTAACCCATCAAATTCTCCATTCTGGATACCTCATGTTTTGTTTATATTACTCCTTCCCTATGAACCAAATCACTCTCTGCGCTAATCTAATCACTATTTACTTGTCATCCCTTCTCACCTGTAGATTCAGTCACATTGTGCCAGATCTACCTATTTTTTGGTCTTCGCCCCCTAACCAATGGAATCATATACCTTTGGATCTCCATTCTGACCTCTCTATTGAAGGGTGTCTTGAAAACAAATTTCTTCTGTAAGGCCTTTGGCATTGTTTAATTTGAACTGTGGACTCTGTAGTATAACTTACTTGCTGAATATTGAGGCCTGGAACTGCCTGTTATTCCTTCCCTTTTGTTTTTTAAACTTAGGGTTAGTTTGATTCCTATCCTGTACCTTCTGTGAATTTGTAACCTAGTTTCCTTGTGTGTCATTCTATTGCTTCCTCTCTAATTTTTTTTTCTAGTTTTATAGATTTTTTTATTTGCAGTATATTAAATAAAGTTGAATCTTAAACCTTGAAAACATGGACAGCCACATGACCATGAGGAGGGAGGGGTCAAAGAACATAAATATAAATTAGAAAGGTCTTGCCCAAATGTACTGTTTTTGAGATGTATTTTCCAGATAGTGGTGAGATATTAAATGGATGGATGGATGGATGGACGGACAACCATGTTACAGATATTTCTTTAATGGAAAGTGAGAAAACCATGCATGGCTCTGGCTTGATACATTTTTACTGAATCAGTTAGCTGCAAACCTGCTAGGCTACAGCAATAAGTCATACAGTGAAGAAACAGTGTGTTTTAAGTCTGTAAAATGTATTGGATAATTTCTTGTCTTAAATACAGGTATGTCTGAAGTGTATTTCTCCTGTTTAGACAGAAGCAGTGCTTTTTTTGTAGAAGAAAAGGTGCCAGTACTCATTATGGGTGGGATCACCACATATGGATCCACCCCTATGATAGCCACACCCACATTAGCCACACCCCTTACACCAGCCATTGTGCATATAAACAGACATCAATGAAAATATTATACTAATATAGGAGAGAAAAAATAACGTGATTTTTTTTCCATTATAAATAATTTCTGTGAGCTGTTACAGCTCCAGTATACCCAGTGCAAAATAAGACAGCAGATGTAAATTCTCAAATTGGACATATTCCAAACACAAAAATGAAAATAAAATGATTTTTTTTCTACCTTTGTTGTGTGGTGACTGTTTTTCTATCCATATTGGTCCCAGTCTCTGGATTCTGCTGCTCTCTATGTTCTCCTAACTCCAGTTCCAGGGCTTGCTTTCCATTTATTTCTTTACTTTCCTCCTTTCTTCTTCATTACTTGCCCTACATCTGTAAGTAAAAGCTGGGTCTTCCTCTGTGGAATTGACTGCAGGAGGTATAACGTGGATCCAGCTTTTGCCTATCTTTTTTTGTTACATTTGTACCCCGCACTTTCCCCACTCATGGCAGGCTCAATGCAGCTTACATATACAGGTACTTATTTGTACCTGGGGCAATGGAGGGTTAAGTGACTTGCCCAGAGTCACAAGGAGCTGCCTGTGCCTGAAGTGAGAATTGAACTCAGTTCCCCAGTTCCCCAGGACCAGAGTCCACCACCCTAACCACTAGGCCACTCCTCCTCAATGTGCAGTTTTTCTCCTCTCTTCCCTTTCCCTCATCTCCATCCATGTGCATCATCTTTTTTCTTTCCTCCCCTCCATCCATGTCCAGCATTTCTCCTCTCTCTTCACTCCCCTGTATCCATATAAAGCAATAATTCTCTCTCCCCTCCCCTGCCATCCATGTCCAGCGATTCTTCTCTCCTCTCCCCTCTCATCTGTCCAGCAATTCTCTCTTCCATGCCCTCCCCTCCCATCCATGTCCAGCAATTCTCCTCTCTCCCCTGCCCTCCCATCCATGTCCAGCGATTCTCCTCTCTCCCCTGCCCTCCCATCCATGTCCAGCGATTCTCCTCTCTCCCCTGCCCTCCCCTCCCATCCATGTCCATCGATTCTTCTTCCCCCAACCCATCCTCCTTCTCCACTGCCTGCCAGCCAGTGAAGCGATAAAGAAAGGCTGCCAGCATCAGAGCGTCCCTCTGCGAGTCCCGCCTACTTTGTTTCAACTTCCTGTTTCCGCGTAGACGGGATTTGCAGAGGGAAGCTCCGACGCTGCCAGCCTCTCTCAATCGCTGCACCATTTGCGCTGCCAAGTCTGTAAAAAAAGAAGGGGAGTGAGAGGAAGGGTGCAGGACTTGCCGAGGTAAAAAAGGTGCCGTACCGATGCGTACCAGCACAAAAAAAGCCGTGGACAGAAGATGGTGCATGTTTATGCTTAAAGCTGTTACAGAGAATTGATTTCTCTTTCTTTTAGGTGGCACACAGATAATAGGAAGTGCCTGTAGTGCTGTAACCAGTTTTTATTTGAAATCTTGTTGACTGGGTACTGATTGACCCAGGAGCTCATCTCATTTAGTCTTTACTGGTTTTGAGTTCAGTTTTAGCCTGGGAGAAGATGAGAGCTCTTTCTTTTGCTGAAGCTCTGTGAACATATATATATATGCCCTGATCTTCCCAGGTACTGTTTAGTAAGTATATAGATGTTTAGTTAGTTTTCTAATTGACCCGTTTTTCAAGTTACTTGTTACTGTTTGCAATTTTTTTTTGGTCCACTGTTCTAAATTCTGAGAATTTGTCTGTTCGTTCTGCCTGTCTGGACTGATAAAGAATCCTGGTGGTTTGTGTTTTATTTATTTTATTTATTGCATTTGTATCCCACATTTTCCCACCTAGTTGCGGGCTCAGTGTGGGTCTGCGAGTGCTTTCTGGGAACTGTGGGACCACTGGGATTGTGGTCCCAGTAACCTAGAAATCACTGGGGATAACCTGAAAGCAGGAGACTCGTCCAGAGGCAGTTGGGACCCAATCGGTGGAAGGAGGGTGATAGTGTAGAGCACAAGCGACAGGTGTAGGTGGACCAGAGTTGTGCTAAGGATAGACCCTCGTGGCTGCGGGGTAACCCCAGGCAGGTGGTTAGGCATTTCATCACACAACTCATTAACCGGTTTGATAAAGTTTTAACTATTGCAGTTTCTAGTCTCTTTTAGAATCAAAACATGAAGGATGGACTGATGATGGGGTTATGGTCTTTATACATAGTATGCTGGTGCTTTTTTACAGTTCATTGTATGCAAGGTTTGTTCATCTTTGTGTTAATCAGGTCTTGGGGAAAAAGTGTAAGGCACTATAGATTAATGAAAAATAGTGAGTTCAAGGACTACACTGTTGTGAAAGAATTACATATATATATATATATATATATATATATATATATATATATAAGATAAGATAAGATAAGACTCTGAAGCTCAATTACTCTTTAGACTGAAGTCAATGTTATGTAAGAAAAGTACACTACTATTGTTTAGTATGTTTCTTTTACAGTCCTGGACTACTATACTTCTTTCCTGTCTCTGATTTGGATAGTTACAGGTTTTTCACTCATCAGATTTAATTTTTGTATTTACAATGGACTGCTGCAATTGGATGCTTTCTACACAAACTTGTCCTTTGACAGCCTTTGTGCTGTTCATTGGTATAGATACTGCTCCACTCTGAAAGAGATTAGATATTCCCTCTAGCACTTTATGATCTGCAGCAGTCATAAAAGACTATAAGCCAGTGGTTGTAGAAATCAAAAGACTCCAATACATCTGCCTGAGCTAGAATTACTACAATTTCATACTGACTAGGGAAACAGGCTGTAAGAGAAGTATTGCATCCTTTGGCAGATAATATGCATATACTGAATGATGTAAAGTTCATAAGCCTCAACTGACACGGCTGGCATCCATCATCACCTTGATCTGAGGCAATCTTGGCCCACTCGTACAAGAATCGAGTCAGGTGATCCTCTAACAGAAGCGGCGAAGAGTGGGCCAATGACCCATCATTGGGAGGATCACCCAGCCAGTCCCTGACAGACCGCTGAGCCAGCAGGTGAGTGCTGAAAACCAGAGGAGGATTGGCGAAGATGGTACTTCAAATCCCAGAGCCAAGATCTTGAATCCCCAGACCACAGAACGGTCTTTGGTCTATCCTCTGGGAGATGCTGTGACTTGGAATCACCCAAATCTTTAACCAATTTTTTTTTAGATCCTCCCCATAAATAAGTTTATCCCTAAAGGGCAACTTGATGAGGTGCTGCTTGGACGCCATATCTACCACCCAGTGACACAGCCAAAAAAAAAAAGATGAGCTGAGACCGCCAGGGCCATTTCCTTGGCCAAAGCATGCACCAAATCATACAAGGAGTCCGCCAAAAAGGCAAGTCCAGGTGCTAACTGTGGAGCTAATGCAATGCTGCCAATCAGGAACCGCAGCCTTGCTCCAGAGCCTGCGGAAACCAGCTAAAACGTGCCCTGGTCGCATAAGAACTACAAACAGAAGCTTGCAAAGCCAGGGCAGACACCTCAAAGGAGCGCTTGAGCAAAGTCTCCAATCTCCTATTCTGCATATTTTTCAAGGCAACACCACCCTCCGCTGGAAAAGTGGTATTTTTAGTAACCACCGCCACCAGTGTCTACTCTGGGCAAGGCAAATAGTTCCAATTAAATGGCAAGACAGAATAGAAATGGGCCATAGCCCTAACCACCTTCAAGCTAGGGTCAATCCACTGAGCCGTAATAAGCTCCTCTACAGCCTCATGAACAGGGAAGGCTCGAGAGAGCTTCTGAGTACTACCTATCTTCAAATTCACAGAAGTAGTGGCCTGCACCTCTTGATCTGAAATGTTCAGGGCTTCCAAAGCCTCTGAAATATGAGACAGTAATTCCTCCCTATGATAAATACGTACAGTCATGGGATCATCCCGGCTCCCCTTGAGAAATCTCTCCCTACTTGAAATCATCCAGATGAGAAGGCCACAGGGAATCCCCTGAACAGGCTGGCAAGGAAGGGGAGGTGGACACCGAGACCACAGACCCAACCTAGGAGGCAGAAGTCAGGTGTTGCCTCTTCTGTGCTAGATAATCCATAGACGGGTTAAACAAGTGACCCACGACCCCCGAGGGGTCAACCGGAGGCAATCCAGGGGGCATGAGGGGAGGCTGAGGAAGGGAACACTTGAGAACGTAAACCTGATGCAAAAGAACAATTAAGTCAAAAGAACAATGAAGTCCGGAGAAAAAAACTCCCCAGAGGGCAAAGCGCTGGGGCAAGACACTCGAAGTTCCCCCGAGTGCAGGCAAAGAAGTCCCCGATAAAAAAAAAATGATAGGATCATGTTCTGGAAAAGAGAGAGGGCCAGCGAGCTCCAAACACTGAGCGTGGTCTGCCGGCACATCAGCAGTAGAATCCAAGATGGCACGTGTTCCCGACGCATTAGCGAGAGAAAACAGCGCATCCATTGTAGATGTACCGCCAGGAAGAGCAAAGTCCTCTGTGTATCTCGAGGGGCAGAGACCCAACACTGAACAGTGCTTGCTGCAGCAGAAGCAGCGCTTGACTGCTTCAGCCGCCATGCTCAAGGCCATTGCCACGAATGCCGCAACGACCCGCAAAGGGAGAAGAGAAAATGCTCACCACCTCAGCGGGTCTCCTCTGCCGCGATCCTCAATCAAGGCAGAACCAGCCAACAACAGGCTGTATTTAACTCCCATG
Organism: Microcaecilia unicolor; assembly: GCF_901765095.1. Lineage (NCBI taxonomy): Eukaryota > Metazoa > Chordata > Amphibia > Gymnophiona > Siphonopidae > Microcaecilia > Microcaecilia unicolor. The sequence goes on from NC_044031.1 coordinate 571,091,501, forward strand.
CAGGACGGACAGTCCCTGCACTATCTGCAGAGCGGTATCTGGGAAGCTGTGGTTTTTATTTTGTTTTTGTGAGGAAGGCAGTCCCAGAGACAGACAAGGAGGAGAAGCTAGGAGGGTTGGGTGAGGCAGCAACCCAATCAAACAGGTATGTCTCCAAAGCTGACACCCACAGGCCAAGCACCCTTGCCTCAACTTGCCAAAACAGCCCAGAAGGTCCTCCAAGTACAAAAATCCAGGAGCTGATGAGAAGCCGTCCACTACCTGCTGGAGATAGAGACAGTACAGTATTTTTTTTATCTCCACCTGCTGGCAAATGGACACAACCCATCAATTTCTGGATTTATCTGCTGCTGATGCATAGGAAACATTATTTATATCATTCTGGATTCTTCTTCCACATTGGCAACAGTGGAAGGTATGGCCAGAACCCCAACTTTGTCTGCAACATTTTATGCAAGAATACAAGGAAACTGAATAAAAGAAAAACATTTTTTAGTTTTTCACCCTCCCCTTAAAAAAAAAAAAAAAAAAACCACCACCACCACACTGGACTCCAGAATAAGAGATGAAAAAATCTCTTTGGAGACAGGAGAGTTGTCTTCCCATCTCTCTGGCAGAGTGGATAAAACTAAACTGAGGAGCATGATGTGTAGGAAGGACCACACAGTTTGGAGCTGTGGGAGAGCTAGTCTGTCCTGGCATTCAATGACATCATCCGACTTGGATGACAGACTCACTCCTGCTTGTCAATAGTAAAAGTTTTCTAAGTCTTTTCCATCCTACCTTTTCTACTTTATATCAGTTGTTGAAGACAACTGTCCTAAAGTATCATTAATACAGCTGTTTTTTAGGATAACAAAACAATGGTTCACAAATCAGCTATAGGCAAATGTACTTCAACAGGTATCTTAGATAGTATGAAAACCAAACTCAGTGGTAGCTCAATCACCAGATCTGGGGAATACTACTTTACTTATATTAATGTGTTTCTACAGAGCTCTGAGTGTATCTTGGGATAGGAGATGCACAGGGAGTCTCAAAAGCTACTAACACCTGTATTTCCACAGGAATGAAAACCATCAAGTGTAAACCTTAGTTATTTTAACTCACACTTGAATCATCCTAGTACTGCTGCTTTATAATAAATTAAATCTAAAATAGAAAACGGTAAAAGGGTATTTTCCTCGCTCTTTTCATTAAAAACACATTTCAAATACATGATTATGACAGTAGATAAAAGAGACCTATCTAATGTATATTTTTTTCATTCTACATTACATTACTGTAGCACCTGCTAATCTCTGGCTTTTACCATTACTGCACCACTACTAGCAATCATGCTGCTTGACTTAGGAAACTATTTTAGTGATGTCCTAGAGGTTCTTCTATGCATCCATTCTTCTCTTTATGAATATTCCCTCATGTTACTATGTGTCTATCCCATTTGCGCCTCACAATTCTTATTCCACCCTGCCATTTCTCCTCCAGATTTCCTTAAAAGGACATTTCTAACTTTTGCCCATGAGCCATGTCTCTCTTGACGTAGTACAGGATTTCAGTTTCAACTGGAAGATATTTTAGATAAGCAGACAGCAGGAAAAGGCCAATTTAATTCAAGGCCATTTAAAAACTTTCACACCTTCCAGGTCTCAAAATGAAGAAGTGGCAAAGGCAGCAGGACACTGGACAAATTAGTTTATTCCATAGTTTTGGGGTAACAAAAACTACATAAGATTCTTTGTAAATGCAGGCACAAACACCTTTTGGTTTAAAATGTAAACATTTGACACTCTAGATGTGATCAAATATGTGCTGTTCAAGGTTGGCTCTGTATAATAGCAAGTACATTTAGACTAAGAAGTACCATGCATTTTATTAAAACTAAATGCTAGATTTGCCATTTTTAATCTAATGCCTATTTAAATCCATCACAAAAAAAAAAGCTAGAAAGCAAAATTTGTCCCCAAAAATGACTCCACAACAAGTTAAACTCCAATGCAAGCTTTTGTATTTAAGTTTAAGAGTAACACTTTTCTGACTTTATGTTAATATTGTAACCCAGAGGATTAATGTTATATATATATATATATCTGGTCCTAGGACTGGACAGTCTATGGAAGTGGGTTGTCTGTCCTGAGTTGGGTCCTAGGGATGCAGAGGCCAGGCAGGTCAGAGCTACACTGCTGCCACAGCTTTGGGGCTGCAAGCAGTCCCGGCCTCATATTAAGACAGGCCAGGGCTGGGAAGACAGGAGGCAACATTCCAAGACAGCCTGGGTCTTCGGGTGCCAGTCCTGGTGTGTTCTAGGATGGCCAAAGGTGCTGGGTGCTTCGGCGCACCAACAATGGCAGGCAGGCTGATGTGATGAAAAGTGTATTAAATGTGGAATAAGCAGAACCCAGAGAAAAGAAAGCTACAGAAAAAGAAGAAAGTTGCACAAAGACAGACCTTGTGAATGAAATAAGCAATGTCAAGGATACAGAGTAGCAATGAAAAATGGTCTGCAAAGTTGGGACAGATGAAGAGAAAGTAAAACAGGAAGGGAGAAAGTTTTCCAAATAATGCGAAACAAAGAAAACAGAAGATATGTCCAGCCAGAGAGGAAACATAATAGTAATAAACTGGAAGAAAAGAAGGAAAATTGGAAAGTGAATGTCCTCTTAATCAAACAGAGATTTTCCTGAAACACTTGGCCAATATGTTGAGAAAACTGGATCATCACAACTTCAACTATAAAAAGAAGTAGATACGAGGTAAGAATGACAGCCACCAAGTTAGATAAATGGCTGGGGTTTTTTTTTTCTTTTAGTCTGAATAGTTTGAAACTGAAGTGTTAAAAGAAACTTTTTTGGGGAAAAAAAGACCTTACTGATTCTGTTAAAATATCTAAAATCCTGAAATTAGTTTCTCTTCCTTCTATACTTTCTGAGAACACAGGACATGATTTGTACACCTTTGACCTAGGAAAAATGTTTGTCTGAGGAACATGGCTACAAAGGTAATTTTGTAAGACGAATTACCAACCAGGAAACATAAGGTCCCTTACAATATGCTTATTTGATTTATTAGATTATACCACACAAAAACTCAGTAGCAAAACCAAACTGCAATTTTCCAATATCCATATTAAAAAATTCACCCTATCTTGATTGCACCACATATGGGGTGAAGCCACGTCCAGCGCATCCCAGGATGCACTGGGCAGGGCTGGGTGCCACCATTTTGCAGGCAGCACCGATGGAAGAGGAGGACGCCATCTCCCTCCTCTAACTGCAGGTAGGGGGTGGGAAAGGGCCACTAGACCACCAGGTGGGGGAGGGGATTTATCCACAGCCCACTGAGCCACCATGGACATCGGTAGGATGCTGGGGGGAGGGGGTTAGGAGGCTGGAGACTCACCGGATCTCCAGCCCCCCCCCCCAAACCTGTCTCGGGGGGGGGGGGGGGAGGTCCACCAGACCTCCAACGCCCTGTTGCTGGGGGGGGGGGGGGGTTGTTAGGGTTCCTGCCGGGGCTGCTGCATTGGGGGGAATGGGGGCCAGCTAGCATAGACAGGGCTCACCATTTCTCCACAATGGTCTGCAAACCCTAACGCCAGTTCCGAGCTGGCGTAGGGTTTGCCGTGGCCAGTGTGCCAATCTTTGGCGCGCTGGTCGCTGATCACTGGAAATAAATAGGTTTAGCATGCATTTGAATGCTATTTGCGCTAAGAGCCCTGTTTTGCATGCTAGTTGCGATCAGAGCTCATGAGAACGTTGTTTCACGTGCTCGGGGGATCTGATCAAGGGGCGGTAGCAAACGCAGGCAGTAGTATGGCGCTAACAGCCTCTAGCAACTGTGTTTGCTTCTGATGATCGGCCCAAGAATTGCTGAAAATAAGCATGTTGTATGTTCATTGTCCACAATTTCTTGTAACTTACTTGGCCCTGTTTATTTCACATGTCATTGTTTATTTCACATGCTAGCAAAGCTATATTTGGGTTAAGAAACATGCCAAGTACATTTTACCTCATGTCTGTAAACTTCACAATTCTCAGAGCTATACATGTCAGCTTTTTACAAGCTTGTTATGCAACTACTTCTAATCTTTCACGGGAAAACAGCTGTAATGCAAAGCACATAAAAGCTAAAGAATCTACCTCAATTAGCAATCCTTCCTATGGACCTTACAACAGGCATATCAGGTGTTATCTTTAAAAAAAATCGTTTATAAGAAAAAAAAAGGTAATTCAGAACTTTTTTTTTTTTAATTGTCCCTACTGTAAACATTTTTGGATACTTTACTATGAAATGACACAAAATGAAATAAAATAGCAGCTGCGATGGGTGCAAATATCTGAGTCAAGAGAATTTTTGAATTCAAACCCTACTTGGTCAATAAGCAAGTCATTTTCAAAATTATACAATATTCCTCCTTACCTCTGTCACAAAGGCCATACAGATCAGCATGAAAATGCAATCAGTCCAAATTTGCATTGCTGACTTCAACTGAAGTGAAGGATGAGTGAGCATGAGTAAGAAAGTAATTCAGCAGGCTAAGACCAGGTTATAAAGCGAATGCTACATACCTGTAGAAGGTATTCTCCGAGGACAGCAGGCTGATTGTTCTCACTGATGGGTGACGTCCACGGCAGCCCCTCCAATCGGAAACTTCACTAGCAAAGTCCTTTGCTAGCCCTCGCGCGCCCGCGCGCACCGCGCATGCGCGGCCGTCTTCCCGCCCGAAACCGGCTCGAGCCGGCCAGTCCAGTATGTAGCAAGACAATACACTTCAAGGGAAGACACAACTCCAAAGGGGAGGCGGGCGGGTTTGTGAGAACAATCAGCCTGCTGTCCTCGGAGAATACCTTCTACAGGTATGTAGCATTCGCTTTCTCCGAGGACAAGCAGGCTGCTTGTTCTCACTGATGGGGTATCCCTAGCCCCCAGGCTCACTCAAAACAACAACATTGGTCAATTGGGCCTCGCAACGGCGAGGACATAACTGAGATTGACCTAAAAAATTTACCAACTAACTGAGAGTGTAGCCTGGAACAGAACAAACAGGGCCCTCGGGGGGTGGAGTTGGATCCTAAAGCCCAAACAGGTTCTGAAGAACTGACTGCCCGAACCGACTGTCACGTCGGGTATCCTGCTGCAGGCAGTAATGAGATGTGAATGTGTGGACAGATGACCACGTCGCAGCTTTGCAAATTTCCTCCATGGTGGCTGACTTCAAGTGGGCTACCGACGCTGCCATGGCTCTAACATTATGAGCCGTGACATGACCCTCAAGAGCCAGCCCAGCCTGGGCGTAAGTGAAGGAAATGCAATCTGCTAGCCAATTGGATATGGTGCGTTTCCCTACAGCCACTCCCCTCTTGTTGGGATCTAAAGAAACAAACAATTGGGCGGACTGTCTGTGGGGCTGTGTCCGCTCCAGATAGAAGGCCAATGCTCTCTTGCAGTCCAATGTGTGCAGCTGACGTTCAGCAGGGCAGGAATGAGGACGGGGAAAGAATGTTGGCAAGACAATTGACTGGTTCAGATGGAACTCCGACACAACCTTTGGCAGAAACTTAGGGTGAGTGCGGAGGACTACTCTGTTGTGATGAAATTTGGTGTAAGGGGCCTGGGCTACCAGGGCCTGAAGCTCACTGACTCTACGAGCCGAGGTAACTGCCACCAAGAAAATGACCTTCCAGGTCAAGTACTTCGGATGGCAGGAATTCAGTGGCTCGAAAGGAGGTTTCATCAGCTGGGTGAGAACGACATTGAGATCCCATGACACTGTAGGAGGCTTGACAGGGGGCTTTGACAAAAGCAAACCTCTCATGAAGCGAACAACTAAAGGCTGTCCTGAGATCGGCTTACCTTCCACTTGGTAATGGTATGCACTGATTGCACTAAGGTGAACCCTTACGGAGTTGGTCTTCAGACCAGACTCAGACAAGTGGAGAAGGTATTCAAGCAGGGTCTGTGTAGGACAAGAGCGAGGATCTAGGGCCTTGCTGTCACACCAGACGGCAAACCTCCTCCAATGAAAGAAGTAACTTCTCTTAGTGGAGTCTTTCCTGGAAGCAAGCAAGATGCGGGAGACACCCTCTGGCAGACCCAAAGAGGCAAAGTCTACGCCCTCAACATCCAGGCCGTGAGAGCCAGGGACTGGAGGTTGGGATGCAGAAGAGCCCCTTCGTCCTGCGTGATGAGGGTCGGAAAACACTCCAATCTCCACGGTTCTTCGGAGGATAACTCCAGAAGAAGAGGGAACCAGATCTGACGCGGCCAAAAGGGAGCAATCAGAATCATGGTGCCTCGGTCTTGCTTGAGTTTCAACAAAGTCTTCCCCACCAGAGGAATGGGAGGATAAGCATACAGCAGACCTTCCCCCCAATCCAGGAGGAAGGCATCCGACGCCAGTCTGCCGTGGGCCTGAAGCCTGGAACAGAACTGAGGGACCTTGTGGTTCACCTGAGATGCGAAGAGATCCACCAGGGGGGTGCCCCACGCCTGGAAGATCTGTCGCACCACACGGGAATTGAGCGACCACTCGTGAGGTTGCATAATCCTGCTCAACCTGTCGGCCAGACTGTTGTTTACGCCTGCCAGATATGTGGCTTGGAGCACCATGCCTTGACGGCGAGCCCAAAGCCACATGCTGACGGCTTCCTGACACAGGGGGCGAGATCCGGTGCCCCCCTGCTTGTTGACATAGTACATGGCAACCTGATTGTCTGTCTGAATTTGGATAATTTGGTGGGACAGCCGATCTCTGAAAGCCTTCAGAGCGTTCCAGATCGCTCGCAACTCCAGAAGATTGATCTGTAGATCGCTTTCTTGGAGGGACCACCTTCCTTGGGTGTGAAGCCCATCGACATGAGCTCCCCATCCCAGGAGAGACGCATCCGTGGTCAGCACTTTTTGAGGCTGAGGAATTTGGAAGGGACGTCCCAGAGTCAAATTGGAGCAAATCGTCCACCAATACAGGGATTCGAGAAATCTCGTGGACAGGTGGATCACGTCTTCTAGACCCCCGGCGGCCTGATACCACTGGGAGGCTAGGGTCCATTGAGCAGATCTCATGTGAAGGCGGGCCATGGGAGTCACATGAACTGTGGAAGCCATGTGGCCCAGCAATCTCAACATCTGCCGAGCTGTGATCTGCTGGGACGCTCGCACCCGCGAGACGAGGGACAACAAGTTGTTGGCCCTCGCCTCTGGGAGATAGGCGCGAGCCGTCCGAGAATCCAGCAGGGCTCCGATGAATTCGAGTTTCTGCACTGGGAGAAGATGGGACTTTGGGTAATTTATCACAAACCCCAGTAGCTCCAGGAGGCGAATAGTCATCTGCATGGACTGCAGGGCTCCTGCCTCGGATGTGTTCTTCACCAGCCAATCGTCGAGATATGGGAACACGTGCACCCCCAGCCTGCGAAGCGCCGCTGCTACCACAGCTAGGCACTTTGTGAACACCCTGGGCGCAGAGGCGAGCCCAAAGGGTAGCACACAGTACTGGAAGTGGCGTGCGCCCAGCTGAAATCGCAGATACTGTCTGTGAGCTGGCAGTATCGGGATGTGTGTGTAGGCATCCTTCAAGTCCAGAGAGCATAGCCAATCGTTTTGCTGAATCATGGGGAGAAGGGTGCCCAGGGAAAGCATCCTGAACTTTTCTTTTACGAGATATTTGTTCAGGGCCCTTAGGTCTAGGATGGGACGCATCCCCCCTGTTTTCTTTTCCACAAGGAAGTACCTGGAATAGAACCCCAGCCCTTCTTGCCCGGATGGCACGGGCTCGACCGCATTGGCGCTGAGAAGGGCGGAGAGTTCCTCTGCAAGTACCTGCTTGTGCTGGAAGCTGTAGGACTGAGCTCCCGGTGGACAATTTGGAGGTTGAGAGGCCAAATTGAGGGTGTATCCTTGCCGGACTATTTGGAGAACCCACTGATCGGAGGTTATAAGAGGCCACCTTTGGTGAAAAGCTTTCAACCTCCCTCCGACAGGCAGGTCGCCCGGCACTGACACTTGGATGTCGGCTATGCTCTGCTGGAGCCAGTCAAAAGCTCGCCCCTTGCTTTTGCTGGGGAGCCGCGGGGCCTTGCTGATTCGCACGCTGCTGACGAGAGCGAGCGCGCTGGGGCTTAGCCTGGGCCGCAGGCTGTCGGGAAGGAGGATTGTACCTACGCTTGCCAGAAGTATAGGGAACAGTCTTCCTTCCCCCGAAAAATCGTCTACCTGTAGAGGTAGAAGCTGAAGGCTGCCGGCGGGCGAACTTGTCGAATGCGGTGTCCCGCTGGTGGAGAGACTCTACCACCTGCTCGACTTTTTCGCCAAAAATGTTATCCGCCCGGCAAGGCAAGTCCGTAATCCGCTGCTGGACTCTATTCTCCAGGTCGGCGGCGCGCAGCCATGAGAGCCTGCGCATCACCACACCTTGAGCAGCGGCCCTGGACGCAACATCAAAAGTGTCATAAACTCCTCTGGCCAGGAATTTTCTGCACGCCTTCAGCTGCCTGACCACCTCCTGAAAAGGCTTGGCTTGCTCAGGGGGAAGAGCATCAACCAAGCCCGCCAACTGCCGCACATTATTCCGCATGTGTATGCTCGTGTAGAGCTGGTAAGACTGGATCTTGGACACGAGCATAGAGGAATGGTAGGCCTTCCTCCCAAAGGAGTCTAAGGTTCTAGCGTCCTTGCCCGGGGGCGCCGAAGCATGTTCCCTAGAACTCTTAGCCTTCTTTAGGGCCAAATCCACAACTCCAGAGTCATGAGGCAACTGAGTGCGCATCAGCTCTGGGTCCCCATGGATCCGGTACTGGGACTCGATCTTCTTGGGAATGTGGGGATTAGTTAATGGTTTGGTCCAGTTCGCAAGCAATGTCTTCTTCAGGACATGGTGCAAGGGAACAGTGGACGCTTCCTTAGGTGGAGAAGGATAGTCCAGGAGCTCAAACATTTCAGCCCTGGGCTCGTCCTCCACAACCACCGGGAAGGGGATGGCCGTAGACATCTCCCGGACAAAGGAGGCAAAAGACAGACTCTCGGGAGGAGAAAGCTGTCTCTCAGGAGAGGGAGTGGGATCAGACGGAAGACCCCCAGACTCCTCGTCAGAGAAATATCTGGGATCTTCCTCTTCCTCCCACGAGGCCTCACCCTCGGTGTCAGACACAAGTTCACGGACCTGTGTCTGCAACCTCGCCCTGCTCGACTCCGTGGAACCCTGTCCACGATGGGGGCGTCGAGAGGTAGACTCCCTCGCCCGCATCGGCGAAGCTCCCTCCGCCGACGTAGTCGGGGAGCCTTCCTGGGAGGTGGCCGCGGTCGGCACCGCACGCGGTACCGACGTCGGGGACCTCAACCTGGGCGATGGGCCAGCCGGCGCCACGCTCGACGGTACCGGTGGCGCAAGCACCGCCGGTACCGGAGGGGTAGGGCGCAACAGCTCTCCCAGAATCTCTGGGAGAACGGCCCGGAGGCTCTCGTTTAGAGCGGCTGTAGAGAAAGGCTGAGAGGTCGATGCAGGCGTCGACGTCAGTACCTGTTCCGGGCGTGGAGGCTGTTCCGGGCTGTCCAGAGCGGAGCGCATCGACACCTCCTGAACAGAGGGTGAGCGGTCCTCTCGGTGCCGATGCCTGCTGGGTGCCGAATCCCTCGGCGACCCAGAGCTCTCGGTGCCGACACGGGGAGGAGACCGGTGTCGATGCTTCTTCGATTTCTTCCGAAGCATGTCACCGGAGCTCCCCGGCACCGACGAGGAGGACGTCGAATCCACCCGTCGCTTCCTCGGGGCCGAGACTGAAGACGGGGGGGCTGTACCGCAGGAGCCCTCAGGGTAGGCGGAGACCCACCCGAGGGCTCACCGCCACCAGCAGGGGAATGGACAGCCCTCACCTGCACTCCACCCGATGCACCACCGTCCGACGACATCAGCAGACGAGGTCCTGGTACCACCGACGTCGATGCAGCTATCCGATGTCTCGGCGCCGATGCAGAGGCCCGATGCCTCGATGCACTCGATGCAGGGGCGGCCGAGAAAGATGGTCTGGACGCTGACGACGTCGATGCACTCGAAGATCCCGGTGCCGATGCCGACGAAGAGCCCGAGAACAACACGTTCCACTGGGCTAGTCTCGCTACCTGAGTCCGCCTTTGAAGCAGGGAACACAGACTGCAGTTCTGAGGGCGGTGCTCGGCCCCCAGACACTGAAGACACGACGAGTGTCGATCAGTGAGCGAGATAACCCGGGCGCACTGGGTGCACTTCTTGAAGCCGCTGGAAGGCTTCGATGTCATGGGCGGAAAAATCACGCCGGCGAAATCAAAAGCCGAAATGGCGAAATTCGAAGCACCAAATTTAGAGGGAGAAAAAATCTCGACCGAGGCCGAAAAAAGGCCTACCCCGACGACGAAAGAAAACTTACCGGGGCAAAAAAGCTGGAAGTACGGGGAGGATTTACCCGAAACCCGGCGGGGGGTTTGCGGAGCACTTCCCGACAAGGACAAAGCTTTCCCGAAGGAAAAAAACACGTTCAAACAAATTGGACGCGCGAGGTCGACTTTCCGGGGCTCGACACGGCGAAAACACGACCGTACCGAGTGCGGACAAAAGAAGACTGGCCGGCTCGAGCCGGTTTCGGGCGGGAAGACGGCCGCGCATGCGCGGTGCGCGCGGGCGCGCGAGGGCTAGCAAAGGACTTTGCTAGTGAAGTTTCCGATTGGAGGGGCTGCCGTGGACGTCACCCATCAGTGAGAACAAGCAGCCTGCTTGTCCTCGGAGAAAAGGTGATATGGGGATTTTATACTTTTCTTCCTCAATCCCATTTATCCAACCCTACCCTCTTCTTCTCTCCCTGGACCCCCCATCCCCCAAGAAATGTTCCCCAGTGCTCTTCCTCAAAACACGACTAATCAACCTATTTCTGTTGGTTCTGGATAGGCATGTATTTCACACTTGCATAGTCATTAGACACAAACACACACGTCACACCAGATTATATCATGCAACAGTAGTTTTTCTGACGTGCCAGCTAAGAACCTATGATGCTAAGATTAGAATCCCATACCCTTCACAACAAGCTGTTTATCTGTAATGAGCATTCTCTGAAAACAGCAGCTCAGTCACACAGCTAGCTCACATTAGCTACAGCACCAACAAAATTTTATACAACGGTTCTTGCACTCAACAGATTCAAACCCACTACTAATTCTTTCTTTAACCAGGAACACAAAATGTTAGAAATGGCCCTGATGGGGTGAAACCTAATTTTGAAGAGACCCTGTCTCAATGCTGTCCTAAACTTATAGTTCCATTAGGGGTCTACATTCAAACAAAGGTTGTAAACGTACAAATTGAAGTCTATGATTCGGTCGTACATATCTTCTCAGTAAAGAGATGATCCACTCATACAGCCAGGGCTCTGGCATATACCTTTGACATGTCCCTCTAAGATCAAACCAGCTTAAACATAGTCTATCCAACTAGATACCATTCCTTTGGAAACAATGTCAGGCTTCCAACATAACACTAGCAGAAACTCAGGATGCTTGTGTACCACTGTTTATGATGAAGTTTAGTATAAATGTAAATTATTAGGACTTGATGTTATTTGATTCTGTGGGCTTCAAATAACTGCCCCACCAAAAAGGCAACTTTCAGGGGTCACATGATGCCATGACCGAGAGAGGACGGAGGGGCTCAGATCTCCCAGCCTTCCCGCTTCGTTTCGCTCTTAAACTTTATCATTTGGGTAAACAGACATCACTTTGAGGAGCAGAACTGGTGCTTAATCAGACAGAATCAGACTGCTAATAATTTGACGACTCATGGCGGCAAAATCTGTGCGTAAAGGTTCAGATCGTGCACGAGGAGAAGACAAGATGACGGCGGCAGGCAGCCCCGCCGCTGCAGACCTCAGCTCAGCTTGGGTTGCAGAGGTTGTGGCTGAAGTGACAGCAGCAATGGAACCTCTGTTGGACAAACGGCTGCAGCCTATAAATACTAAATTAGAACGCCTACAAGAATATTTGGATACCATTACTAGAGATTTGGCACAGCAGCAGCAACGTACGAGTGATCTGGAGGACCGCGTGAAGCACTTGAAGGAAGTGTGTGGCAACTTACAGAATATGGTTTCAAGTTATGAGGATAAAATAGAAGATCTTGAAAACCGGTCCAGGAGGAATAATCTTCGACCGGTGGGTGTGCCAGAGTCGGTTGCGGAGAAGGACCTAATCGGGGTTCAGGAGGCTTGGTTTTCAAAGGATTTGCAACTATCTATGCATGCTGGACCCTTACGGATCAAAAGGGCGCATAGACTCGGATAATACCTACCAAAGGCCCCCCCCCCCCCCCCACAACCACGACTGGTTATTCTGAGGGTTCTTAACTATGCTCACGAGACCTCCATTTTGCAAGCGATCAGGAGTGGTAAGAACTTAGCATATGATAATCAAAGTGTTATGTTTTCAAGATTACTCGGCTAAAGTTGCAGTGCAGAGGCGCAATTTCGCTCCACTATGTACTCACTTAGTGACCTGAAAGATCCAGTTTGCGCTTCAATACCCTGCCCACTTAAGACTGATGCATGGTAATAAAGTGATGTAGCTCGTTCCACAGTTTTGTGATTATGTAAGAAAAGCTGGATGCGTAGGTAGATTTGTATTTAAGTATTTACGCAATTAAAAAATTGTTTTGACCTATACAATAGGTCTCTGTACAGACATTTTTGATACATCCATTTATTGAGTAGGCCAAACCAATAATGCCCTTGGCTCTTCAGCTTGTAACTGAATGGGAACAGACTTGTACTATTTGGGAATAAACCGGGCAGATCACTAAGGTCACATCCCAAAAATGACAAGGACAGACTAGGATCAAGTATGTATATTTTGCACCACCTTGTTGGGCAGACTGGATGGATTGTGCAGGTCTTTATCTGCTGTTTACTATATTACTATAATGTCTTGAGGTAAAGATTTCTTCATGCAGGTGGACTAGGATTCAAGAGGAGTTCAAGTAACATGATGTTAGTTACCTGTAGCACATGTTTTCAAAAGACAGAAGAACATATATTCTCATGTGTGCATGACATCAACGCTTCCCAGCATTCTTCTTCTTAAAGCTTTTAGAAGCAGCCACCACACATGCGCACATCTTCCCAACCACTGTTGCCGTGTAGGATCAGGGTAGTCTGGTACAATAGTTAATAGAATTCTACACCTTAAGGAGGAGGGCAGGTATGAGAGAATGTGTGTCCCTCCAGTCCTTGCAGAACAGCTGCTACAGATAAGTAACTTCACTTTGTCAGAGGACAAGCAAGACATAATGGTGGTCATTTTCAAAGCACATAGACTTACAAAGTTTTACATGTAACTTTGTAAGTCTATGTGCTTTAAAATTGAGCCTCCACATCCCTCATGTGGGAATCCCTAGCTGCCAAGCTGACTGAAATAAAAGAGAGAAAAAATACAAGGCCTGCAATAGGCAAGGGTCAACAATTTTTTTTATTACATATACAGTATAATTTTTTCTTTTTATTTTAATGTATTTTACAAGGCCGCCTGAAACAAGAAGAAAATGGGACTGGAGGTGGAGCTGGATTCTAGACACCATATATATTCTGAAAGATTGTCTGACCAAACTGAGAAGATGCACAAAGATTACCATGCTTGCAATGTTTGCTTTAGACTGGTTGTAGCTAGTCTAAAGCCAATGTAATTTAAAGTCTAATGCACAAAGGGGTTCTGCGTCCCTTTTACCGTTCCCCGTAGCATCTACCAATAACCCTATGAAAACAAGCTCATCAGTATTAAAATGAGCATTCCGCCCACATGAACATGGAGCTGTCATTAAATTTTACACAGTACCCCTGGTGGTCTAGTTATCACCCTCCTGAGTACACCTAGCCTTAAACTCCCAACCCCACCAAAACCTTTAAAAACCTCCCTGGCAGTTCAGTGGATCCCACCCAAACCTTTAAAACCAGTGAACCTTCCTCCTCAAGAACCAAAAATCTCTGAAAAACCTGGTGGTCCAATGGACCTACTCCCAATCCCCCACCCCCCTGCAATGCCCAAAACAATCCATGGTGGTCCAGAGAACCCCCTCTCGTGCTGCTCTCCCCTCCACCCCGGCAACAACTCCGTGGTGGTCTAGTGCCCTGATAACCCCCCCAGCCCCCTACCACAGGGAGAGATTCAGCACCATATAAGAAGATGTTGCATGGGGCCACTCTACTAACCACCACGAGTTGTTGCACGGGGGAAGGGGGGAATGAGAGGGGGGTCTGCTGGACCACCATAGATATTTTTGGGCCTGGGGGGGGGGGGGGTCACGAGGGGGGTCCACTGAACCACCAGGTATTTTGGGGGGGGAGGTGTGTCACTGGACCACCATGGGGTGTTTTGAGTTGTGCGGAGAGAGGGAGCTGAAGAAGAGGTTTGGACACCTTCTTGAGCCACCCCCCCCCCCCCCCCCCAAGCAACTAAAAAAAAAAAAACCCATGGTGTTTGCATTTGACAGCTTACTGGTTGCAAACAGCAACCGATGCACAAAGGGGATAGCATGCATGGAAATTTAACAGCGAACTTTGTGCATCACCCATTAAATCTCCTTTGTGCACTGGTCACTGTTTGCGACTCAAGTTCTCCCGCAGCTGCTGTATTTAACAGCAACCTTTGTGCATCGGCCCCTGACTGTCATGTTGAGAATTTTGATCCAGATATTAGAAGTGAATGTGTAGACTAAAGCTCACATTGCAGCTTTGCAAATCCTCTTAATTGAAGTTGATCTCAGGTGGGCTACTGACGCAGAAACGACTCTAATATTGTGAGATGTGACATGACCCTACAGAATCTGCCCAGCCTGGGCATAAGTAAAGGAGATGTAATCTGCTAGCAAACTGGATAATGCATATTTAACGATGGTTGCCCCCCATCCTATTATGGTCAAAAGATACAAAAAGCTGGACAGACTGTCTATGGACTTTAGTCCACTCTAAAACAAGGCTAATGCTCTCTTGCAGTACAAAGTATGCACTGCATTTTCAAAAGGGTGGGCATGAGGTTTTGGGAAAAATGTCAGCAGAACAATTAGTTAAGGTAGAACTCCAACAACACATATGAAGGAACTTAGGATGCATGCGAAGGACTACTCTGTTATGATGAAATCTTGTGTAAGGTGAATCAGCTACTGGGACCTGGAGCTCACTGACCCTGCAGGCTGAAGTGACTGCCATCAAAAACAAGATCTTCCAGGTCAGGTACTTCAAATGGCAAGTATCAAGTGGCTCAAAAGGAGCTTTCATCATCTCAGTGAGAATGACATTGAGTTCCAATGAGATTGTAGGGGACCAACTGTGAGCTTTAGTAGCGGGTAAACCCTGCATGAAGTTAGTAACTAAAGACTGCACAGAGCTGAGCTTCCAAGTCTCACCATAAGGCCAACTCACAAGCGCAGGTGGTGTTCAAGCAGTTTCTTCTCCTAGACAAAAAAAAAAAAAAATCTAGGGGCCTTACCTTCACACCAGACAGACAACACACTCCACTTAAAATTGCATGACCTCCTAGTGGAATCTTTTCTGGAAGCAAGCAGAACACAAGACACACTTTAATGCAGTTAGAGTCAAATTCTAGCCTCTTGCCACCAAGCCATGAGGCCAAGGATTGAAGGTTGGAATGCAGAAATGAATCCTTGTTCTGAGTGATGAGAGCTGGAACGCATTCCAGTCTCCATCGGTCTCTGGGCGTTAACTCTAGAAGTAGAGAGAACACAAATCTGTCTTGGCCAATATGAGGCTCCTCAGTTCTGCTTCAGTAGAATTTTCCCTATAATGTGTATGGTAGGATACATGTGCAGAAGCCCTGTCCCCCCAACGGAGAAGAAAGACATCTGAGGATAGCCTGTCATGTGATTCTGGTTCGGAGCAGTACTGAGGGACTTGTTGTTCAGGTGAACAGTGAAGAAATCTCTTGGAGTGCCCCACTCTCAAAAGATCACCTGAACTATGCCTATACTGAGACCACTTCTATGGTTGCATTACCCAGCTAAGTCTGTCAACTAAATAGTTGCTGTTTCCCACTAGGTAAATGGTTCTGAGAACATAAGCGTTGCCATACTGGGACAGCCCAAAGGTCCACAAGCCCAGCATCCTGTTTCAAACAGTGGCCAATCCAGATTACAAGCACCTGGCAATATACCAAAGATAGGTAATGGATTATCCTAGAAATAAGTAACGGATTTTCCCCAAGTCCAACTAAACAATGGCTTATGTAATTTTCTGTTAGGAAGTTATCCAAACTTTTTTTAAACCCTGCTAACTGCTTTAACCACATTCTCTAGCAACGAATTCCAGAGTTTAATTATGTTGAGTGAAGAAATATTTTCTCCAATTTGTTTTAAATGTACTGCTTAGTGGCTTCACTGTGTGCTCACAAGCAATTCGCGTCTACCTGTTCCACTCCACTCATGATTTTATAGACCTCTACCATCTCTCCCCTCAGCTGTCATTTTTCCATGCTGAAGAGCCATAGCCACTTTAGCCTTTCCTCATAGAGAAGTTATCCCAACTCCTTTATCATTTTCATTGCCCTTCTCTGCACCTTTTTTAAATCCACTATATCATTTTTGAGATGTGGTGTCCAGAATTGCACACAGTATTTGAGGTGCAGTCGCAACATGGTGTGATACAAAGGCATTATAACGCCATTGCTGGATTCAAATCGCCACATCCTGTTTCCTGATAGAGGAGGTATGACCCTGTGCCTCCCTGCTTGTTGACATAATATACTGCAACCTGATTGTAAGTTTCAATGAGAATGAGTGGAGGAGTAGCCTAGTGGTTAGGGTGGTGGACTTTGGTCCTGAGGAACTGAGTTCGATTCCCGGCACAGGACTCTGGGCAAGTCACTTAACCCTCCATTGCCCGCCACATTGAGCCTGCCATGAGTGGGAAAGCGCGG
This sequence comes from Microcaecilia unicolor, assembly GCF_901765095.1. Classification (NCBI taxonomy): domain Eukaryota; kingdom Metazoa; phylum Chordata; class Amphibia; order Gymnophiona; family Siphonopidae; genus Microcaecilia; species Microcaecilia unicolor. Next base: position 571,108,436 of record NC_044031.1, read on the forward strand.
GGTACAAATTTAACAAAAAAAATAAAAAAAATAATTTGATACAATAGCCCATCTCTGAAAGCCTTTAGAGCATTTTCATAATTCTAGGAGACTGATATGGAACTGACTTTCCTGGACAGATACTGGACCCTGGTGTAGAGTCCATCTATATGAGCTCCCCAGCTCTGGTTCGATGCATCCGTCATTGTCTTGTGGGGAGGAAGAATTTGGAAGGATATTCCTTTGGCCAAATTGATTCAAATCATCCAACAAGACTATTTTTCTTTCAAGAAGTCTCCAACAGTGATAGCATCCTCTAGGTTCCCCATAACCTGGAAACACTGAGAAGCTAGAGTCACTAGGCTGGTTTCAAATGGAGACATGCCATGGCATGATCTGCATACTCAAATCTGCCAAATTGAGACCTGCTGGCTCTGGAAATCTTGCAGTACCATGTGGTAGGTTTAAAACAAATCAGAGAAAGTTTTTCTTTACCCAGCGCGTAGTTAGACTCTGGAACTCATTGCCGGAGAAGGTAGTGACGGCAACTGGACTTGCTGAGTTTAAAGGGGGTCTGGACAGATTCCTGAAGGAAAAGTCCATTGATCATTATTAAATTTGGGGTTTTTGCCAGGTTCTTGGGGTCTGGATTGGCCGCTGTCGGAGACAGAGTGCTGGGCTTGATGGACCTTTGGTCTTTTTCCAGCGTGGCAGTACTTATGTACTTACGGCTATTAAATTCTCCATGCGCTGGTCCAGGAGGAAAGCTCAGGCTCAATCCACCTCTAGCAGGGCTCCTATTAACTCCAATTATTGCACTGGTATAAGATGGGACTTGAGGTACTTAAAAACAAATTCTAGTAGCTCCAGCGCTTGAATAACTCTCTATATGGATTCTGGAGCTCCTTCCTTTGATGCACTCTTTACTAGCCAATCATCCAGATACAGAAATGTGCACTCCCACCTTGCATAGCAATCCTGCAACTACTAGTAAGGCATTTTGTGAAAACTTTGGGGGCTGAATGCGATACTGGTACTGGTGCCATCAGGATCAATGCCTTCAATGAAATCAATGTACCAAACTTTTCTGCACCAAAAAAATAGTTTTGCGCTGTTGTTCATGACTCTTAATATTTCTACTTGACATCTGTAAACACCATTTACTACAAGGGGGAGCTCCACACATGCCAAGCACTGATTATGAAGGTCTGTTAAAGAAAGTCATGTCACTCCAGGAGAACTTCATAAAACTACTGGGAGTTTTCTAAACATGTTATCAAAAATAGCCAAGGTGAAATCAAACAACTTGATTATGAAAAAAGTACCCAGTCATGATGCTGAAAACCTAAGAGGGCCCAGAAAGCTGTGAGAAAGAAAACAAAGAGCTGAAAATTCTAAGAAACTAAGGGTAGTGGGAACCTGGCCCTGTGGGAACACTTACACTCAAATGAGGAAAATAAAACGAAAAGCAAGGCAAACCACTGAATCTGAAACAGCAGATGAGAGCTGAGGGAAGAACAGGCAAAAGACATCTCTGCTCCACAGGAAAAAAAAACAGACTGCCCTGGTTCCACGCAGTGATGGTGGGTGGGAAGATGTGTGCATGAACAGTGGATGTTTATAAAAGCTTCAAGATAAAGACTGCTGGGGAGAGTCTCCACACTAGGCTCTGTTGGTGATGTCACCCACACATTTGAGGTATTGTATTATGACCTGTTTAAAAATATATATATATATTCTGCTGCATAAGGGGACTCCTATGAACACCCCACAAAATATATTTATTTGAAGTCTGAACAAAGAACCTGAACGTGTGTGTGTGTGTGTGTGTGTGTGTATATATATATAAAATAAATGTACCATACATTATAATGTAAGTTTTATTTTGAAGCTACAGCCGGAGTTGGTATATTTTTACCAACTCCGACTCCACCCAAAATTGCTTCCAACTCCACAGCCCTGATCAGAACCAGCCATCGAAGTGGGTCCAAAGAATCTTCATTCTCAGAGGCTGTTCAACATAGCTTGCCAACAACATAACTTCAATGTGGAAAGCCAGAAAACATGCAGCTAAATGACCTTTTTTTCTAAAAATCACCTATCAATGAAAATGATTCCTTCCTATGCATCATTTATACCTTTCAGGTATTTGAAAGTCTCTTGCATACCCCTTCCCCATCATTGCAGACCACCATCCTGTCTCCACTCCCATCCTTTTCAAACAGGTTCCCTTCTTCCCCTATACTTTCTGTGGTGGCCTGTTTGTGGAGCTACATTTTGAGCAGCTATTCTGTTTTCTTCCAGCACCACATAATTCACAGCAAGTTTGTATTTTTTTAGACTGTATTTTTTAGGATTTTGAAATGTAAACTGCACTGGACCCAATTGGGGAGGTTGACGGTCTATAAGAATGTGATGATATTCAAGTGCGGTATGTGCAATGTTCAGTTTTGGAGGCCGTATCTTGCTAAGGATGTAAAAAGAATTGAAGCAGTGCAAAGAAAAGCTACAAGAATGGTATGGGATTTGCGTTACAAGATGTATAAGGAGAGACTTGCTGACCTGAACATGCATACCCTGGAGGAAAGGAGAAACAAGGGTGATATGATACAAACGTTCAAATATTTGAAAGGTATTAATCCGCAAGCGAACCTTTTCCGGAGATGGGAAGGCGGTAGAACTAGAGGACATGAAATGAGATTGAAGGGGGCAGACTCAAGAAAAACGTCAGGAAGTATTTTTTCACGAAGAGAGTGGTGGATATTTGGAATGCCCTCCCGCAGGAGGTGGTGGAGATGAAAACGGTAACGGAATTCAAACATGTGTGGGATAAACAAAGGAATCCTGTTCAGAAGGAATGGATCCTCAGAAGCTTAGCCGAGATTGGGTGGCAGAGCCGGTGGTAGAAGGCAGGGCTGGTGGTTGGGAAGCGGGGCTAGTGCAGGGCAGACTTCTACGGTCTGTGCCCTGAAAATGGCAGATACAAATCAAGATAAGTTATACACAAAAAGTAGCACATATGAGTTTATCTTGTTGGGCAGACTGGATGGACCGTGCAGGTCTTTTTCTGCCGTCATCTACTATGTTACTATGTTCTCTTACACAGGGTATATATATTTAAGTCTTACAGACTTTTGATGCAGTCTCTCATAAAGCCATTCCCTACTCTTTCTTTTAAAAGAAATATTCCTTGAGATTTTACACAAGACTTACTTAGAGACATACAGTGATGTGAAAAAGTTTTTTGCCCCCTTCCTGATTCCCCCTATTATTGCAGATTTCACAGTGAATGGTTTCTGATCTTTAAACAAAATGTAATTATTAATCAAAGGGAACATGAGTAAATGCCACAATTTTTAAATCATTATTTCATTATTTAAAGAATAAAAGTTATCCAACACCTATATTACCCACGTAAAAAAGAACTGCCCTCTAACTGCAACCATATGCTTTCTATAATTTGACATATAGATTGCTGCTGAGGAATCTTAGTCCACTCTTCTTTGCAGAAGAACTTTAATTCATAGGTTTTCAGACACATTCATTTCAGGTCCTTCTGCAGCATTTCTGTTGCGTTCCAATCAGGACTTTCACTAGGCCAATCCAAAACTTTAAATTTGTTTCTCCTGAGCCATTCAGATAAGACTGGCTTTTTTGTTTTGTATTGTCGTCTTGCTGCATAGCCCAATTACGCTTCAGCTCCAGCTCATGGACAGATGACTGGACATTCTCCTTAAGAATTTTCTGGCACAGGGCAGAATTCATGGTTCCATCAATAATGGGAAGTCTTCCAGGTCCTGAGGCAGCAAAGCATCCCATACCACTATGTTTTACTGTTGGTATGATGTTCTCACTGTAGAATGTTTTTTTTATACCAGACATAATGGGACCTTTGTTGTCCAAAGAGTTCCACTTTTAACTCATTTGTCCATAGAATATTATCCCTCAAAGCATGGGGATCACCAAGGCATGTGTTTGCAAATATGAGACAAGCACTGATGTTACTCTTAGATAGCAGCAGTTTCCAAGTTTTGCCCAGTCTCTTACCATAGAGACATGATCACTGACCTTAGCTAGGCTAGACAGGCCTGCAGTTCTTTGGATGTTCTGTGACTTATCAGGCAAGTTGCTGCTGCGTCCTTGGAGTAATTTTGGCAGGGCAGCCACTCCTAGAAGATTCCCCACTGTTTCAAGTCTACTCCATTTGGAGATAAATGCCCTCACGGTGGTTTGATGGCGTCCCTGAACTTTAGAAATGGCTTTGTAACCCTTTGCAGACTGATTTATCTCAACTTTTTTTTCTCATCTCTTCTGGAATTTCTTTTGACTGAGGCTTACCATTCTTGTACAAACTTTGTTGTAACTACTTCACTTTCATGGTTTAATATATATTGAGGTTTAGATTCAACAGGGCTGGTTGCAAACAAGCCTTGCTGTATTCAATCAGCCAAAACTAATTATCAATTAAATTTGGATATTTGGTGATATCGATGTTGGATAGCTTTGTTCCTTAAATAAAAAGAAGTTATAAAACTGAAAAGCTGTTTTAAGGTTACTCAGATTCTCTTTGTCTAAAAATCAAAAACTGTTCAGGTGAAATCAAGAGGGGGATAAAACTTTTTCACATCACTGTAGAACCTTTTTTTTCTATCACTCGTCTCCCTCTAAAAGAAAGCTGCAAGCAATGTGATCATATCACACCCTTCTTGCAAAAACTAAATTTAAAACCGATTTTTAAGGTCCCCAGATAAAATGGCCAGAGCAGCTGAAGAATAAGTTAGCCCTCAACACTTCTTTGAGGCTCCAAATATCTTCTCATGGATCCTCATCAAAAGAAATCACATGATGTGATACCCACCAGCAAGCCTTCTCAAGAGTAGCCTTTACACTCTGGAATTCATTCCCAGAAGAGCTATACCCAACTCAATACTATCTCTACTTCACTAGTATCCAAGATGGTGGAGTAAGATGCACCTTTAGGAGCTCCCGCACTGGTAAAATAACTCCTATTTCTAAGATTTAATTTGCCACCTGTAAGTTTCTCTCATTGATTGTATTTATACTCATGTTTGATTGCTTCACTATTGTTATGCTGTTAACAAAACTAAGTTTTTGTCAAGCTATATCTGCTGTATATCAACTTGAATGAAACTCTTTATAAGTAAATCCCAATATAAATCTCTAATGGCCACCACCTTCCCACAGATATGATCACTCCAAAATCTTCTCTGTTTAGTACATATCAGTATCAAACACCCTCTCATGCACTCCTTCTTCAGTGATCCTTTAACTTCCCAAGCAACTCAGCTGAAGGACAGATAAGGGGGAAAAATAAAAAAAGAATTATACTAGCCATTGTTCTGCAAATCCCTACCTTATATTTCAAAAAAGTAAACAAGCCTTTTCTACTTAACATTTTGCAATGGAGTTAGATTAAGAGTATAAATGCTTCTACAACAAACATTATAAAGAATAAGGGGAAAAAAGTATAATGAAGCTGTAGCACGATAAACTGAACACATACATTGTGTGCTGTTAAAACTAGACCAATGGCTCTCAACCTAGTCCTCTAGACACACCCGGCTAGTCAGGTTTTCAGTATACCCATAATGAATACGCATTAGAGAGATTTCCACACAGTGGAGGTGGTGCCTGCACTTTTTTTTTTTTTTTTTTTTCAAAATCCTTTTTATTAGTTTTTTTATAGTATAGCACATTATCAGGAGTTACAACATTTCAAAATTTACTACATACAGCTGAAATTCTTAATACACTCCTGCTTCATTACCCTTTGCCCTCCCTCCCTCCCTCCCGTGTGTCATGGTGGTGCTGGATTCTATTCTTGAGATTGTTCATATGGTTGCCAGAGTTTGTCAAAGGCTCCCATTCTCCCTCGTCTTATAGCTGTTAGTTTTGCCATCTGATACATAAAGTCAACTTTTTGCAGCACCTTTTGTATTTCAGGTGGCTGTGGTTTTTTCCAGTCTCTTGCTATTGCTATTTTGGCTGCCACTAGATATTGCGTAGCCAGCTTGTGTTGGAGTCCTGTTAATGATATCGGTTTCAAATGCAGGAGGCAGTTTTCCGGCCTGCATGGGTAGGGGTGTTGTAGCACTTTAGTTATCAATGTGATCACCGACCTCCAATATGCTGTTATCTTCGGACAGTCCCACAAAATATGCATAAAGGTGCCTCTGGCTCCACATGATCGCCAGCATTCTCCTGATGTCTCTGGGTATAAATGTTGTAGTCTATCTGGCGTATAATACCACCAGTAATATATTTTGAAACCATTCTCGATTGCACTCTGAGCCATTGAGGGCTTAAACAAGTATCGGTAGCCTCTCTTCCAACTTTCTTTTGAAAATGTGCATTGCAATGTTCCCTCCCATCTGCTAACATAGGTCACCTGGGGGTCTGTTCGTTGTAGCAAAGCTAGGTATAGGCGTGATACACTTCCCTTTCCCCCTCCCTTTCTCAAAGCTACTTCCAGAGATGTCTCCCCCAATTCCAACTCTTCTCGGGCCCTGGTATGTATATAATTACGTATACAGCAATAAAATACTTGATCTTTGGCCTGCAGACCGTATTCCTCCTGTAATTCTGCAAAGCCTATTATCTTATCATTCTCCCATAATTGGCCCAGTGTGTGCAGCCCTGCTCGTGCCCAGTGTCTGTAGGCTATCTCATTAGTTCCTAATGGGAACCCCGGGGCCTTTCGTATTCCTGTCTGATGATAGTATGTTCTGTCTGGGAACCACTGTCTCCTGATCTGGTACCAGGTGGACAGAATATGCCCCACCCCTATGGGCGCCCTTCGCCCTATACTCCTCAGTTCTTTATTTGGTAGCCACAGAATATCCCCCACTTCTCTCATCCCCAACCAGGATCTTTCCCAATGTAACCATTTTTTATTGACTGTCGGGTGCCAGTCTGCTAAGATTCTCAGTTGGGCCGCTTGGTAATATATGTAGAAATTCGGGACTCCCATCCCACCCCTCTCTTGCGGTTGAAACATTATGGCACGCCTCACCCGTGGTGGCCTCTTTCTCCAGATGAAAGCAAACATCTTTCTATTGAGGCGAGCAAAGAAACTTCGAGGGATTGGGATAGGTAGTGCCATAAACAGATACAATAATTTCGGCAACATCATCATTTTAATGGCATTTATACGCCCCATCCATGAGATGTTTAAGCCTTCCCATCTATCAAGCTCTGCTAATAATTCTGTTATTTTCATTGGAAAATTTGCCTCATATAAATCTTCCATTTTAGGTGTAATCTGTGTCCCCAGATATTTGATGGATTTTGTGGCCCATATGAACGGGAATGCCGCTTTCATCTGCGTAACCTCATGCCCAGGCATTGTGATGTTAAGGATTTCGGTCTTGCTAATGTTTACCTTAAAACCTGATCGCTCCCCATATTGCTTCATTATCTCTACTGCCCGCCGCACAGAGGGTTCAGGGTTTGTCAATGTCATCAGGATATCGTCTGCAAATAACATCAGCTTATGCTCCCTCTTCCCTCTTACTACTCCCTTGACTCCTATATCTGCTCTAATGTTGCAGGCCAGTGGTTCAATTGTTAGGGCAAACAGTAACGGGGAAACTGCACATCCCTGCCTGGTACCTCTTTGGAGTTTTATTGGCTCTGAATATGAGCCATTGATTTTTAGTACTGCCAATGGGGCCTGGTATAATAGTTGCAGCCATTTCAAGTATCCTCCCTCTATTCCAATCCTCTGTACCAGAGCAAACAAGAATGGCCATTCCACTCGATCAAATGCTTTTTCTGCATCGATCGAAAGTACTATGGCTGGTTCCCGTTCGTCTCTCATCTGCTGTAGCACATGTAATAAGCATCTTGTGTTGTCAAAGGCCTGACGCCCTGATATAAACCCCACCTGATCTTCGTGGACTAGCCTGGGCAATACCTTTTGCAGCCTATTTGCCAATATTTTTGTGAATATTTTATAATCTACTAGTAAAAAAGGCCCGTTTCTGACACATATGAAACGGGCGCTAGCAAGGTTTTCCTCATAATGTGTATGTTTTGGAGAGTGTATGCGAGAGTGACTGTGTGTGATAGAGAGAGTGAAAGTGCAAGTGTGTGTGTGTGTGTGTGTGTGTGTGAGAGAGAGTGAGTCTGGGTGTGAGTGTGTCTGTGTGAGAGTGTGTGTGTGTGAGAATGAGAGTGTGTGCAATTGCGTATGGGAGACACAGTGTGATAGAGAGAGAGAGAGTGTGTTTCACACAGATACAGTGTGTGCGAGAATGAGAGTGTGTGTGAGGCACAGATTGTCTGTGAGACTGAGTGTATGAGACCAAGCGAGTATGTAACTGACTGTGTGACACATAGAGAGTGAATGTGATACACTGTGAGACATAGAGTGTATGAGAGTGAGAGACAGAAACACATTGTCTGTGGGAGAGAGAGAGTGTGTGAGAGAGAGAGAGAGAGAGAGAGTGTGTGTGTGTGTGACAGAGATACCTCCCTCCCTCTCTGTCTATGGTGTCAGGCCCCCCTCTTTCTGTGGTGTCTGAGTTTGCTGCCACTGCACCTAAGCAATTGGTGTGCTGGAGGAGAGGAAGAGAGAGAGAGAGTGTGTGTGTGGGGGGGATGTGTTGGAGGGGTTCAGCTTGGAAGAAGAGGGGTGTGGGGGATTCAGGATGCGCTGCCAGATGAAAGTTAGAGAGTGAGTGTGTGTGTGTGTGTGGGGGTTCAGGAAGCAATGGCAGATGACAGAGTGAGGGAGTGTGTGTGTGTGTGGGGGGGGGGGGCAGGGGGTACAGGAAGCGCTGCCAGATGAGAGAGAGAGTGAGTGTGTGTGTATGGGGTTTCATGAAGCGCTGCCAGTTGAGAGAGAGTGAGTGTGTGTGTGTGTGGGGGGGGGGGGGGGGTAGGGGGGGTTCAGGTAGCGCTGCCAGATGAGAGATAGAGTGAGTGCGTGTGTGTATGGGGTTTCTGGAAGCGCTGCCAGATGAGAGTGTGGGTGTGTGTGTTTTGGGGGTGTGGGGGGTGTGTTGGGGGGGTTCAGCTTGGAAAAAGAGGGGTGTGGGTGGTTCAGGAAGCGCTGCCAGATGAGTGAGTGTGTGTGGGGGGGGGGGGCGGTTTTTAAAGTTTTGCCAGATGATAGTGAGTGTTTGTGGAAGCACTGGCAGATGAGAGAGTGAGTGAGTGTGTGTGTAGGGGGGGGGGGGTTCAGGAAGCAGGGCTAAATGAGAGTGAGTGAGTAAGTGTGTGTGTGTGTTGGGGGGGGTTCAGGTACGGCTGGCAGATTAGTGACTGTGTGGGGGGGGGGTGGCAGGGGTTTCAGGAAGCAGTGGCAGATGAGACAGAGTGATTGTGTGGGGGTGGGGTGCGTGGAGGGGGGGGGTTCAGGAAGCGTTGGCAGATGAGATTTTGTGAGAGTGTGTATGTTGGAGGGGTGTGGGGGGTGTGTTGGGTGGTTCAGATTGGAAGAAGAGGGGTGTGTGGGGGGTCTGGAAGCGCTGCCAGATGAGTGTGGGGGGTGGTTTATCAAGCTTTTGCAGATGACAGTGAGTTTGTGTGTGTGGGGGGGGGGGGTTCAGGTAGCGCTGCAAGATGAGAGAGTGTGTGTGTGTGTGTGTGTGGTGGTGGTGGTGGGGTGGTTCAGGAAGTGTGGCTAAATGAGAGTGAGTGAGTGTGTGTGTGTGAAGGGGGGGGGGGAGGGGGGGTTCAGCAACAGCTGCCAGATTAGTGAGTGACTGTGTGTGGGTGTGGCAGGGGTTTTAGGAAGCGCTGCCAGATGAGTGAGTGAGTGAGTGTGTGTGTGTGAAGGGGGGGGGGGAGGGGGGGTTCAGCAACAGCTGCCAGATTAGTGAGTGACTGTGTGTGGGTGTGGCAGGGGTTTTAGGAAGCGCTGCCAGATGAGTGAGTGTGTGTGTGTGTGTGTGTGTGTGTGTGTGTGTATATGTATGTGTGTGTGTGTACGTGGTTTCTGGAAGCGCTGCCATATGAGACAGAGTGTATGTGTGTGTGTGGGGGGGGGGGGGGGTTCAGGATGCGCTGGCAGATGAGATTTTTAGAGAGAGAGTGTGAGTGTTGGAGGGTTGTGGGGGGTGTGTTGTGGTGTTCAACTTGGATGAAGAGGGGTGTGGGGGGGGGGTCTGGTAGCGCTGCCAGATGAGTGAGTGAGTGAGTGTGTGGGGGCAGGGGTTTCTGGAAGCGGTGCTTTGAAGATGAGTGAAGGAAGCGCTGCTAGATTGCAGGGGTTTGTTTTTTTTGCCTTCACTGCCTCCTCGGCGCGATGTTCCCCCTCCCCCCCCCCCGCCGCCGCCGCCGCCGCCGCCGCCGCCATCCCACCCAGCACGATAGTCCCGCTGTCGCCGCCATCCCACCCACCGTTGCGTAGTGTTGCTGGCGGGGGACACGAAACCCCGCCAGCATAAGTCCTGTCTTCAGACTCCGGCTTGATCTTCAGCATTGCTAGCCTCTGCTGGGCGGGGTTATGTGCGTCTGACGTCCTGTACGTGCAAGACGTCAGACGCACAGAAGCCCTGCCTGCAGAGGCTAGTAATGCTGAAGATCAAGCCGGAGTCTGAAGACAGGACTTATGCTGGCGGGGTTTCGTGCCCCCCGCCAGCAAAGGTACGCGACGGTGGGTGGCTTGGGGGGGGGGTGTTGCACCTCCTGTCTTTTGTGGGATTTCTTTTCTTCTGTTGAGGTTTGTTGGTTGTTTTGGGGGGGGGGGCGTTGCGCGAGGGGGGCGGGGGGTGTTGGACCTCGGTCATTCTCTGGCGGGGCTCCATTTTATGTATGTAGCTTTTGGGTGGTTTTCTAGCCAGCGTTTCCTTGGCAGGGGGAGGAGTAGGGAAACACGCTCCGCGTGTTTCCCTACTCCTCCCCCTTCCTTGATGCAGTCCCTTCTTTCATTTTATGTTGGTTTTCCGCCCTCGACGTCATGACGTTTGACGCGAGGGCGGGGCAGCAAGTTGTTCAGTGGCTTCACCACCACGAACTTACGAACCGTTCTGGGACTCTGACTGACTTCAGTGACGTCAGTGTCCTCAGAACGTTGAGGTTGCCTTTTATTATAGTAGAAGATTAGATGAGCCGTAGGTCCGCCCCTTCTTTTGTTTGATAGGTGCATGACCCGTGATTGCATTCCGTTGCGTGGCAACGGCAACTGACGCCTTCGCCTCAGACGCTCCTCCCTTGTTGTATTCCTATTGGTGTGTTGCAGCTGTGACGCTCGTTTCAGATCATGGCGGCGCCCAGATGTACTGTGGTTAAAAGTGGTTACAGAGCTTCGAACATTCAAACTTTTGAAGCTTCAAAGTGTGGTTCAGAACGTTCATGGTGCTTTTTATGTCCAGTTGGGGCGTGGCGTAGGTCGCAGATGGGGCGTGGCTTAGGGCGGTGGTGAGTAGTCCGAATAGCCAGGAGGACTACAGCAGTTCAGGACTCACTGCCACAGTTGGAGGGAGCTTCAGAACGTTCAAGGTGGGATTTATTTATATAGATATTTAGGAGGGATATTGGCCTATATGATCCACATTGCTGTGGATCCTTGCCCGGCTTAAGCAATAGAGTCACTGCTGCCAGTCGCCAGGAGTAAGGTAGCTCCTGCGCCTGGTCAAATGACCGGAAGAGCCGCAGTAGCAGCGGTGCCAGAGTATTTGCATATAATTTATATATTCTAGCTGGGAAACCATCTGGCCCTGGTGCCTTAGCATGGGGGAGTGCTATAATCGCTTCCTTGATCTCCTCCAGCTCTATGGGTATCGAAAGTTTTTCTCTTTCCCCCTGTGACAGCCGGGGCATTTCTATCCCTTGCAAGTACTCTTCTATATTATTGGGGGCTACCTCCACTTCAGATTTGTACAGGTTGGTGTAAAATTCATGGAAAGTAGCTTGAATGTCACCTGTTAGTGTGACCGTTTGGCCTTGCTGTGTTATAAGACTGTGTATCTGATTACGGGAAGCCTGTTTTTTTAATTTGTTCGCTAATAGCCTACTCGCTTTATCCCCTAGCTCATAATATTCCTGTTGCACTTGTTGCAGTTGACTAGCCACCTCTGCCATCTGTAATTCATTAAGTTGTATTCTAGTTTTATGAAGCTCAGTCATTGCTGTTTTATCCATGGGGTCTGCTTTATGTTGTCGCTCTGCCTGTTCTATCATCTCCCTTAGTTCTCTTTCTGTAGCTTCTTTTGTTTTTTTCATATGGGCCTTGAGGGCGATAAGCTGACCTCTCAGTACTACCTTTAGACCTTCCCATAAGCTCTCTGGGTGGACGTCTCCCAAATCATTAAATTCCAAGTATTCCTTTATATACTGCTCAATCTTTCCCACATTTTCCGGCTCGTTTAGGAGTGCCTCATCTAATCGCCAATATCTTTGTCCTCCCGTTTCTCTCCCAAACCTGAGCCTAAGAAACACCGGGGCATGGTCCGACCACGTACGTATTTCTATATGTACCTTCTGCATGGCTTGCGCCACTACCCCATCCCCCAACCAGAGATCTATTCTCGAATAGGAGTTGTGTGTGGGTGAATAGAAGGTATAGTCTTTATCATGTACATGTGTAGTTCTCCACAAATCCATCAAGCCCCACCTCTTTATGAATCCCTTCAGCATCTCTCTATCTTTCTTGGCATACCCCGCCTGTCCCGTTGAGTTGTCTATCTGGGGGTCTATTGTCAGATTGAAATCACCTCCTATTATAAGCTGCCCTTGGACATTCTGTTGTATTTTTTGCTCAATCTCTTCCAGGAACTTGCCCTGTCCTTCATTAGGTGCATATAGTGTAACAAATGTATACTGAACATTACACAGTGATGCTACTACCAGTAAGAACCTACCCGCTTTATCAGACACACTTTTAGTAATTTTCCAGGGCAGTGTATCCGAGAATGCCACGAGTACTCCCCCCTTTTTATGGTTTTGGCTGCTGGTTGAATGTATTACCCTCGGATATCTCCTGTGGGCTATCAATTTCTCATGACATTTCTTTAAATGCGTCTCTTGTAACATAATTGTGTCACTTTTTAATCGCAACATCTCTTTGAACATTCGCTTATGCTTTACTGGCGAATTGAGGCCCTTAACATTCCATGTTACACAACTAAACTGATTTTGCATGTTCTGACCCATTTTGTTTGCCTATTCAGCCACCACCAGACACTTAAACACTGTCCCCATCCCTTCCCTTCTTCCCTTCCCACCCCATTCCAATTAAGACATGCCCCAATAACCTCTTGAGTCATGTCTATTGCCGAGAGAGGTGACGTCTCCCTTCGTCTCTCAGCTTATTCTATATGTCCTCCCCCATGAGATGGTTTCTCTCACCATTTATCTGTTCCACTGCTCAGTTCTACTTTTTCCTTCAAGATTCTCTGTTGCTCTTTTCACTTTCTTGCTTGTGGGGCCAAGTATTTCCCGGATATCTGCCTTCTCAACCGTCCACGCCCCTGTGATACCCTTTGCCATTTGGGTTTGATGGATCGCGTTGTACCTTCCTGTTCGTACTGGCGAGGGTCTTCCGCTGTTTCCGTGTGTTTCAAATATTCCTTCGCGTCGTCCAGCGATGCCACTCTCCTCTGTTTTCCCTCTCGGATGAAGGTGAGCGCAAAAGGGTATTGCCATTTGTATGATATGCCTTCCTCCCTTAGCTGCGCTGTTAGTGGCCGCAATTCTCCCCGGCGCTTTAGAGTCATTGCAGATAAATCTTGATATAACTCAATCGGATAACTCTCCCACGTCACGGGGCTCGCCACTCTCGCCCTCCTTATCACGGCTTCTTTAACTTTAAAGTCTGTGAAGCACGCCACTATATCTTTAGGCTGGTTTGATTTTCGCGCGCCCAGTGCGCGATGTGCACGCTCTAGTCGAACTGAAGCTTTATCATATGGCTTATCCTCTGTGGACAGTACCTGCGCTGCAATAGACTGCACCACCTCTTTGCAGTTGTTAAATTCGGGAGATTCCGGCACCCCGCGAATTCTGATATTGGAGCGCCTGCTCCGGTTCTCCAGATCCTCGATTTTGCCCATTAAGTATCTAGCTTCTGATTTTCTCTCGTTTATTTGCTGTTCTACTGCCTTGATTGTTTCTGCTTGTTCTTCCTGATTATTTTCAACCTCCATCACGCGGTTACCAAGTTCCATTATTTCTCCTCTTAATTCTGAACTCAGCTGCGCAAAGTCCCTTCGCACTTCCTTGAGTTCTGTTTTTATTTCTTGAAACCATGTGCATAATTTCGCCCAAATCTCCGGCTCTACCTCCGTTCTTTCAATCGGCGGGCTGCCTCGTGCTTGTTCTGGTTCAATCCGCTCCGCTGTCGAGGCATGGGCGCCATTTTCTTCCCCCGCCAGCCCTCCGTTTCTTTCTTTTTGCTGGTATGAAAACGCTGCTAAATCCGGCATTCTAAGCTTAGATTGTGACATCGCTCGATTCCACTTTGCTTCACCTGTTGGAATCTGCTTCTTCAATCGTTCCCCTGGGGACAGGAGCGCTAAATAATCGCTATTTTAAAGCTGGTAGACGGGAGCTCCGTTTTCACTGCTCCATTTGCTAGCGTGACGTCACTTCCCCTGCTTCGGTGCCTGCACTTTTTATCTCATGCATATTCACTGTGGCGATCATGAAATCCTGATTGACTGAGTGGGTCCTGAGGACTTGGGCTAAGATCCCCAGGGTCTAGACTACTCAAATGTCTCCTTTGTTAGGAATGACTGTTAAGGGCTACCTGCTCTACCTTGAGCAGAGATCAAGTCAAATAAAAAGAAAAAAACATTAAGCTTCAGGGTGTGCCTGAAAGTTGTTGATCCCTCTATACCAAGATCTTTGGAATCAAAACAGTGAACTAGATACCCTTTGAAAACTTGCTTTAATACAACTAAGTCTGTTGCAAAGTAAAGTGAATCACTGGCTGCAAAGTAAAGTGAATTATTGAAGCTGTATTTAATTTTATTGCACTTTATAATATATTTTAGGAATCTAGTTGTAGAGAACAGTATCTGAACCTTATCAGATAAAAACTGTTTCTTTTCTCCCCCTAACCTTTTTTCCACATGTACTGGATTTCATGCTTTGGAAAACAAATTAATTTTTATTCCAATACACTGTGTAACATTGCCCCCTAGTGGAAAATTTTCATTTTTCAAACTCTCTTCAGAATAATCTTGAGCTTAATAAAATCTAATGAAAGATAAGAGAATCACTGTGTAACTAATCTTTTCCATAAAAGATCCTATGCCATTAATATTTCCTATAATGTTTATGTGAAAAATGGGGGGGGGGGGGGGGTAGTCATACAAAAGGCCATACATTCATCATCTGTAATAAATCCATGAACTATATAGAACACTAGCTTTGTATGGTCTCCCACAGCAGAAAGGGTCCTCTGGTTAAAAAAGGACTTCTGCATACTTGGAAGTCATTTTGCCTCCCATCAGCCTCTTAAGTGTCTGTGTATACCTAATATGTGCTATACAAATGATGATGAAAATGATAAAGTGTACTTTGGTTTTTCAATGAATATATTTCACGCAAGTAACCACAGTGAACCTTGCCATCTATTATTTTCTTTTAATCTAATCTTTAGTTGTATTCCTTTCACATATATTCCCTTACTCAATCCCAAAATGCACTTCTGCTACATGATTTCCACTAACAGTGATAATATTATAAATATACGGTCTCATAAAGAAAAGTAAGCATAAGAAAAAGCAAGGGAGGAAAAAGCATCAAGAAAGCTCCCAGCAATAAACACTTAGCTGGTCTGGCAGGACTTTCTCATCATTGTTATAAAAAACCTCCCAATGCTAAATAATTTTTATTCAATTTTAATAATTATTCAAATTTAGAAATACTCACTGTTGGTTAAAAGTGGTTCTTATCCCAGTGTGTTATTTTGTACATGATTTCTACTGCCACAGACTAACCCTATCTCAAAAGCTGTATTAAGTTGTGGATTTGGACTATAAAGCTCACTCTATAATATCAAATCTTTTCTTGAAAGCTATAAGTGATTTTTACATTAGTAAGCAACCATTTGAAACCTTTTTCCTTAACTCTTTTATAAAATTGCAGTCTTAGTCTGTCTCTCATTTTCCTCTATGGCCAATTAATTTCTGCATTAATCTGAGACGTGCATTAATTATAAAATAAGACTCACAAACTTAATCAAATCCTTCTATGGCTAGTATAAACTGCCTTAATTAGTATAGTCTTCTGTCACAGTACAAAAATATATAAACCACTTTAACAGATCCAAGTGCATTCTCTAGAGAATATGATCTCGTTTCCATTGCTTACACTGAAAGCGACAAAAGACCAAAAGGACATTTCTAAAATGTACCCAAAAGGAATCAAACATGCCAAAAATCAGCAACATAGTTAATATGACCAGAAGATGGAAATTACAACAAATCCACCTATATGGAAACAACCAAATCTACAGCACTTACATTCAGTCAAATTATTAGTGAACCAATTTATAATTTGTTTTACCGACACCTAGTTGTGTACTATGGGTAGAAAGAAAATACGATATTTAGAAAACAAAATTACTACAACACTTCAAAAACTTCTCAGTTTCACTATAAGTACAGGCTCCTATCTTCAGACATTAAATCACTTATGTGTTATTATACATGCAATTTTTGAGGACTTCAAACAGTGAAAAAAGTGACTAATACATACTGAAAAACCTGGTTATAGATGCAGTTTTTGAACCAAAATGCTGTAAGAGCATGGAAGGAAAGGCTTCTAGACTAACCTATCTCCACTGGATCCATTTTCATTCCAGGTAAGCAACAAAAAGCTAAACAAGTTTAGGGCCCTATTTACAAGTATTTCCTCAGACATAAAATGGAAAACAAAAACACTACTAAATAGGTTCCTGAGAAAAATAGCAACAAATTAATCAATACATACTGTACATTATTCCAAAAGAGAATATCAATGATTGCTCTATATCAATTTAAAACCTTAAATTCAGTACAAGCAGGAGGAGGAAGTGGCCCAGGGCTTTAAGCAATGGACTGTGAACCAGTGTTCAAATTCCACTTGTACCAGTGAACTATCTTATAACCTTGGGTACGTCACTATGACTTCTTTAGGGACAGACACTTATTGTATCATTGTACAAAAAAGGCAATAAATAAACCCAAATAAAAACAAACAAGAGGTGGGAGGTGCTATGAAAGTATGTATTAGGGCAATTTCTTCTTGCTATACATAATTTTGAAATGTTGCATAATTTGGGTTCTGTTAAGTAGTAGTAGTAGTAGTTCTGGCAAAAGGATATGCACATATCTAAGCAACAATCTGTTCTGAATAGAAAGCATCCATTACCTTCATCAAAGTCCCTTACACACCCGGGGTAGAAGTTTAGTGGTGAATTCTCTTTGAAAGTTTCTGAGTTTGTGAAGCTTTGTCCACTCTAAGCTTTGAGTCTCTTGGTTACCTACAAACATAGTTTTTAATTTCTTTCAACTGGGTGGGGAGGGGAGGGGAGGGGTTGCTAAATTGGAAGAATTGGTGCATACCTACTTCCTGGGTTTCAAGTCACTCTTTAAAAGCTCCCCAATTAGACTTTGTCATGCTAGTTTGTGGACAGGTTTTGTACTTTATACAATCTGTCGCTGCTTTCCTCCTGGCTTGTCTCTGTTCATCATTGGGGAGATGTAATATTACCCGATAATTTTGGGATGTATTGATGGTACACTACTTGCCCTTGTGCTAGAACATGAAAGTATTATTGAGGACTTGAAGGGGGTTTTTTTGTTTTTTATTTTTGGTACCTCATTATTGGTGGGGTTTGGTAGTTGGGGGGGGGGCGGATATATTTTAGGTCTCAGGGTGAGTAGGAATACTTAGATGCCTCTAGCTAGGTTGCTGAGTGGGGTTTGTGGTTCCTGTAAAGCGGAGATACATACCTATAGCAGGTATTCTCCGAGGACAGCAGGCTGATTGCTCTCACATGTGGGTCGACATCCATGTCGGCCCAGGAATCGGACAGAATTTTGCAAGCAAAATATAAAAAAAGTTTTGCCAGAGTCTTCTGGCACGCGTGCAGTGCGCACCGCACATGCACGGAGTGATTTCTCGCCCGTCGCACAAGCGTGCCTCTCAGTTAAATCAAAAAGCATAACAAACTAGTAACAACTCCAAAGGGGAGGTGGGTAGGTTTGTGAGAACAATCAGCCTGCTGTCCTCGGAGAATACCTGCTACAGGTATGTATCTTCGCCTTCTCCGAGGACAAGCAGGCTGCTTGTTCTCACATGTGGGGTATCCCTAGCAACCAGGCACACTCAAAACAATGAGCATTGGTCAATTGGACCTCGCAACGGCGAGGACATAACATAGATTGACCTGAAACCATAAACCACTAACAGAGTGCAGCCTGGAACAGAACAAAAATGGGTCTAGGGGGGTGGAGTTGGATTCTAAACCCCGAACAGATTCTGCAGCACCGACTGCCCAAACCGACTGTCGCGCCAGGTATCCTGCTGGAGGCAGTAATGAGATGTGAATGTGTGGACTGATGACCATGTTGCAGCCTTGCAAATCTCCTCAATGGAGGCTGACTTTAAGTGAGCCACTGACGCAACCATGGCTCTAACATTGTGAGCCGTGACATGGCCCTCCAGAGTCAGCCCAGCTTGGGCGTAAGTGAAGGATATGCAATCTGCAAGCCAATTGGAGATTGTGCGTTTTCCAATGGTGACTCCCCTCCTGTTGGGATCAAAAGAAACAAACAACTGGGCGGACTGTCTAAAGGGCTTTGCCTGCTCCACGTAAAAGGCCAATGCTCTCTTGAAGTCCAAGGTGTGCAAACTGCTTTCGCCAGGACGGGTATGAGGACGGGCAAAGAATGTTGGTAAGACAATTGACTGGTTAAGATGGAACTCCAACACCACTTTTGGCAGGAACTTAGGGTGCTTGCGGAGGACTACTCTGTTGTGATGAAATTTGATATAAGGTGCATGCACTACCAAGGCCTGAAGCTCACTGACCCTACGAGCTGAAGTAACAGCCACCAAGAAAAAGACCTTCCAGGTCAAGTACTTCAGATGGCATGAATTCAGTGGCTCAAAAGGAGCTTTCATCAGCTGGGAAAGAACGACGTTGAGATCCCATGACACTGGTGGAGGTTTGACCGGGGGTTTTGACAAAAGCAAACCTCTCATGAAGTTAACAACTAAAGGATGTCCAGAGATAGGCTTACCCTCTACACGGCGATGATAAGCACTAATCGCACTAAGATGAACCCTTACAGAGTTGGTTTTGAAGCCAGACTCTGAAAAGTGTAGAAGGTATTCAAGCAGGGTCCGTGTAGGACAAGAAAGAGGATCTAGGGCCTTGCTGTAACACCAGACAGCAAACCTCCTCCATTTGAAAAAGTAACACTTCTGCGTGGAATCTTTTCTGGAAGCAAGCAAGACTCAGGAGACACCCTCTGAAAGACCCAAGGAGGCGAATTCTAAGCTCTCAACATACAGGCTGTGAGAGCCAGAGGCTGAAGGTTGGGATGTAGAAGCGACCCCTCGTTTTGAGTGATGAGGGTTGGAAAACAGTCCAATCTCCACGGTTCTTCAGAGGACAACTCCAGAAGAAGAGGGAACCAGATCTGACGCAGCCAGAAAGGTGCAATCAGGATCATGGTCCCACAGTCTTGCTTGAGTTTCAGCAAAGTCTTCCCTACTAGAGGTATGGGAAGGCCTGTCCCCCAATGTAGAAGAAAGGCATCTGACGCTAGTCTGTCGTGGGCCTGAAGCCTGGAACAGAACTGAGGGACTTTGTGATTGATCTGAGTGGCAAAAAGATCCACCGAGGGGGTGCCCCATGCTTAGAAGACCTTGCGGACTACGCCCATGTTCAGTGACCACTCGTGAGGTTGCATACTCTTGCTCAACCTGTCGGCCAGACTGTTGTTTACGCCTGCCAGATAAGTGGCTTGGAGAAACATTGCGTGACAAGCCCAAAGCCACATCTGGATGGCTTACTGACACAGGGCGAGATCTAGTGCCCCCCTGTTGTTGGTGTAAAACATGGCAACCTGATTGTCCGTCTGAATTAAGATCACTTGGTTGGACAGCCGATCGCTGAAAGCCTTTAGAGCGTTCCAGATCGCTCTTAATTCCAGGAGGTTAATCCGCAGACCTCTTTCCTGAAAGGACCAGGCTCCCTGAGTGTGGAGCCCATCTACTTTTCGTGGCTGAGGAACCTGGAATGGCTGCACCATGGTCAAAGTGGATCGAATCGTCCACCACTGAAGAGAACTCTGAAAATTGGTGGACAGTTGGATTACATCCCCTAGATCCTCCGCAGCTTGAAACCACTGGGAAGCTACGGTCCATTGAGCTGATCTCATATGTAGACATGCCGTGGGCATGACATGAACTGTGGAGTCCATGTGTCCCAGAAGTCTCAACATCTGCCAAGCCGTGACCTGCTAAGACACTCGAACCATGGATAGCAGGGACAGAAGGATGTCCACCCTTGTCTCGGGACGATAAGCTCGAGCTGTGAGTGTTCAACAGGGCTCCAATGAGTTCCAATTTTTAGACTGGGGTGAGATGGGACTTGGGATAATTTATGATGAACCCTAGTAGCTCTAGCACCCGAATAGTCATTCGCATGGACTCCAGAACACCCTCCTTCGAGGTGCTCTTCACCAGCCAATCGTCGAGATAAGGAAACACATGCACTCCCTGTCTGCGTAGCGACGCTGCGACTACAGCTAGGCATTTGGTAAATACTCTGGGCGCAGACGTCAGGCCAAAAGGAAGTACACGATACTGAAAGTGCTGTGTTCCCAGCCGAAATCAAAGATACTTTCTGTGAGCTGGAAGTATCGAGATGTGTGTGTAAGCATCCTTTAAGTCCAAAGAGCATAGCCAATCGTTTTCATGAATCATGGGAAGAAGGGTGCCTAGGGAAACCATCCTGAACTTTTCTCGAAAAAGAAATCTGTTCAGGGCCCTTAGGTCTAGGATGGGACGCATCCCCCGTTTTCTTTTCCACAAGGAAGTACCTGGAATAGAATCCCAGCCCTTCTTTCCCTGGTGGAACGGGTTCGACTGCTTGGGCCTGTAGAACGGCGGAGAGTTTCTCTGCAAGTACCTGCTTGTGCTGGGAGCTGTAGGACCGAGCTCCCAGTGGACAATTTGGAGGCTTGGATTCCAGATTGAGGGTGTATCCTAACTGGAAAATTTGAAGAACCCACCGGTCGGAGGTTATAAGAGGCCACCTCTGGTGAAAAAACATTAACCTCCCCCCAACTGGCAAGTCATCCGCTACGGAAACGTTTACTGAGGCTATGCTGAAATAGAGCTGGTCAAAAGCCTGTCCCTTGCTTTTGCTGGGGAGCCGCAGTAGCCTTAGGCGTACGTTTTGACGAGAACGAGCGTGCTGGGACAGAGCTTGGGCAGGGTGCCGAGAAGCAGAAGTGTACCTACGCCTAGCATAGGAATAGGGAGTACTCCTCTTCCCTCCAAAAAACCTCCTAGATGAGGAGGTAGTAGCAGAAGACGCCCGGCGGGAGAGAGAATCCATAGCATCATTGTGCTTCTTCAGCTGGTCAACCAGATCCTCTACTCAATCACAAAAAGGTCACCCCCCCCCCCCCCCCCACCCATAAAGGAACATCTGCCATCCGCTGCTGGACCGAATAACCCCAAGTCAGAGACATGCAGCCATGAGAGTCTGCACAACACTATACCTTGGGCAGCGATCCTGGATGTTACATCAAAAGTGTCGAACATACCCCTGGCCAGGAATTTTCAACACACCTTCTGCTGCCTGACCACCTGGCGAAAAGGCTCGGCCTGCTCCGAAGGGAGTGCATCAACCAAGATAGACAGTTGCCTCACCAAGTTCCGCAAGTGTATGCTCGTGAAGAGCTGGTATGTCTGGATTTTGGCAGCGAGCATAGCGGCCTGATACGTCTTCCTCCCAATAGAGTCCAAAGTTCTAGATTCTCTGCCTGGAGGCGCTGAGGCATAGTCCCATAGTACTCTTGGCTCTTTTGAGAGCGGAGTCCACCACCATGGAATTGTGAGGTAGCTGAGACCTCATCAATCCAGGCTCCCCGTGGATCGATATTGGGATTCAGTCTTTTTCGGGATCACGGGATTAGACAGAGGGAACGACCAGTTTCGCATAAGGACTTCCTTCAGTACATTATGCAAAGGAGCAGTTGCACCATCTCTAGGTGAAGGATAATCCAGGACCTTGAGCATCTCAGCCCTGGGCTCATCCTCAACCTCCATAGGGAAGGGAACAGCCACAGCCATTTCCTGGACAAAGGAGGTAAAGGATAGACTCTCCAGTGGAGAAAGTCTCCTTTCTAGTGGAGAGGAAGGTTCAGAAGGAATCCCATAGGACTCATCAGAAGAAAAGTACCTGGGATCTTCCTCTTCCTCCCATGAATGCTCATCTTCAGTATCGGACAAGACATCCCTCAGCAGTCCAAAACTGAGCTTGCCTCAACGCCGAGGAACGAAGTCCTCAATGGCGGTGCTGAGAAGTTGACGCCCACCTGGACTCCGGCGAAGCTTCCTCCACCGACGTGGGAAGGGGAGTCGACCTGGGTGGCAGCCGACACCGATGCCGCAAGCAGCATCGAGGTTGGGGACCTCACCACAGGCGAAGGGCCAGACGCCGCTGCAGCAGACGGTACGGAAGGTGCAAGCACCCCCCCCGACACCAAAGCAGACTGGCGCAGCAATCCTTCCGGAAGCTCTGGAAGCAGGGCCCTGATGCGCTCGTCGAGAGCCGCCGTCAGACAAGGCTGTGGGGTCAGTACAGGAGCCGGTGGCAGAATCTGTCGAGGCTCGGGAACAGGTAGCGGGCTGCCAGAAGACCGACGCATCGGCACCTCCTGAATAGAGGGGGAGTAATCCTTTCGGCGCAGACGCTTCTCGGGTGCTGATTCCCTTGACGCCCCGGATCTCCCGGCACCGTGTGTCGAAGGAGAACAATGACAGTGCTTCTTCGCCTTCACTCGACACCCGTCATCGAGACTCCTTGGTACCGATGAGGACGTGGAATACTCGCGCCTCCTCGGCGACGAAGGTCGGTCCCGGGGGGGCCTGCATAACAGGAGGCCTCGAGACAGGTGGAGACCCACTCGATGCCTCACTGCTCCCAGCGCAAATAGGTCTTTTAGCAGTCATTACCTCTGCTTCCGACGTCGATGCTTCCCTCGAAGTCGATGTCAGTACCGATGCCGCCGTCAAAGGACCGGACCGAGCCCCAAAAAGCTTTTCTCACTGGGCTTCTCGAGACACTTGGGTCCGTTTCTTCATACGAAGACACAGACTACAAGCGGCTGGGCTATGGTCGGGCCCAAGGCACTGGATACACCAGGCGTGGTTATCTGTACCTGAGATGGTCCAGTTGCACCGAGTACAACGTTTAAAGCCGCTGGGTGTCTTCGATGATATGGAAGGAAAAATGGCTTTGATGAAATCAAAAGACGCGATTGTGCCTGTTAAAAGAAAAAAGGGCACAAAAGAAGGGAACAACCCAACCAAGCGGACGGTCAAAAAACAAAGGAAACTTTAAAAGGGGAGAAAAAAATAAAGGTAAATTATTAAAAGTTAAGAAAAAGAAGGCAAAAAAAGCCACGAAACAGACGAAGACTTCCCGGGCATGAGAGGAGCTCAGAAAAACTCTACCGCACCTCAACGCGGACAAAAGAATACTGAGAGGCACGCTCACGCAATGGGCGGGAAATCAGTCCATGCATGCGCACTAGAAGACTCTGGCAAAACTTTTTTTATATTTTGCTTGCAAAATGCTGCCTGATTCCCAAGCCGACAAGGATGTCGACCCACATGTGAGAACAAGCAGCCTGCTTGTCCTCAGAGAATGTTCGATATGGAGTTATTGGATGGGAGTTAGTATGTTGGGTTATAGCATGTTATTAGTGGAGGGGTGGGGAGGAAGGAGGGAATAATATGTTAAAAGACTGATGACATATCACTTTAAATATTTGTAAGTGCACTCTGACCATGTAATTTGTATCACTCAGGTCAATGCTGATTTGCTTGTCATCAATAAACAGTATTATACCTACCTTCATCAAAGTCAGCATCATCTTCTGTGTGCTGAGGGAATGGAAAGCAGTTAGTGATTTCAAGTCTGTCATCAACCACAAGCCCCAGCAACACGCCCTGGACAACCTCACTCCCATGTCCTTCCTCCTGGTAATGTTTGATGATCTTCAGCACAACCTACAACAAAGAAAAATTAGCAGATTAAAAAATATATATATTCTTTCAAACACTGTCTTCAATATGAGCAATTTCTAATTCAGATCTTCCATTCTAGGTAATAACTAGCAAAATACAGTAAGCAAAGTAAATGCTTTTAATTTTTTTATTGTGGATTTGTATTCGACTGATGTAATTTGGATTTTATATTTTGGCTATTTTGTATTACTTGTATTTTGATGTTTTATATTATCTAAATATAGCGAAATTTATGAAACAATTAAACATATAATCTGCCTAAAAGATATATGCATTAGAAGTTATTTTAAATAAATACCTCTAGAAACAGATGTCAAAGATTGCAAGACTGACAATTGGGGGGGGGGGGGGGGGGGGGTGCATATGACCAGGAGAAAAAAAAATAAATTTGCGACAAAGTAATGAAGTAGCTTTTCCTTGAAAATAAATTAAGATACACAAGCTGCAGCCCTAATATTTTGTTGAGAAAACATAAGGTAAAATTATGTATAATCATACCTGATAATTTTCTTTCCATTAATCATAGCTGATCAATCCATAGACTGGTGGGTTGTGTCCATCTACCAGCAGGTGGAGATAGAGAGCAAACTTTTGCCTCCCTATATGTGGTCATGTGCTGCCGGAAACTCCTCAGTATGTCGATATCAAAGCTCCATCCGCAGGACTCAGCACTTAGAGAATTACACCCACGAAGGGACACTCTGCCCAGCTCACCACCGCCGAAACGGGGGAGGGGAATTAACCCAGCTCATCCCCACACAAGTGGGGGAGGGGAATCCGTCCAGCTCATCCCCGCGGAGCGGGGGAGGAACACCACACCCGCCGATGCGGGGGGATCTGGCTTATCCTGCAACCGCAACCGCGGGAGGAGCTGACTGACCCTAACACCGCCGAAGCGGGAGGGGTACAAAGCTGCCCTACAGCCGCACGAAGCGGGAGGGAGTGCCGGCAGAATTTTAAGTCTCAATCCAGCCCCGTAAAACGGAGGGGAGAGGAATGCAGCAGCTCACTGTAACACAAACTCGTCTTAACTCTTGAAGAATCCAAGTGAAAAAACTTGAACACGAAGTCTTTCTGAAGTAACTGAAGACTAAACTTGAACCTGAAATGCAACCAGAATAAAAACAGTACAGATATCTGGGAGGGGCTATGGATTGATCAGCTATGATTAATGGAAAGAAAATTATCAGGTATAATTATACATAATTTTACCTTCCATATCATCAAGCTGATCAATCCATAGACTGGTGGGATGTACCGAAGCAGTACTCACCCAGGGCGGGACATTGAAATCCCTGACCTCAACACTGAAGCTCCAAACCGGGCCTCCGCCCGTGCAGCCACAGTCAAACGGTAATGCTTGGAGAATGTATGAGCCGAAGCCCAAGTTGCCGCCTTGCATATCTCTTCCAAGGAGACGGATCCGGCCTCTGCCATCGAGGCCGCCTGAGCTCTCGTGGAGTGAGCCTTCAGCTGGATAGGCGGCACCTTCCCCGCGGCCACATAAGCCGCTGCAATGGCTTCCTTGACCCATCTTGCTACTGTAGGCTTAGCAGCCTGCAGACCCTTACGAGGACCTGCAAACAGGACAAACAGATGATCCGATTTCCGGAAATCATTGGTCACTTCCAAGTATCTGATGATGACTCGTCTCACATCCAGATATTTAAGAGCAGAGTACTCCTCTGGGTAGTCCTCCCTACGAAAGGAAGGGAGACAGAGCTGCTGATTCACATGGAAGCGAGAAACAATCTTGGGCAGGAAGGAAGGCACTGTGCGAATAGTCACTCCTGCCTCAGTGAACTGCAGAAAAGGCTCTCGACATGAGAGCGCCTGGAGCTCGGTAACTCTTCTGGCTGAAGTGATAGCCACCAAAAAGACTGCTTTCAACGTCAGGTCTTTCAGAGATGCCCTCGACAAGGGTTCAAAAGGCGGCTTCTGCAATGCTCTTAGTACCAGGTTGAGATTCCACGCAGGCACCACTGAGTGCAGAGGAGGGCGCAGGTGATTAACTCCCTTGAGAAAGCGCACCACATCTGGCTGCGAAGCCAGGGAAGCACCCTTCAGGCGGCCCCTGAAGCAAGCCAGAGCCGCTACCTGGACTTTAAGGGAACTGAGCGACAGGCCTTTCTCCAGACCTTCTTGCAGGAACGCCAACACTGAAGAAATTGGAGCAGTGAAGGGAGAAAGTGAGCCTGCTTCACACCACGCTGCAAAGATACGCCAAACCCTGGCGTAAGCAGTAGAAGTAGAGCGCTTCCTCGCTCTCAGCATAGTGGCGATGACCTTGTCTGAGAAGCCCTTCTTCCTCAGATGCTGCCGCTCAATAGCCAGGCCGTAAGACCAAAGGGGGAGGGATCCTCCATCACCACGGGACCCTGATGTAACAGGCCCTGCTCCACTGACAGCCGCAGAGGATCGTCGACTGAGAGCCTGATCAAGTCCGCATACCAGGGACGCCTGGGCCAATCCGGACCCACCAGGATTACCCTGCCGGGATGCTTTGCCACCCGGTCTAGCACCCTGCCCAACATGGGCCAGGGCGGGAACACATAGAGAAGCTCTTGTGTCGGCCACTGTTGGAGAAGAGCATCTACTCCCAGGGATCGAGGGTCCCGTCCTCTGCTGAAAAAGCGCGGCACTTGGCAATTGGCCGATGACGCCATCAGATCTAGGCTCGGCTGGCCCCAGCGCTTCGTGATGTCCAAGAACGCCTGAGCAGATAGCTGCCACTCTCCGGGCTCCAAGGTATGGCGACTGAGAAAGTCCGCCTTGACATTCATGACTCCGGCAATGTGGGCCGCTGAAAGCTGCTCCAGGTTCACTTCCGCCCACTGGCAAAGATTCATAGCCTCCTTGGCTAGAGGGGCGCTCTTGGTACCTCCCTGGCGGTTGACATAGGCCACAGCCGTGGCATTGTCCGACAGGACCCGTACAGGCTTCAACACCAGTACCGGGATGAACTCCAAAAGCGCCAACCGAATGGCTCTGAGTTCCAGGAGGTTGATAGACCACTTTGCCTCTGCAGGAGACCAGAGCCCCTGCGCTGTCCTTCCCAAGCAGTGGGCTCCCCAGCCCGACAACGAGGCGTCCGTCGTGACGACAATCCACTCTGGGGTCACCAGAGGCATTCCCGCAGACAACTTGTCTGTCTGCATCCACCAGCTCAGCGCCTTGCGCACTGCTGGGTCCAAGGGAAGGCGCACAGCATAATCCTCCGACATCGGAGTCCAGCACTGCAGCAAAGAGTGTTGAAGCGGTCTCATATGAGCCCTGGCCCAGGGCACAACTTCCATCGTGGCCGTCATAGAGCCCAACAGCTGCACATAGTCCCAAGCCCGAAGGGGAGAGGCTACTAGGAACTGGTCCACCTGAGCCTGAAGTTTGACAATCCGATTGTCTGGCAGGAACACTCTGCCCACTTGGGTGTCGAATCGAACTCCCAGGTACTCCAGGGACTGAGTCGGGCGCAGCTGGCTCTTCTCCCAGTTGATGATCCATCCCAGGGAGCTCAAAAGAGCAACTACCCGGTCCACAGCTTTGCCGCACTCTGCATAAGAGGGGGCTCGGATCAACCAGTCGTCCAGATAAGGATGGACTTGTACCCCTTCCTTTCGTAGGAAGGCCGCGATGACCACCATTACTTTGGAAAAGGTCCGCGGAGCAGTAGCCAACCCGAACGGGAGGGCTCTGAACTGGAAGTGTCGTCCCAGGACTGCAAAACGCAGAAAGCGTTGATGAGGAGGCCAGATGGGAATATGCAGGTACGCTTCCTTGATGTCCAAGGATGCCAGGAACTCTCCTGCCTTCACTGCCGCTATAACAGAGCGGAGAGTCTCCATGCGAAAGTGCCGCACTTTCAAGGCCCGATTGACCCCTTTGAGGTCGAGGATAGGCCGGACAGAACCTCCTTTCTTTGGTACCACAAAGTAAATGGAGTAACATCCCTTGCCAAGCTGACTTTCTGGCACCGGAACGACCGCGCCCAGGCGGATCAGATTGTCCAAGGTCTGCTGCACTGCCACAGCTTTGACCGGAGACTTGCAGGGAGAGAGTACAAACCCGTCTTTTAAGGGTCGGCAGAACTCTAGTTTGTAGCCGTCTCTGATGACTTCCAGCACCCACGCGTCTGAAGTTATTGTGGTCCACTCGCCCAGAAACGAGGACAGCCGTCCTCCAATCTGCACTGGGGCGTGGACCAAGACCCCGTCATTGGGTACGAGACCCTGGGGGAGGACCGGAGGGAGCACCTCCGGGACGGCGGTCTCTGCGAAAGGAATGCTGCTTGGGGGAGAAATACCTCTTGAAGGAAGAGGGGGCAGAGCCCGACTTGCCCGGGCGGTACCGACGGGCTTCCTGCAACCGTCCTCTGAAGGTACCGGGACGAGTACTAGCCCGAGCCCTGACCTCTGGTAATTTCTTGCCCCTAGACGTGCCGAGATCGGTCACGATTTTGTCCAGCTCGACCCCAAAGAGCAGCTTGCCTTTAAAAGGCAACCTAGCCAGGCGGGATTTAGAGGCGTGGTCAGCAGACCAATGTTTCAGCCAAAGCCACCGCCGCGCAGAGATTGTCTGAGCCATGCCTTTCGCTGAGGCCCTCAAGACATCATACAGCAAGTCTGCCAAATAGGCTAAGCCCGATTCCAGGGCCGGCCAATCAGCCCTCAAGGAATGATCCGAGGGGGAAGCCCGCTGCACCATAGTCAGGCACGCCCTGGCCACATAGGAGCCGCAAACTGAGGCCTGCAAACTTAAAGCAGCCGCCTCAAAGGACGACCTTAAGGCCGCCTCCAATCTTCTGTCTTGGGCGTCCTTTAGGGCTGTGCCACCTTCCACCGGCAACGCCGTTTTCTTAGTCACCGCAGTGATTAAAGAATCCACGGTAGGCCACAGATAGGCCTCACGTTCACTCACAGCCAAAGGATAGAGGCGGGACATAGCCCTAGCCACTTTAAGGCTCGCTTCTGGGACATCCCATTGAGCCGAAATTAAGGTGTGCATGGCATCATGCACGTGGAAGGTTCTAGGCGGGCGCTTCGTCCCCAGCATAATGGCAGAGCCAACAGGGGCTGAGGGAGAGACGTCCTCCGGAGAGGAAATCTTCAAAGTGTCCATGGCCTGTAACAACAGGTTGGGCAAATCCTCTGGGCTAAAAAGCCGCGCTGCAGAGGGGTCATCCGCTCCATCCGAGCGGGGATCCGTCTCCTCCAAGGAATCCGCAAAGGACCGTTGGGAGACCTCAGACACGCTGCCCTCATCTACATCGGAGGAGACAAATTCCTCCAAGGCCTGGGAATCAACCCGAGGGCGTTTACCTCTGGGAACCTCAACCTCTTTACCAGACGAGGGAGCAGGGGCAGCGTTGTGCATGAGGAAGGCCTGATGCAGCAGCAAAACAAACTCGGGGGAGAAACCCCCCAGACTGTGCACTTCCGCAGTCTGGGCAACAGCCCTAGACGCACCCTCAACCGGCGCTCGCAATAGCGGGGGAGAGACATGCGCATCCAAAATGGCGTCCGGCGCGAAACTCCGCGAAGGAGCCGCGCGGGAAGAACGGCTCTTAACTTTAGCCGCTTCTGTGCCGTCGCCCAAATTAAGGGCGTTCATGGCATTAATGTCTCCAACCTCAAGGGCGGCCCAAGAAGAAGCCGTCCGAGCCGCGTGGCCGGCCAAGATGGCGGAGGCGAGGAGCGGGGGATGGGCGTTTATGGCGGGAAAAACCGCCACGCCGGAGGAAGGACCGGGACATTCATCGGTCACGAAACTGTCACCCAACAAGGGCGAATCAGGCTTGAAGACCCCCGCATCCCCTCTAGAAGCGCTCAAGTGACCCGGGGAGCGACCCTTTGCGCCCTCGCCCTCCGACGCCATATGCCACGAGGAGAAGAATCGGGGAACCCCCTGCCCGCTATAAAAAGGTAAAAATTACCTGCTGTCCGCTCCGAGTTGTAACGACCTGGTGTCCCAGTGAGTAGCTGCAATAGACGCTTAAATAAACGTCGAAATAAACGCCTTTAAGGACGTTCAAAATTTTTTTTTTTTTTTTTTTAACGGAGCCAGCGGGAGGGGGGAGAAAAGGAGGGACCTGGCACCACCAGGTTTGCACTTGCTCAAAAGAGCCCTCAACCCCAGGCACTCAACAAAACCTAAAAATTAGGCTTGGAGGCCTAGCCAGAGCTGCTGCTGTGTGTGACCACCACCTGCTGAGATAGAGAACATACTGAGGAGTTTCCGGCAGCACATGACCACATATAGGGAGGCAAAAGTTTGCTCTCTATCTCCACCTGCTGGTAGATGGACACAACCCACCAGTCTATGGATTGATCAGCTTGATGATATGGAATATCAGAATACTGCATATTAAAATATATAATCTTTAATACAAGAGAAATCTTTCAGGCTCAAATTCAGTCAGTATTTTCAGTCACATCTTAACAGGCACTTTAGAGTAATACTCAAAGAATGGGAAATTCAGTGCCTGTATCTGGGCCTAAAATCACCTGTGGCAGACAACATTTAAAACATGGTGAGCGCCATGGTCTGAATATCAGGTGATATACAAGCAGCAGAAGTTTGCAGAGAAGCCATATCCTGTTTCTTCCAAAGCACTGAACCATGGAGCACATCTTTATCTTACAGAAAGTGATTATAAACATGTAAAAACAAAAACTTTCCCTCAAACAGAATATTTGCAAATTTTATTGACTCCACAAAAGCCTTTTACTATATAGAGTAGAGTGGAGTGGAGGAGTGGCTTAATGGTTAGTGCAACAGGTTGTGGCCCTGGGGAACCCAGTTCAATTCCCTCTACAGCTCCATGTGACCCTGGGCAAGTTACTTAAGTCCTCCATTGCCCCAGGTACAATATAATACTAGACTGTGAGCCCATTAGGAACAGTACCTGAAAAAGAAAATGTTAAACCACTTAGGTTTAAGAGATATATAAATACTGAAAGTAAATCTAAAATGCATATGAAGGCCCCTCCTTTTTTCAAGGCTATGAAATAGATAAAACAACAGCCCTTGCACTCTTTCAGATAGGGCCCTGGTTCTACACCAAAGTTGTAAAATACAATTGACACATACTTTCTACGGCCCACCCCTTTGTGTCTGAACCACAGGATAATGCTATAAAGAAATTTGAAACTGGAACGAGCGAAGCCGACAGGTGCACGGCACCCCCTCCCCCCTCGTAAAAATGCACCCGGGGTGTCCTTTCGCCAGGGGGGAGGGAGTGTCCTTTCGCCGGGGGTGGGGGGGGTCGCGCTGCACCTGGGGGGGGGGGGCGCATCGGCGATCCACCCCGGGTGTCAGCCACCCTAGGAACGTCACTGCCCCCAAACCAAGAGAAGGAGAGCAAGGAGTGGACTTCTGCTGATCCTCAGGGAGCTTCTGAGGCCTGGCTTCCCCCAGGTCCTCTTCCAAGAGCAGCAGGGCCCTTGAAACAGAAAATGAAAGCAGATAAAACTTTTTCTGAATTCACTTGAAAGTTACTGGTCAGTGTCCAACATCCCATTTCTAGGGAAACTTACAGAACAGTGTGTTCACTCAATGACTGGCTGGAAGAGAGAAACTGGCAAGATCCATGTTAAGCTCTCTGGTCCCGCCCTCATTTCCTTTTCGCTGCTACTGCTGATGCTGACGCTGCCTACTCGGACGGACAAGGGAAGACTTTTAAATTTCTTCAGGTTCGGAGGGAGGGAGGGAGGGATGGAGGCTGGGCGGGCTGGTGCCGGGTGGGAGGGAGGGCTGAAAATTTTGGGTGAGGCGACCGGTGGCATGCGTGCCAACAGAGAGGGCTCTGCTTGCCCTCTCTGGTACGCGTGCCATAGGTTCACCATCACCGCCCTACACTGTCAATTAAAATGTTCTATTAAGTATTGTGTTGACATTTAAGTAGTGTACTATGCCACACTTCGTACTGTTATTTTAATATTTTTACTGCTGTAATTGTCTATTACTCATGATTGATTTATTCTTATTGTACATTGCCTTGAGTGAATGCCTTCAAACAGGCATTAAATAAATCCCAAAAAATAAAATACAGTCTTAATCTCCAACACCTCCACCAGGAGGCTTTTCCATATATTCACCACCTTTTCTGTGAAGAAGTATTTCCTCAGATTACTCCTGAGTCTGATCCCTGTCACATTCATCCTATAATGCCTCATTCCAGAGCTTCCCTTCAATTGAAAGACTCACCTCCTATGCATGTATGCCACAGAGGTATTTAAATGAGTATATCTCCCCCTGCCGCCTTTCTTCCAAAGTATTCATATTGAGATCTTTAGGTCTATCCCGATAAACTTTATTAAGAAGGCCAATGACCAGTTTTGTAGCAGCCCTCTGGGCCAACTCCATCCTGTTTATATCTTTTTGAAGCTATGGTCTCCAATACTTAGGTCTCATCAGAGACTTATACAGAGACATTACCACCCACTTTTTCCTGCTGGCCATTCTTCTCCATATGCACTCAAGCATCCTTCTGGCTTTCACCATAGCCTTTTCTACCTGTTTTGCCAGCTTAATGTCACATACAATCACCACAAAACCCTGTTCTTCTCTTTTGTGTACAAATGTACATCACCTTCTGAACTGTATCATTACCCTTGGATTTTTGTAGCGCAAATACACTTCCATTTTTTTTACCATTTAATCTTAGCTGCCAAATTCTGGACCATTCTTCAAGCTTTGTTAGATCCCTCCTCATATTAGCCACATCATCAGGGTTGTCTACCATATTGCTGATGATACCAAAATCTAAAAAGAGGTAAACCTTCCAAGAAAGCCCTTCTGCAATATTGCTTACAAAAATATTAAAGAGAACTGGGCCAAGAAAGAAAGAGTACTGAGAGTACTCAGTTTATTTATAAGCACTATAAGATTTCGACTGTAGTGGTCAGCGGCAGCAATTAAGACAGCCTGCTAGCGCCAATCCCCAAGTCTTATGGCGTAACTTCCCACTTTCACATAGGCAGGAAGTGTCAGAGAGGGCTCAGTTGGTGTGAGCAGGCTGTCTGAATGGCTACTCACTGCTGCTGCTGCTACTACCACTGACCGCTACAGGAAAAAAGTTGAGGCAGAGAGACAGACTAAATTCCCCAGTTTCTGCACCCAGATACCATGAGGAAGTTAATGGAACCTTCAAACTACATTTACTTTAACTTGGCTATACATTGTTAACTGGCTCAATTATAGTGAGTCCTTGGATTTGATGTGTGTGCTCCTATGGCAGTTTGCTAGTTTTCATCTCAAATTTTAACCAGATTACATAGTGAAAATTCTGTGACATTCAAATTGTGTCTATTTTGTATGAATTTTGTTATTAAGGGGGTACTTCAATAAACGTGTGCCTGGTGGTAGTCTATTATAAAAGAATTTAGGCCTACAGACCTAAAGATCGGATGCAGTGAGGGGATATGATGACCACTTGCACTGTGGTAGCGGGGGTGGGGAGTATTTGCTTTAAAGTTGTCATTTTTGAATTCATGTTATGTGTGGCTAAATTCATTATCTTTGAGGTGTATTGCTGCCCTTTTGCTAACTTGTGTCTTCAATAAAAATATTTAACCATAAAGATTTCACAATGATTAAAAATGTAATTATTGAACTTTAAACACAATCTTAATACTCTTTGATAAATAATAAAATATAGATCCTAAAAAAAACGATGGTATGCATTGACAATTTTTACACTTAGTGCACCACGAGATGAAAAAAGTTGAAATCACTATCTATGCAGAAATGTATCAAAAGATTTGCTAAAATCTAAGTATACCACATCTAACACCTTACCTTGTTCCAACACTCTGGTCACCCATTCAAAGAACTCAATCAGATTTGTCTTATAAGACCTGCCTCTAATAAAACTATGCTGCCTCGGGTCCTGCATTCCATTTGATTCCAGGCATCTCATTATTCTCTGTTTTAGAAGCACTTCCATTCTGCATACATACATTCTGCAAAGGTCAGACTAATAGACTGTAGTTTCCATCCTCTTCCTTACTTCCATTTTTGTGGAGAGAGATCGTATCTGCCCTTCTCCCATTCCCCAGGACCAATCCAGACTCTAAAGAAGAACTGAAAGGGTTAGATAGGGGAGCCACCAGAGCTTCTTTAAATTCCTTTAGTACCCTTGGATGTATGCCATCCAGAAGTTTGCTCAACTTCGCTTTAATGTCAGCTGCCCAAAGTTGGAGCCAGAGGCACCTGCGGGCCACTACTGGAATGCTTTCCAAGCAAAAGAAGCAGATTTGAGGAAGGACATCTCCCCAGATGTGCCTGCTCCACTGACTCCAGAATTTGCCTCACCCAGCATAGAAAAAGATCAGGCAACTTAGCCAGCACCAACTACTGAATGAACCCCCGGAGCTGAGGAGGCAAAAGCCCTGCTTGACCTGGACCATTGTCTTTTTATTATCACCGTAACCAAAGCATCTACTTTGGAGAGTCAGAAAAGTCTATCCAGCTCTCCCTGGGGCAGAGAGTAAAGCTAGTTCAGCAGTCTAGTACCCCTCCAGACTTCTGAGGGCCTCTCACTCAGCTTGCACCAACTGGGATAATGCGCAGTAAAGGACAAAAGCTTTAGGCAGCTTCCTTAAAGCCTTCAAGGATGGCATCCCCATCCTCCAGAATCTGTGTGCTCTGTGTGCTGGAAAGCTCAGTTCCTCAATCACTCTATCAATGAGATGGCCAAGCTCATGTTGAAAACCAGATCACTGGTAACTTCTCCTCTTCCAAGGATGAAGGTCCCTCAAATCTAGGGATTCTACCCAAAAGGACACACCCTGCCTCCTCCTAAAGCTCCCATAAATCATCAAAGAATCTGGTCAGGGAGAGGAATGCTTGGCTTGGAAGAGAAGTTCCCCTAAATTCCTGGATGCTAAAGAATAGGGGCTCTCCAAGAACACACAGGCTCTTAATAGTCGCAGCGCCACTACTGCCGAGCTCTGGGGCAACCCACAGGGCTGGAACACCTCACAAGGCTACTGCCCAGCAGTCAGCACCAGTTTAACATATAACAAAACTTTGGAGCCATTTCAGCCTTGGTGCCCACAGGAACCCTCAAAGGCCCCTCTGGCATTCAGGTGTCCCCCGTCCCCCCCCCCCCCCCCCCCCCCCACTATCCCAGGGGAAGGAAAAGACCCACAACACTCGGTCAAATGGCAGGACAGGAAAGATGTGCCACAACCGCAGGATCTGCAGAGGTTGGGACAGGATCATGATAGGACCCAGGAACCCCCAAATTCCCTTCAGGAGGTCCCCCCCCCCCCACATGGCCCCAACTCCCACAAACTGCACATAATCAGCTATCAGGAATGCCTGCATATACAGTCACCACTGACTCTACCTCTCCTCTTCCTCCCCAGAACCGGCAGCCATCATCATTCTCTAAAGTCCTCCTGGGGTATCTGTCAAGCTCTGCTCTGGTGTGCTACAGATTCTTTCTTTTCTTTTTTCTAGGGATGCAAGTTAATCGCAATGAACTCTGCAATTAATGCATTATTAATCACAATTTTAAAAATTAATCACTTTATAGCATCTTGTGTCTCCTCCAAATATTTCTTTTGTTCTCTTCCACTCCCAACCTCTGTCCTTGATGATCTGGCATCCTTCCTCCCACCCATGATTCAAAATCACCCCCGCCCCTCTCCCATGCCAGTTTACCTTAAAATAGTCTTCTGTTGATCCCCAGCAGTGGCAGCATTGCACATATGCTGCCTAGTCAGAGGCTTTCCCGCTGGCCCGTCCCACTCATTTACAAACAAGAAGGGATCTCAGAGGCGGTGGGATAGGCCAATGGGAAAGCTTCAGAGCAGGCCTCAGGCAGTACATGTGCAACGCTGCCAAGGAAGGGAGGTGAGCTGTAGACCCATAAGCAAAACTGGACGGGCCAGTGGAAACTGACAGAGGCAATGAGCTCCACCAGCCTTGAGAAGAACTTGGTGCTGCTCACCAAGTTTGTGCCAAGGCTCATGGGGGTAGAGGGAAGGGGGTGAAGGGAAGGAGGAAAGAGATAATGAACCCCAGGAAAGAAAGTTAATAGACCTGGTATGAAGTGGGCTTCTTAGCATTTAGCACACACTAATTCGATTAGCACAAGCTAAGCTTTAGTAAAAGGGCCCCTAAGTGACTTGTCCAGAATAACAAGGAGCTGAAGTGGGAAATAAATAAATAAAATACCTTTAATTGTGCGATTTTAAGCAAATGCAATCTTTCTTTTTTCTTAAGTTAACTTCACTTCCCTAAACAAATAAGGGAATAAAGTTTGTGCCAACAGTTACAGCAGTTTTTTTTTTTAACTGCTCTTGCTGCTGGGGAGCCAAGAGGAAAAGGGATGGGGACCCTCAACCCTCTGGATAGAGACTCACCAATCTCAAGCTTATGGGCTAAAGCTTGGGGCAGTGGAAAACTCTGAACTTCTGAGCTTGACTGGGGTAGGGACCTTGACCTGAACCCCAGGAATCCCACCAGCCTGTGGCCTACTCCTCTGGGAGTCTTGCCTATCAGGACCTACGGCACCTGCCTAGAATAGAGGTACAAAAATACTTGAGAGTTCCAGCGTGGACCAGCCCTTATATCAGTGATGTCAGTTTTTCTAGCTTCCTCTGTTGGTGGGAAAGGGTCAAAATTCACTTTCTGGACTGGTCTAGCACGGACAATAACAAATGTCAATTTAACTAAAACCATGGTATACAAAATAAGTCGGGCCAATCTCGAGAACCTGTGCAATGACTATTTATGTTTTACCTTTATCTATTGACAAGTATGTTCTACCTTTATGCATTGACAAGTATGTTCTATCTTTATGCAGTTTTCAAACACTAAATGTTTTTGAAAGCTTTCATTAAGAGGCTGAACTTGGACCCAGGAGCAGTTCTGGAGAAGTCTAACTTAACCATACATTATACTTGAACAAGGCATGCAGCAGGGATCGGACACTCATGTGGTATGCATGTGGTCATTTACTTAGGATATAAGTGATAAGAGTCCTGCCAAGTTAAGCACAAGTGAACCATATTTCAGAGGCCTGCTCCACACAAGCAGACCAGACTGAATAATGCTTGATGGCCTTGTTGTTAACAAAGCACTATTGATTTTCACGTTGGTAGCCAAACTAAGATAATGTATTTCAGAACAACTGATGTGAAAACAGATTTTGCATAAATGCTGCTCTTAAAAGACTCTGTGTAAATTTCTACATTTCTATGGCAGAAACACGCTTCAGCGTACTGAAAATTAACAAAAGGTTAAATCCATGACATTTAAAATAAACAAATCTACAATTATGCTTATCCTGCCAGATACGCAGTGATACAAAAACAAGTCTTCACAGCACAAGAAAATAAAAAAAACCTTGAATTATGACTGAGCTAGTACACAAGTCTGTGCCATATTTGTATATACATTCCTGTATATACAAACAGATCTCACAACTAAACTCATGAAAGCCCAATATTTCCTATAAATCATTGAGCTGAGCACTAAATTTCCTGCCTGAAAATATAGGGAGACTATTACATTCATTATCAGCGGCTTTAGTGGGGCAATGTGGCAAGGATTAATTCAGATGCATATCAGGCACAAACACAGCCAAGACAGTATGATATACCTCCAGCTGTTTTCATCCATAGTTTGGGAGGGGGAGGGGTAAAGGAGGGGAATAAACTGTTTAAGATATGAAAGGCATGCTGCAAAAAAAAAAAGTTAAGATTTATGTGAAAGTTGCTTTCCTGTAGGTATAGTGCAATAATAAAAACAAGTAACACCTGAAAATCCAATCCATTAGGCGAAAATATTGACATAAATATTGACATAATAACCAAACTCATGGAGGGTATAGTAATGAAACAACTCACTGAATACCTAAATAAACATTCAATTCTACATAAGTCTCAATCAGGATTCCGAACAAATCACAGCACCGAAACTGTTGTAGTGTCCGAAACGAACTCATTCAAACAAGCAAGCAATTACAACTGGGAACAACATACTCCTCCTACAATTCAACATGTCCAGTGCCTTCAACATGGTTAACCATGAAATATTATTACATATACTAGAATGCTTCAGAGTAGGAGGCACAGTTCTCAAATGGCTTAAAGGATTCCTGACAACAAGATCTTACCAAGTAAAAATGAATGCAGACATATCACCCCCATGGTTACTTGCATGTGGAGTTCCCCAGGGATCCCCCCTCTCACCAACTCTCTTCAATCTAATGATGATACCTTTAGCCAAACTTCTAGCCAATCAAAACCTCAACCCTTACATATACGCAGACGATGTTACGATTTATATCCCATTCAAACATGATCTAAACAAAATCACCAACGAGATCAACCAAAGCCTCCAAATCATGCACTCCTGGGCGGATGCATTCCAGCTGAAACTCAATGCAGAAAAAACACAATGCCTTATACTCACTTCTCAACACAACATAAACAATTACTCCACCATAACCACACCATACTGTTCTCTTCCCATCTCACAAAATTTGAAAATTCTTGGCGTTACCATCGATCAAAACCTCACACTCGATGCACACGTTAAGAATACGACAAAAAAGATGTTCCACTCCATGTGGAAACTCAAAAGAGTTAAACCTTTCTTCCAGAGATACATCTTCCGGACCTTGGTACAGTCAATGGTAATAAATAATCTGGATTACTGCAACGCACTGTACGCTGGCTGCAAAGAACAGACTATCAAAAAACTCCAAACAGCTCAGAATACCGCAGCCAGACTCATATTTGGAAAAACTAAATACGAAAGTGCAAAACCCCTAAGAGAGAAACTGCAATGGCTCCCACTCAAGGAACGCATTGTGTTCAAGATCTGCATGTTTGTACACAAAATCTACATGCTAAACCTTGTGGACCTGCCTCCCAGAAATGCCATAAGATCAGCCCGCAAATTTCTCAATCTACACTTCCCCAGCTGTAAAGGACTAAAATACAAGCTGACACACGCCACCACCTTTTCCTACATGCGCACACAGCTGTGGAATGCATTACCTACAGCCCTGAAATCCATTGATGAAATAACTAACTTTCGCAAATCGCTGAAGACACACCTCTTCAACAAGGCCTACAAAGAGAATCCATAATTTTACAAAACTACTTCACCAACCCACCCATTTATTAAAGGCCACCTTCTACACTATCCTGCTTAACACCTTCCTTCTCTTCTCCCTTACAATTAGTAATGTGCAGAAATAAAGTAAGTGTACAGATACTAAGTGTAAATGACATCCTGGAATGAACATGTCATAACAAAACTCTGTAAGCCACATTGAGTCTGCAAATAGGTGGGAAAATGTGGGATACAAATGCAATAAATAAATAAATTTACTGGCTATGGCAACAAAAAGTCTTCCACTGCAGAGAGAAGCAGAACAGTGTAGTAGGTAAGCTATTCTCCCTTGTTTCTTTTGGAACACAACAATGAATCCATACCAGATGTCAATGAAAAACATCCCAGCCTGGATACGGTTTGAAAAAAAAAAAAAGTTTTAGTAACCAATTCTTTAGAGGATCAAGCAGACTGTTAATAATTCACAGGTCAGCATAGAAACACTTATATTAAACTCAAAAGTACTTAAATTGCACACATCCACTCAGGAATATGATCAATTCTGGGAGGAAAAGCCTCAGATCCTCTACCTCCATCCTGTAAATTTCTTTAGCACGGTGGTAAGTTTTATTGGGGTATGTTAGCATCACAGGCATAAAAAATC
Source organism: Microcaecilia unicolor (assembly GCF_901765095.1). Taxonomy (NCBI): domain Eukaryota; kingdom Metazoa; phylum Chordata; class Amphibia; order Gymnophiona; family Siphonopidae; genus Microcaecilia; species Microcaecilia unicolor. Next base: position 571,148,391 of record NC_044031.1, read on the forward strand.
TCCACAGAATAAAAGATCATTAAAACTCCATATAGTAACCCATAAAAGGGAAAATTAGGTTCTTACCTTGGTAATTTTCTTTCCTTTAGTCATAGCAGATGAATCCATTACGAATGGGTTGTGTCCATCAACCAGCAGGGGGAGACAGAGAGCACTGAAAAACCATAGTGCCTCATGGCCAGCTAGCTCCATCTGCCTCTTCAGTATTTGAAGCTTCCAAAGCAGTGTTACACCGCATGAACTTTCCTCACAGCGGATGAACGCCCCAGAACAGGCGCAATAACTCAAAGGAGGGACGAACTCAACCTCCTGTAGTAGAACAGAAATCCTGAAGACTGTTTTCCAACTTCTCCCAATGAGGGAACATGTCTACAGGAAAAACTGAATATAAAACAACATCAATCACACAATGAATCACTGAGGGAGGGCTCATGGATTCATCTGCTGTGACTAAAGAAAAGAAAATTACCAAGTTAAGAACCTAATTTTCCCTTCCTTGTCATCAAGCAGATGAATCCATTACAAATGGGATGTATCAAAGCAATCCCTAGATAGGGTGGGAACAAGCCACACCACGCGCCAGCACTTGTGCTCCAAAATGCGCGTCTCTCCTGGCAGCCACATCCAGCCTGTAATGTCGGGCAAAAGAAAGCTTAGAAGCCCATGTTGCTGCACTGCATATCTCTTGAAGAGAGAGTGCTCCAGTTTCAGCCAAAGAATAGGAAATCGCTCTTGTGGAATGTGCCTTGAAGGGTTCAGGCGGAGGCCAGCCAGACAAGAGATAGGCTGAAAAAATAGCTTCCTTAAGCCAACGGGCTATAGTGGCTTTAGACGCTGGAGACCCTCTGCGCGGACCTGATAACAGGACAAAAAGATGATCAGAGGTCCTAAAAGCATTTGACATGCACAGATACTGCAACAGAGCCCTTCGCACATCAAGGAGATGCAATTGCCCAAAGGCTTCCGGAAACTCCTCTCTGGAAAAGGAAGGCAGGAAAATAGGCTAGTTTAGGTGAAACGCTGAAACCACCTTAGGCAGGAAGGAAAGCACCGTACATACCATAACGCCCAACTCTGAGAATTGCAGAAAAGGGTCTCAACAGGACAGCACCTGGAGCTCAGACACTCGTCTCGCCGAAGTAATGTCCACCAAAAAAAACGTCTTTAGGGTCACATCCTTCTCTGAAGCTCGCCTTAGCGGCTCGAAGGGCGAACACTGAAGAGCCTTTAAAACTAACCCCAGGTTCCAGGCCGGACATGGAGCCCACATGGGAGGACGGAGACAAAGCACCCCTCTAAGAAACCATGCCACATCCGGATAAACAGCCAGGGAGAGGCCAGCGACCTTACCTCGAAAACATGCTAAGGCTGCCACTTGAACACGCAGGGAATTATAGGCAAGGCCTTTTTGTAAACCATCCTGCAAAAAGTCAAGTATCGGCGAGACAGAAGCCCGCATAGGTGTAATTGCTTTAGCAGCACACCAAGCCTCAAATTGGCGCCAAATCCTGGCATAAGCCATGGAAGTGGAATGCTTACGGGCCTGTAGGAGAGTGGAAATGACTTTACTGGAATAACCCTTGTCTCTCAATTGCGCCCTCTCAATAGCCATGCCGTAAAACCAAAGCGGAAGGCGTCCTCCATGGTCACCGGTTCCTGTGACAACAGATTCGGTACCAGAGGCAAAGGAAGGGGATCCTCTACCAGCATCCGCCGGAGGTCCACATATCACGGCCTCCTGGGCCAATCCAGGGCAATGAGAACCACCTCACCTTGATGTAGCTGAATCCGCAGGAGTACTCGCCCTATCAAGGGCCACGGAGGGAACACATACAGGAGGCCCTGAGGCCAGGGTTGAGCCAAGGCATCCACACCCCGTCGAATGAGGATCTCTCCGTCTGCTGTAAAAGCATGGGACTTTGGCATTTGCGCTTAAGGCCATAAGATCCGCTACGGGCGTCCCCCACTTGGCACAGATCTGAAGAAACACTTCGTCTGCCAGTTCCCACTCCGTTGGGTCGATTTGATGCCTGCTTAGATAATCAGCTTGCACGTTGTTCTGACCTGCAATGTGAGCTGCTGACAGAAACTGCAGATGAAGCTCGGCCCAGTGGCAAATCTGCGCGGCCAGTGCTCTGCACTGAGTGCCATCTTGTCGATTTATGTAGGCCACTGCAGCCGATCATTCCAGGGTCAAGTGAAAAGCCAGAAGAGCCTGGAAAATCGCTTTCAACTCCAAGCAATTGATGGACCACTATGACTCCTCGGGTGTCCAGAGACCCTGGGCATGCCTTCCCTGGCAATGTGCACCCCAGCCCTTCAGGCTGGCATCTGTTACCACCAGGCACCAATCGGGGAGCGCTAGCGGCATTCCTCGCCACAGCATGCTGTCTGAGAGCCACCACGCCATACTGAGCTGGCCCGCAGGGAGCCACGAGAGTCTGCACTGATAATCCTGAGAAATTGGAGACCATCGTTGAAGCAGGGAGCACTGCAGAGGTCTCAGGTGCGCTCTCGCCCATGGCACCACTTCCAAGGTGGCCGTCATTGACCCTAACAGCTGGACAATGTCCCAAGTGCGGGGGCGAGGCATCCTCAGGAACAGACGGACCTGGTTCTGAAGCTTGCACCGCCTTTGCTCGGGAAGAAAAACAAACCCCGAAGCTGTGTCGAACCGGACCCCCAAATGGTCTAGAGATTGAGAGGGGGTCAGGTGACTTTTGGCTATATTGACGACCCAGCCAAGAGATTGAAGTACTGAGACCACTCTGGCTGTTGCCTGATGACTCTCCTCTGTCGAGTCCGCTCTGATGAGCCAGTCGTCTAGGTACGGGTGAACCCGAATACCCTCTCGCCTGAGAAAAACAGCTACTACCACCATTACCTTGGAATAGGTTCGGGGAGCTGTGGGGAGGCCAAAAGGCAAGGCCCGAAACTGGAAATGTTTTCCCATCACCGCAAACCGAAGAAACCTTTGGTGCGGGGGCCAAATAGGAATGTGCAAGTAAGCTTCATTCAGGTCCAAAGACGTGAGATACTCTCCTGGTTGTACCGCCGCAATGACGGAGCGCAGGGTTTCCATGTGAAAATGCTGCATTGTTAGAGACTTTTTGACTTCTTTTAAGTCGAGGATGGGCCAAAAAGACCCACCTTTTCGCGGTACACAAAGTAAATGGAGTAACGGCCGGAGCCGTGTTCGGCGGGAGGCACCGGGGACACCGCCCCTAGGTGAATCAAGCCTTGCAAGGACTCCTCTACTGCCGCCCGTTTGACGACAGAACCGCATCAGGACTCCACAAACACGTCTCTTATCGGGGCATTGAATTCTATTCTGTAGCCTTCTCTGATCAGGTCCAAAACCCATGATCTGAGGAAATCTTGACCCACTCCACGAAAAAGAGGGAAAACCATCCTCCTATTGCAGGAATCGAGGAGAGGGCCGGCGCACCATCATTGAGAGGGTCGCCCTTGAACTCCAGCCCTTGAGCCGGTCGCTGTAGATCGCTTGTCCGAACGAAAGGAGTTCCTCTGCTGAAAGCGGGCACGAGAAGTGAACCCAGCAGAACGCCCTGGGCAGTACCTTCTAGCTTCAAGGAAGCGAGGTCTGTAAGAGGAGGGAACCGCCTGACCCTTGGAAGAAGGCCACGGCCTATCCTCGGGTAAGCGCTGAGGTTTAGCATCCCCCAGGCCTTTAACAATTTTCTCCAACTCCTCACCAAATAGGAGAAGGCCTTGGAAGGGCAACTTCACCAACCTTTGCTTAGAGGCCATGTCAGCCGCCCAATGCCGTAGCCATAGAAGGCGGTGAGCCACCACTGCCACGGCCATCTGTTTAGCCGAAGCTCTGACCAGATCATAAAGGGCGTCAGTCAAGAAAGACACAGCCAACTCCATCCGCAGTGCCACCTCAGTAAGGGGCTCCGCTCCATCCCCGGGCTGTTCCACTGCCTGTTGTAGCCAAGCGAGGCAAGCTTGGACAGCATAGTAGCTGCATGCAGATGCCCGTAAGGATAGGCCTGAAATTTCAAAGGACTGTTTCAGAGCTGATTCCAGGCATCAGTCCTGCATTTCCTTCAGGGCACTCGTCCTTCAACTGGGAGGGTAGTCCTCTTTGTCACAGCCGTGACTAGGGCATCCACTTTAGGCACTGCTAGGCGCGCCAAATGCTCCTCACTTAGAGGGTATAATTGCCCCATTGTCCTGGCGACTTTCAAAGGCCCCTCGGTGTAAACCCATTGAGCCGAAATAAGCTCTTGGATGGAGTCATGCAAAGGAAAGGCTCGAGCAGGCGTCTTAGTACTTGCCATCCTCGGATTACCAGAGGAGGCTTCGCCACTCCCAGGATCTTCAATAGAGAGGACCTGCAAGGCATCAGAAATAAGCGCTGGCAGCTTGTCGCGGTGGAAAATCCTCACCGCGGAAGGATCATCTGGATCCGGTGGCAATCCTGCACCAGCTGTCAGGGGAAAACGCCGGACTCCACTGGAGGGGGAACAGTTAGCAGGACAGAATGAGACCCCTGAGGGAGAGCTCGTTTTAACATGAATGGTTTATGCAGCAGCAAAACAAACTCAGGGGAGAAGGGCTCACCCTGGCCTCCCGGTTCCAGTCCGGGGATAGAAGCTCCCCTGTTAGCATCCACATGAGGCTCCCCTCCAGGTTCAAACCCCTCCGCTTCTGTGGGGATCCAAAATGTGCGCCCACTGCCAGCTCCACTGAGCGAGAAGAAACATCGCTCACCATGCTCGTGCCGGCCCTGACGTCTGAAGAGCACGATTTACAGAGCCCTGCTGCGGGTCTATGCTTGCCACAATGGGAACAGCGCTTAACAACCTCTGCAGCCATCGCCAAAAACGGCAGAAAATTCAAAATGGCGGATTCGCGCCAAAAACGTCCCGATCGCGGGCCCTCCCCGGAAGAGCTACAAAACGCTGTTACCTCATCAGACCGAGTCCCAGAGCTCCAGTCACGCTGCACAATCAAAAGAAAACCTCTTTTCTGGAATCGCAGCGCCAAAGCGCGACGCAACTTTTTTTTTTTTTTTTTTAACGCTGTGAGGAAAGTTAGAGGCAACAGCAATAGAGACAAATTTCCAAATCCGGAGGATCAGTAAAGTGGGAAAGGCAGGGAAAGGGCGAACCTATGTGCCTTTAGTGGAGCTGCAATAGCCCCCTACACCCCTGCTACTACTGGCCAAAGCACAGGAGCAACCCCAGGCAGATTTGTTTTGAAGGAGCTGAATAAGCTGCGTCCACCCTGCTGGGGAGATAGAGAATACTGAAGAGGCAGATGGAGCTAGCTGGCCATGAGGCACTATGGTTTTTCAGTGCTCTCTATCTCCCCCTGCTGGTTGATGGACACAACCCATTCGTAATGGATTCATCTGCTTGATGACGAGGAAAGCGCGTCACATTTTTTTTTAACACTGTGAGGAAAGTTAGAGGCAACAGCTACAGAGGCACTCCGGAGGTTCAGGCAGGGAAAGGGCGAACCAATGTGCCTGCATCCACAGAGAAGAGTGTGGGAAAGGCAGGAATAGGGCACACCTATATGCCTGCATCCACATCGGGGGCCGGGTAAGGCAAGGAAAAAGACGAACCTATGTGCCTTTAAAGTGGGCTTTTTAAAGTGGGCACCACCAGGCACAACACCCCTGCTACAACTGGCAAAAGCCCAGGAGCCACCCCAGGCAGATTTCTGAAGGAGCTGAATAAGCTGCGTCCAACCCTGCTGGGGAGATAGAGAATACTGAGAGGCAGACGGAGCTAGCTGGCCAAGAGGCACCATGGTTCTCAGTGCTCTATCTCCCCCTGCTGGTAGGTGGACACAACCCATTCGTAATGGATTCATCTGCTTGATGACAAGGAAAGTGGAAATACAAAAGTTATAAATTAAATATCTAGAGTAACCCCCAAAATTTTAATTGAGACACTCACCCCACAAACCTCCCTCCATCAAGTTAATTAATAAAAATTAAATTAGCATACAAAATGTGTCCCCTGACTTTCTTACAGTGATTTTTTTCCCAGTGCAAACCAACATTGATATCCTCAACCTAATAACTATTCATATATGTTGCTACATGCAAGTCAGAGCACAGGTTCCCAGTGGAATCTGAACATGGGACCTGTGTGATCTTAAAAGCTTATGCATAGCTATACATTTGGAGAATGTTAGCACTAGTCCAATACAGAAGTATTAACCTTAACAGAGAGACTGTTTTTTATTTAGCAGGCCCTATTATGTGGAATAGCCTATCATTAAGAATTAAAAAACTTCAGGAAGTGAAACTGTTTACGTAAGAGTTAAATATCTATCTTTTTAAACAAGCCTATGGGTAGCAGAAGATTAAAATTTGAGTTGGCAGAAATATTATTTCAGTGATCAGAATGAAGCCCAAAAATTTTTAATTGTTTTGGGATTTTATATGTTTTAGTTTGTTTAAAGTTTTTGTTTGTAAGACAATGTTTTTAATTTTATGTATGTATACTTTCTTAACCACTGAGAACTTCTGGATTGTGTGGTACAGAAATGTTTAAATAAATCTATAAAAATTCAGTGCTTCTGTACCAGTATTTGTATAAGTCTTCACATCCTTGTACATTCTTTCACATTTTCCCAGAGTAAAAAATACAGTTCCAAATGCATTAAAGTACTTCACTTCACTGATCTACAGAGCAGACTCTACTCTTTCAACATGAAAGAACAATTACATAAATATTCAAAAGGTACTTAAAAAATAAGAATCCATAGAAGCATAGAAAATGAAAGTAGATAAAACCCATATATGGCCTATCCATTCTGTCTATCCATATCTATTATCCCTTCCTCTCCCTTAGAGATCTTCACACCTCAACTCATGTCAGTGATTGAACAATGGAGTGGGTCAATAAACCTTAGAAAACCTGTCTCCCTACCTTCAGTTACAAGTAGATTAAATGTTCAGGGCACATGGAGGTAAATTAACATCTCTAAGGTCACAGGAGAAAGCTAAGGTTACAACACACAACTCTTTAATTCAGCATTAGCACAGCTCAAGCAAGTGAACCAAAATGTATGTACAATCTAATAGCAACCAAGTTCAGGAGAGAATGTTTATAGTAAATTAAATACGATTTCCTAAAATCAGACTGCTGGACAACTAGTCAATGATTACAAGAAACACTGAAATGCCATTTCTAAAGGCAATTTTGATTTTGGCAATGTCTCAATTCCTAGCTGTACCACAGTTGCACTGTGTATATCACTTTCTACAATTGCTTGCTCATCAGTTCTGCTCCAGTTTTAGCCCAGCAACAAAAGTACTGCACATAGCAATTCTCAGATTTATAAAATAAGTAAAAATACATTTAAGAATTTGTGTGTAAATACTTCATATATGTATTATATATAATTTTTATCAAACTATTCAATTCAAACCTTTTATTCATGCTGCAAATAGAGTCCAACTGAATTTTGGTTTTGGCACCGAAACCGGCACAAAGTCCTTATTTTGTCTGGTTTTGGTTTCAGCTGACAAGTTATTTTAATCATATAAGATCATAAGCATTGATATACTGGGACAGACTGAAGGTCCACCAAGCCCAGTATCCTGTTTCCAACAGTGGCCAATCCAAGTCACAAGTACCTGGCAAGATCCCAAAAGAGTAAAACAGATTTTATACTGTTTATCCTAGAAATAAGCAGTGTATTTTCCCAAGTGCATCTTAATAATGGCTTAAGGACTTTTCTTTTAGGAAGTTATCCAAACCTGTTCTAAACCCTGCTAAGCTAACTGCTTTCACCACATTCTCTGAATTGTCTAGTCACTCAAATTTTATCATCAAGAGCGAAGGGGCACCCCTCATATCAAAACTGACATCTCGGCGCTCCACAATTATTTTAATGAGCAAGAGGTCTTCCAGGCTTACTTAGTGTTCATACACCTCAGAAGCAACTCTTTTCACACAAGGTACACCGCCTTCTGATTCGCTCTCATCGTTATCAGTCCACACTTTAAAACGAACTTAACTCTTATTTTAACTTTTCTCGTTTTAAATTTCAATTTAAAGAATTTGTCAGGTCACAGACGGGCCAGGTTTCACATTATTGCATCAGAGCTGGTCCTTAATTTGCTGTAGCTAATCTTGCTTCTACTAGCGGCAAGGTAAGAGTTAAGCTAATATTAAAGTGTGGACCGATGACTATGAGAGTGAATCACAAGACAGTGTACCTTGTGTGAAATGAGTTGCTTCTGAGGTTTATGTACACTAATAAGTAAACTTGGAAACACTCTTGCTCACTAAAATAATTGTAGAGCGTAGGGATGTCAATTTTTTACCACATTCTCTAGCAACGAATTCCAGAGTTTAATTACTACTACTACTTAACATTTCTAGAGCGCTACTAGGGTTACGCAGCGCTGTACAAATTAACAAATAAGGACAGTCCCTGCTCAGAAGAGCTTACAATCTAAAGGACGAAATGTCAAGTTGGGGTAGTTTAGATTTCCTGAGAAAAGGTGTAGTGATTAGGTGCCGAAAGCGACATTGAAGAGGTGGGCTTTGAGCAATGATTTGAAGATGGGTAGGGAGGGGGCCCGGCGTATGGGTTCAGGGAGTTTGTTCCAAGCCTGGGGTGAAGCGAGGCAGAAAGGGCGAAGCCTAGAGTTGGCGGTGGTGGAGAAGGGTACTGAAAGGAGGGATTTGTCAAGAGAGCGGAGGTTACGGGTGGGGACATAAGGGGAGATGAGAGTAGAGAGATAAGGAGGGGCTGCAGATCGAGTGCATTTGTAGGTGAGTAGGAGAAGCTTGAACTGTATGCGGTATCTGATCGGAAGCCAGTGAAGTGACTTGAGGAGAGGGGTGATATGAGTATATCGGTTGAGGCGGAAGATAAGACGTGCGGCCGAGTTCTGGATGGACTGAAGGGGGGATAGATGGCTAATTACACACTGAGTGAAAAAAATATTTTCTCTGGGTTGTTTTAACATAGTGAAATTGACCCATCCCCTTTATCACCTTTGTCACTTTTCTCTGAACCTTTTCTAATTCTGCTAAATCTTTCTTGTGATGCGGTGACCAGAATTGCACAGAGTATTTGAGGTGTGGTCATACCACGGAATGATACAAAGGCATTATATCATTTTCATTTTTGTTTTCCGTTCCTTTCCTAATTGCTAACATTCTATTCACTTTCTTAGACGCCTTTGCACACTAAGCAAAGGGTTTCAGCGTATCATCAACAATAACACCTAAATCCTTTTCCTGGGTGGTGACTTCTAATGTGGAACCTTGCATCACGTAGCTATAGTTTGGGTTTCTCTCTCCCACATGCATCACTTTGCACTTGCTGACATTAAACGTCATCTGCCAGTTGGTTGCCCAGTCTCCTAAGGTCCTTTCACAATTTTTCACAATCCTCTTGCAATTTAACAACTTTGAATAACTTTGTGTCATCAGGAAATGTAAATACCTCACTAGTTATTCCCATCTCTACATTTATAAATATGTTAAAAAACAGCGGTCCCAGCACAGACCCCTGGGGAACCCCATATCTACCCTTCTCTACTGAGAATACTGACCATTTAGCATTACTCTCTGTTTGAATCTTTTAACCACTTCTTAATCCAAAATAAGGTTTATTTTATGAACCTGTCCTATTAACCTTCTCAAACTTTCCAAAGATACAGGTGAAAAATTACTCCAGCTTGCTTTCTCTTCTACTCCAACTACCCAAGCTACCATTATTTCCTCAGAATAACCACTTAATCCTAAATGTTTAGCCATATCTTGCAAAACACACACTTTACTCAAAAAATATGAAGCCAAATTCTCTATAGACAGTCTAGGGATCTGAACCATTGAAGAACCTTCGCTCAATTCATGTGTAATAGAATACATCCTATGAAGAGGATATATAACCTGCTATATGAGCTCACTAAAATAAGTCTTTTTGGCTTTTGTACTGCCACATTACACTGCCTTTGATACAGTTTACAACGTACCCTCAATTCATCTGTACGATATTATGAACGATTGTGGAGGAAGTGTCTAATCTGCTGTTTCATAATGGTACCACCAGGAATGCCTATCACTAGACACCTGGACTGCATGAAAAGGTGCCAAATTATCCAATACTCCATTTAGCACCTCTGCTCTAAGGATAATTCCAAAAAATCCACTGGAAAACTTTGTTCAAATGGAGGAATAGTATCCGGATGTACCCCTGCTAAATATTGTGAATCTCTCTCCACAACTTGGCGCTGACCAAGGTACCCCTATTTACTCACACCAGAAACAACAATGCTGGTGTGTCATCAAAACTTTCAGTAAGCCTATGCTTTCCTTAACAACCTGTCTGCAAGCTGGTTTAAGAGCAGACAGCTAGAGGCAGGTCCTTGAAAATCCCTGTAACTGGTCCCTATTTATGCTTTCCCAGTACCCCCACTGGAAATGTTGCAGATCTGCTGTCCATAGTTTCTAAGTAGTATATTTACCAAGTATCGTGTTACTTCACAGTTATCTGGCAGTGCACAGATTTTGAAATTGCAGTTACTAAGATGACAGCGTAATCTAAGTACACATTTGTTTTGTATGATAGAATGTTTCCCCTTACAGCTTAACTCCATACTTTGTATAGATTCTAGAATGGGTAAATGTTCCTTGATGTCAACAGTAAGTTTAGTGTGAATTTGCCTATCATTCAACCCCATATTGAAAAACAGCATGCAACACATCAGTTCCAGATTTCTTAATGATAAAGTGATGATTATAACTTCTTTGAGAAAAAATATTTAACAGTTAATAAAACAAATCAAATAAAAAAAATAGACCTTTTGAAGAGATGGGAAAGTGACAGACCTAGAGGGCATGAATTAAAGATGCAGAGTGATAAGACTTAGGAGTAACCTCAGGAAAAACCTTTTGAAAGGGTGTGGGAGCTGCCTGGAATAGCCTCCTAGTGGAGGTGGTGGTGGAATAAAAATACCAACTGAATTCAAACATACACGTGCGATAAACAAAGGATCTCTCTATAGAAAAAGCATGAATCAAAGTGAAATTAAATGACCTTGATGCTTTAAACAGGACACAGAGGGGTGTCATCTGCACAGAGAAGAAGGTACAATTCTGGCTGTCTTGTTGGGCAGACTGGATAGACCATACAGGTCTTTATCTGCCCACATTTATGTGTCACATTTTGATAGGTATATGGCTATGGCTCCCGAAATAGTTCTTTTGATTGTACCCTTGAATGTGGGCATTTAACACTTGTTTTTCACAGGTTTTTTTGTTTTGCTTTTTTTAAATATTTGAAAGCTGTATATATGTAAATATAACATTACAAAATGGTATGAGAGCGCCACCCATACATTTGAAAACATGAAGAAACAGTCACACAGAATCCATTTCTTATATCATATGTTTTTCCATATCCATTTGGTAGCTTCGTAGGATAGAGGTACTTGCCCCTCATTTGATTTCACAGCTCATGTTCTTGTCTGAAATGAATTTTCAACTTCTTGACACTACTTTTATTTCCACTGCACTGAAATGTAAGGTCAAAGCAGAGAGGAAGAAGCATCTAGTAATATCCAACTGTATGCTATTAGTAATAAGTAATATATGCAACAAAATACAATCTAATGCATGCTGAAATAACTGTCAGCTATTAAGTGTTTTGCTGTCAAAACAAACCTCATGTTGATTTCCTGCTGCATCTATGGCATTAATCCAACGAAAAGTAGTTGTAAACATTTGACTATGCTGAAGGCAAATGTTACAGAAAACATGCAAGAGGTATCATGTCCTATAAATAGGGGAAAAAGGAAAACATCCACAGAGATAAAGTAGCAAAGGTAGAAGAACATCAACCCAAAGGGACAGGTATGATTTTTTTCCCCCATACTTTATAAGCAGACAGAACAACCACCACTCTGCTTGGCCCCTGCTGAGAGAAGGTAGTAAACAGAAAAGAAGGAAAAAATCTGTAGCAGGCTCATGATAAAAATCAACATTGTTTTGAAGTTGTAAGCCCTAGATAAGCATCTGTTAGAAGATCTTAAAAAGTATACCCATTTAAGAAAGAACTATTCTAAGGTGGCATGCCTCCTAATTTGCAATAAGGAGCAAGTTGCAAGTAAGCACAAATATATAAACTATAATGTCTGAAGAAACATAATGTTACCAACCTGTCTAGTAACGCACACAGCTGGATGTACAAACTGAAGATGTGCAATTAAAGCCCCAGTACTGAACAGAAAGCACTGTCAGATGTAATGTATTGGTTTACTTGCACATAAATTTCTCTACTGCACCTAGTTTAAGCTTGGTGAAACTTTCCTCCAAAAGTTTAAACCGAAAGCATTATTCTCTACTACTCCTATGACTCATTTTAAGTTCAGTGCTCATACAGGCAGCATTCACAACAACCCCAAGAAGCCAGATTCAGAATGTAAATAAGATTCCAGAAGGAGCCCTAATCTATGACATTTGGCTGAAACCTGTTACTGTGATGGCTGGGAGAGGAAGATTATAAAATGGGAAAAACCATAGGAAGTTGTAAGTAAAGGCTCACAAGCCTATGGGGCAGGTTCCAATAGAGCTTAAGTCCGAAGGCACATACACAACCTGTTAAGAATTTGTTCTTATTTTGAACAAATTAGCGCTGCAAAGGAACGTCAATGAATGGTATTGGTGGGATGACCACTGCTACAACTCTATTCTATTAAAATATTTTCTATACCATTCAAAAGCTAATAAAAGCTATCCAAGTGAAGTACATTAACACCCATCCATCCCACAACCTACATTCCAAACTCTCCTCTAATCCTAAAAAATACACTACAATGAAAATCTCATTAAAAATCCATTAGTAAAATCAATAACACATCTAAACCACTCCATATTTTTCAATATTTTCCACTACTATTGAAATCTCCATTAGTCCCTTCTCCAATTGTGGGAAATAACCATGTCTTTAAAGCTTTCCTAAACTGAATATATTGTCTAATACTCAATCTCCAGAGGTACTTTATTCCACAGAATAGGACCTAATACTAAAAAGACTCGATCTCTCAACTGTGAGCCCCCAATATGTCAAACTGCTGGTGCATCATACACCAGACTCCTGCCCAAATACAGCAGCCTGTTGTATGTTCTTCATCTTTCAAGTCGGATATTGCAGATGGATATATCTCTCCTGTATCACAGAACACACTATACATATTTCAAATTGAATCTGTTGTTCTACTGGTAGCCAATGCAGAGAATCAGCAATGGACAAGCTGACATCCACCCTGGAGCCTGAAACATTAGTCGGGCCACAGCATTCTGACACCTGAAATCTACCCAAAAAGGTGTTTAGAAATCTTAAACATGAAGCACTGCAATAGTCTAAAGCCAGAAGAATTGATAATTGGACCACCAATCTAAATACATCCAAATTTAGAAATGGTTAAATTCTGCATTTTCCCAAAAATCTATGTAAAAGCTCTAAAAATCTGAAATTCGCCTGAAAACAGCCGATTCCAATACTATCCCAAATCTCTAACTTCTTCACCAATATCAAAAGCATCCTTACACAGATTTTTAAAGATGAAGATACCTGACTTACTATCCTATTAGGCATAAAAATCTCCATTTTCTGCTTATTAAGATTAAGCTCATACTTACACAACCACCTCTCAATGCAAAATAAATACCAAAAGCTGAGGTACTGTAAACAATACAGCTCGACTTTAATTCAGGCTTCTTCCAAAAATATGATATTCAAGTTGTGCTGGTGATAGAAATAGAAGACTAAGCATCGTAAAAAAAAAAAAAGTCTGAACACTTATGTTCACATTTGTATCAAGCTCAATAAAGATTAATTTAGCATTTTTCTAACGTTTGGTTGTATTCTGTAAATAAGGAGAAAAACTATTTCCTACAACTACATTCAATGCAAAGCATGTATCTTTCCACACTCCAACTAACATACAGTGAAAAGAACACTAGAACTGTGCTACCAGCTTTCTCCATTTTGAGAGTTAATCAGGCCTTGTCTTATATTTGTAATCTCTGCAGAAACCTCTGCTATTAGTCTATTAAACACATTCAAGGACAGCAGCACACAGGTTTTATATTTTCAGAGCTAAAATGGCATCCATCACTTTTACACTCCCTTTAGAAGTGTCCCGGTGTACAGGGAATACAGTCTTCCAGAGGCTTGTACTTTTTACAGCCTGGGCTATTAATCTAGGACAAGAAGCACTGAATCTGCTTGTTCATTTTGAGACAATCCACAGATAAATGCTGCATTTTCTAAAAGACAACATTCACTTCCTTTAATGTCACAATGGTCACAAGCAGTCATGTCAGCAAAGAAGCTGAAGTATACAAACACTATGTGCAATGTAAGCCATCACACAGCTAGCATTTCTAACATCTTTTACGACACTCGATTTGTCTACTAGCAAGCTTATCACCAAAGGTCTTTCTAAAGACCCGTACAACAGATCATCATATCACGTGCTACCTACTGCACATATCAGCTGTTCTTCCTGGCGTCTAAGACTCAATAAACGACACGTTATTGAGCAAGACTCCTGATGCAGGCCTGACGGCCGAAACACAACAGTTGTGTCGAGTCTTTCCATCAATAAACAAGCTTTTTAAGATTCTTGTCTCCAGGATTTGAATTTCCGTGGTCAAACATCCCACTCTCACTTACACTTGTGTTTTCCCGTGGGGAGTTCGAGTTCTCCGCTTGGCTGCAGATTCTTCTTAACATCTAGTCCAAAGAATGTTTATTGGTATTTGATATACCACCTTTTGTGCGATGCAACCAAAGTGGTGTACAATAAAAATTTTCGGAAAATTAAAAGGGGAAAATCACCATCTGACAGAAATGAAATGGAGGGGGGGGGGAGAAAAGGGGTCTGGAGGACAAGGCTGTGCCTCAGCTTTTTGCTCACAGAAGTGATAATAGTTTTGAAAATAGTATTTATTTTTATTAATCAAATTTCAGTTTTAGTTTAGATTTTTCAAATCAATTTCAGTTTTTATTTTAGTTTCTATTAAGTCATTTTTGTTTTTATTTTTGTTTCTATAAAATTGACTTTTTGGAAATAAAAATAAAAACTAAACTTTTTAGTATTGTAGTTTTTATTTTTATTTCTTCTCGAAGAAGTTAGGGTCCTGTTTACTAAGGTGGGCTAACATTTTTAGCACATGCTGTGTAGACACCCATAGGAATATTATGGGCATCTACACGCTTAGTGCATGCTAAGAACGATAGCACGCCTCTAGCATAGCTTAGTAAACAGGGCCCTTAGTTTCTATTTTTTCAATTTCAGTTTTTCAACATTATTCAATAAGTGTCTGCTCTTCTGCAGCCAAACATGCATTTCTAACTAGTTATCCATTTGGTTTCTGCATCCAGGTAAGAGACCAGATGATGAAATTAATCTTTCAACATATGCCAAGAGCAAGTCCTTGGCTACAAGCAACGGAGAAAGCATTCTTCTGTTCCAGAATTTAAAGGATCTTCTTTCTGTAAATATGCCAGCATACTAACATCCGCTGCATATGAGTTAATTTGAAGGGATAACAGCATTGGTGTTTGAACAAGGAACTGAGATACTTCTGTTGTTTTTGAATTATTCCATTTTCTTTCTGAAAGAAATATGAATTCCTTTAGTGGATCTTGCACTGCATTTTCACTTGTTTTCACTTGTTGACAAAGTTTCCAATGCTGAGGTGTCTTATCAACATTCAACATAAGTATTGGTATTTTTTTTTAAAAATCACAATCAAAACTTAAAGTACTCAGAGATTAATTTTGTAATAATTTCTAACCAGCTAAATATAGTTCTTTGCTGCATCCAGAACAGGAATCATATGAGGACTGGTGCAAAACATGGATGCAGAAAACAGAGGCTACTGGTAATGGGTTGAAACCTTCAGCTCTTGGATTCAACAGTATTTCAAAATCGTCCTTGAAGCTGCTCCAACATAGAGGCAGTAACAGACTTGGTATATGGGAAGTTTTGAAGATGGCATTCCAAATCCAGCAGTGAAGGCAAAACAGCATGAAGGGACATTGTATCCATCTGTAGGGGAGTCTTAAAGTTTGAAAAGACTTCAGAAGCATGGTGATATCTCCTAGCTTTGACCTCATTTACATAATCATTTAATCATACAGAAGATGCTGTTTCAACAATCTGTGTGTAATAGTTCTCTCTGGTGGAGAGAGTTTCTAGCCTCCCTGGACCTCAAGGAAACTTACTTTCATATTCCCAGTGCTCCTTGCTGCAGAGGGATCTTAGCGATTTATGGCCATGTCATTCAGCCTTTCCATGCTACCGAGGACATTTTTGCAAGGCCATGGTGGCAGCTTTCCTTCGTGAGGATGGATTGCAGGTTCATCCATACCTCGTGACTGGCTGATTTGCGGCTCTCTCTATCTCTGCAAACTTCATCCAAAATACCTACTCGTCTTCAGTCCTTAGGATTGGTAATCAGTGTCACCACTACTACTACTATTTAGCATTTCTATAGCGCTACAAGGCGTACGCAGCTGCTGCTCTATCCATCTACTTTTTCCTTATTTTAAGGTTTTTGTCCTCATACTGCAAGATTCCATGGCCAGGAGAACATATTGTGATGGTGATAGTAAAGAGCACTGCACTAGAGCGCTTTTTCCTGCAATCACCACTGGAATCTTTGCCAGAATTCAGTCCACAGAAATAAAGATTAGCCACTCCAAGTTTTCCGGTTAACCAAAGAAATTCTTTTTTACTGTATTTCCACACAAACCTCTTCAATATCAGAAACTCTGTAAGGATGCAAAATAAAACAAAGCCTGTCTCAAAGCCAAACAAATACTTAACTGAAGTATAAACTTCTTAGCAGCAAAACTAAATACAGTTCTAATCAAAAGTCTACCTTTGGTTTCTACCACTGGATTCCAGCTTAACTTCTGAGAAAAAGCACCTCCTTATGTTCATTAGACCAGCAGTCACAAACACAGCAAGAACCAGCACTCCAGTCAGGTTAAGGCTTCAAAGGTGCTTAGTGCTGGTTTTTAGCTTCCCTGGACTTGAGTCTTGAAATATTCCAAGAGATATTCCCCCATCTCTCCAGGCTTCCTTTACCCTTTGGGGTCCTTTCCCCCCAACAATTTCAGCCTGAGACCTGCTTCTGGCATGCAGAAAACAGGATTCTCCAGGCCAGGACATTAACTGTCCATTCCTCCTGCCGCTTTCCTTCTCTAGGAAGGGTTCGGTTTTGTTTTAATAAGTCAGGCATGTCTCCCAGGACTCCACCCTAGCCTGACTGATTGGAATAGTCTTTTTGCACCTGGACTGGAGGACAGGCTGTGCTCTCCAACTCCCAGGATTCTTGGGCTCTCTGCTCCTTCCCAGGTGCAAGCTATCTGCTTTCTCAGATTGTACTACAACTGCTCCTCCCCCAAAGATTACAGCAGCTTCTCTCCCAGGAACAGATGCACTAAACTTCCCATAATTTGCCCGTACCTTACCGATCCCGTTACCGCAGATGCAATTTTGAAAAAGCCGGACATGTATGAAGGAAATCGCATGCAAATTAACTGCTCACTATTTACTCATTTGCATGCGATTTACTTCATGGGAGAGAAGCAAGTCGTTCAGCTCAGCAAGCGCAGAGCAACTGATCGTTAAGCGTGCTTCTCTGCACATGCTTCAGGCGACTTTCATACATGCAGAAAGTAGTGAACAAGTAGCCTTTATTTATTTTTTTTTTTTGTTAAAGTGAAGGAGGGTCCAGATCCCTAACATCTGGGGGGAGCATCCGGCACACACTTTTTTTCCGCGCAATGGCTTTCTGGAGATAGCAGTGTTGTCAGCGGTTGCGGGATTTCCTTTGCCAAAAACCTCTGCAGGTAAACAAGCTCCCTGGATGAATTTCTTCTACGGGAAGGTGGGAATCTGAAAAACGTATGGCATCTAGGAAGTTTTAGAAAGTGATGGTTCTGTGCAGCACCAAGGTAAAATTATGTATCATACCTGATAATTTTCTTTCCATTAATCATAGCTGATCAATCCATAGACTGGTGGGTTGTGTCCATCTACCAGCAGGTGGAGATAGAGAGCAAACTTTTGCCTCCCTATATGTGGTCATGTGCTGCCGGAAACTCCTCAGTATGTCGATATCAAAGCTCCATCCGCAGGACTCAGCACTTAGAGAATTACACCCACAAAGGGACACTCTGCCCAGCTCACCACCGCCGAAACGGGGGAGGGGAATTAACCCAGCTCATCCCCACACAAGTGGGGGAGGGGAATCCGTCCAGCTCATCCCCGCAGAGCGGGGGAGGGACACCACCCCGCCGATGCGGGGGGATCTGGCTTATCCTGCAACCGCAACCGCGGGAGGAGCTGACTGACCCTAACACCGCCGAAGCGGGAGGGGTATAAAGCTGCCCTACAGCCGCACGAAGCGGGAGGGAGTGCCGGCAGAATTTAAGTCTCAATCCAGCCCCGTAAAACGGAGGGGAGAGGAATGCAGCAGCTCACTGTAACACAAACTCGTCTCAACTCTTGAAGAATCCAAGTGAAAAAACTTGAACACGAAGTCCTCCTGAAGTAACTGAAGACTAAACTTGAACCTAAAATTCAACCAGAATATAAACCGTACAGATATCTGGGAGGGGCTATGGATTGATCAGCTATAATTAATGGAAAGAAAATTATCAGGTATGATACATAATTTTACCTTCCATATCATCATGCTGATCAATCCATAGACTGGTGGGATGTACCGAAGCAGTACTCACCCAGGGCGGGACATTGAAATCCCTGACCTCAACACTGAAGCTCCAAACCGGGCCTCCGCCCGAGCAGCCACAGTCAAGCGGTAAAGCTTGGAGAATGTATGGGCGGATGCCCAAGTTGCCGCCTTGCATATCTCTGCCAAGGAGACGGACCCGGCCTCTGCCATCGAGGCCGCCTGAGCTCTAGTGGAGTGAGCCTTCAGCTGGATAGGCGGCACCTTCCCCGCGGCCCCATAAGCCGCTGCAATGGCTTCCTTGACCCATCTTGCCACTGTAGGCTTAGCAGCCTGCAGACCCTTATGAGGACCTGCAAACAGGACAAACAGATGATCCGATTTCCGGAAATCATTGGTCACTTCCAAGTATCTGATGATAACTCGTCTCACATCCAGATATTTGAGAGCAGAGTATTCCTCTGGGTAGTCCTCCCTACGAAAGGAAGGGAGACAGCGCTGCTGATTCATATGGAAGCGAGAAACAATCTTGGGCAGGAAGGAAGGCACTGTGCGAATAGTCACTCCTGCCTCAGTGAACTGCAGAAAAGGCTCTCGACATGAGAGTGCCTGGAGCTCGGAAACTCTTCTGGCTGAAGTGATAGCCACCAAAAAGACTGCTTTCAACGTCAGGTCTTTCAGAGATGCCCTCGACAAGGGTTCAAAAGGCGGCTTCTGCAAGGCTCTTAGCACCAGGTTGAGATTCCACGCAGGCACCACTGAGCGCAGAGGAGGGCGCAGGTGATTAACTCCTTTGAGAAAACGTACCACATCTGGCTGCGAAGCCAGGGAAGCACCCTTCAGGCGGCCTCTGAAGCAAGCCAGAGCCGCTACCTGGACTTTAAGGGAACTGAGCGACAGGCCTTTCTCCAGACCTTCTTGCAGGAACGCCAGCAGTGAAGGGAGACAGTGAGCCTGCTTCACACCACGCTGCAAAGGTACGCCAAACCCTGGTGTAAGCAGTAGAAGTAGAGCGCTTCCTCGCTCTCAGCATAGTGGCGATGACCTTGTCTGAGAAGCCCTTCTTCCTCAGACGCTGCCGCTCAATAGCCAGGCCGTAAGACCAAAGGGGGAGGGATCCTCCATCACCACGGGACCCTGATGTAACAGACCCTGCTCCACTGGCAGCCGCAGAGGATCGTCGACTGAGAGCCTGATCAAGTCCGCATACCAGGGACGTCTGGGCCAATCCGGACCCACCAGGATTATCCGGCCCGGATGCTTTGCCACCCGGTCTAGCACCCTGCCCAACATGGGCCAGGGCGGGAACACATAGAGAAGCTCTTGTGTCGGCCACTGTTGGAGAAGAGCAGCTACTCCCAGGGATCGAGGGTCCCGTCCTCTGCTGAAAAAAGCGCGGCACTTGGCAATTGGCCGATGACGCCATCAGATCTAGGCTCGGCTGGCCCCAGCGCTTCGTGATGTCCAAGAACGCCTGAGCAGATAGCTGCCACTCTCCGGGCTCCAAGGTATGGCAACTGAGAAAGTCCGCCTTGACATTCATGACTCCGGCAATGCAGGCCGCTGACAGCTGTTCCAGGTTCGCTTCCGCCCACTGGCATAGATTCATGGCCTCCTTGGCTAGAGGGGCGCTCTTGGTACCTCCCTGGCGGTAGACATAGGCCACAGCCGTGGCATTGTCCGACAGGACCCGTACAGGCTTCAACGCCAGTACCGGGATGAACTCCAAAAGCGCCAACCGAATGGCTCCGAGTTCCAGGAGGTTGATAGACCACTTTGCCTCTGCAGGAGACCAGAGCCCCTGCGCTGTCCTTCCCAAGCAGTGGGCTCCCCAGCCCGACAAAGAGGCGTCCGTCGTAACGACAATCCACTCCGGGGTCACCAGAGGCATTCCTGCAGACAACTTGTCTGTCTGCGTCCACCAGCTCAGCGCCTTGCGCACTGCTGGGTCCAAGGGAAGGCGCACAGCATAATCCTCCGTCATCGGAGTCCAGCGCTGTAGCAGAGAGAGTTGTAGTGGTCTCATATGAGCCCTGGCCCAGGGCACTACTTCCATCGTGGCCGTCATAGAGCTCAACAGCTGCACATAGTCCCAAGCCCGAAGAGGAGAGACTACTAGGAACTGGTCCACCTGAGCCTGAAGCTTGACAATCCGATTGTCTGGCAGGAACACTCTGCCCACTTGGGTGTCGAATCGAACTCCCAGATACTCCAGGGACTGAGTTGGGCGCAGCTGGCTTTTCTCCCAGTTGATGATCCACCCCAGGGAGCTCAAAAGAGCAACCACCCGGTTCACAGCTTTGCCGCACTCTGCATAAGAGGGGGCTCGGATCAACCAGTCGTCCAGATAAGGATGGACTTGTACTCCTTCCTTCCTCAGGAAGGCCGCGATGACCACCATTACTTTGAAGAAGGTCCGCGGAGCAGTAGCCAACCCGAACGGGAGGGCTCTGAACTGGAAGAGTCGGCCCAGGACTGCAAAACGCAGAAAGCGTTGATGAGGAGGCCAGATGGGAATATGCAAGTACGCTTCCTTGATGTCCAAGGATGCCAGGTACTCCCCTGCCTTCACTGCCGCTATAACAGAGCGGAGAGTCTCCATGCGAAAGTGCCGAACTTTCAAGGCCCGATTGACCCCTTTGAGGTCGAGGATAGGCCGTACAGAACCTCCTTTCTTTGGTACCACAAAGTAAATGGAGTAACGTCCCTTGCCAAGCTGATTTTCTGGCACCGGAACGACCGCACCCAGGCGGATCAGATTGTCCAAGGTCTGCTGCACTGCCACAGCTTGACCGGAGACTTGCAGGGAGAGTACAAACCCGTCTCTTAAGTGTCGGCAGAACTCTAGCTTGTAGCCGTCTCTGATGACTTCCAGCACCCAAGCGTCTGAAGTTATTGTGGTCCACTCGCCCCGAAACGAGGACAGCCGTCCTCCAACCTGCACTGGGGGTGGACCAAGGCCCCGTCATTGGGTACAAGACCCTGGGGGAGGACCGGAGGGAGCACCTCCGGGACGGCGGTCTCTGCGAAAGGAATGCTGCTTGGGGGAGAAGTTCCTCTTGAAGGAAGAGGAGGCAGAAGAGCCCGACCTGCCCGGGCGGTACCGACGGGCTTCCTGAAACCGTCCTCTGGAGGTACCGGGGCGAGTACTAGCCCGAGCCCTGACCTCTGGTAACTTCTTGCCCTTAGACGTGCCGAGATCGGTCACGATTTTGTCCAGCTCGACCCCAAAGAGCAGCTTGCCTTTAAAAGGCAATTTAGCCAGGCGGGATTTAGAGGCGTGGTCAGCAGACCAATGCTTCAGCCAAAGCCACCGCCGCGCAGAGATTGTCTGAGCCATGCCTTTAGCTGAGGCCCTCAAGACATCATACAGCAAGTCTGCCAAATAGGCCAAGCCCGATTCCAGGGCCGGCCAATCAGCCCTCAAGGAATGATCTGAGGGGGAAGCCCGCTGCACCATAGTCAGGCACGCCCTGGCCACATAGGAGCCGCAAACTGAGGCCTGCAAACTTAAAGCAGCCGCCTCAAAGGACGACCTTAAGGCCGCCTCCAATCTTCTGTCTTGGGCGTCCTTTAGGGCCGTGCCACCTTCCACCGGCAACGCCGTTTTCTTAGTCACCGCAGTGATTAAAGAATCCACGGTAGGCCACAGATAGGCCTCACGTTCACTTTCAGGCAAAGGATAGAGACGGGACATAGCCCTAGCCACTTTAAGGCTCGCTTCCGGGACACCCCACTGAGCCGAAATTAAGGTGTGCATAGCCTCATGCACGTGGAAGGTTCTAGGCGGGCGCTTCGTCCCCAGCATAATGGCAGAACCAACAGGGGCTGAGGGAGAGACGTCCTCCGGAGAGGAAATCTTCAAAATGCCCATGGCCTGCACTAACAGGTTGGGCAAATCCTCTGAGCTAAAGAGCCGCGCTGCAGAGGGGTCATCCGCTCCATCCGAGCGGGGATCCGTCTCCTCCAAGGAATCCGCAAAGGACCGTTGGGAGAACTCAGAAACGCTGCCCTCATCTACATCGGAGGAGACAAAGTCCTCCAAGGCCTGGGAATCAACCCGAGGGCGTTTACCTCCGGGGGCCTCAACCTCTTTACCAGACGAGGGAGCAGGGGCAGCGTTTTGCATAAGGAAGGCCTGATGCAGCAGCAAAACAAACTCGGGGGGGAAACCCCCCAGACTGTGCACTTCCGCAGCCTGGGCTACAGCCCTAGACGCACTCTCAACCGGCGCTCGCAAGAGCGGGGGAGAGACATGCTGCGCATCCAAAATGGCGTCCGGCGCGACACTCCGCGAAGGAGCCGCGCGGGAAGAACGGTGCTTAAGTTTAGCCGCTTTTGTGCCGTCGCCCAAATTAAGGGCGTTCATGGCATTAACGTCTCCCACCTCAAGGGCAGCCCAAGAAGAAGCCGTCCGAGCCGCGTGACCGGCCAAGATGGCGGAGGCGAGCAGCGGGGGATGGGCGTTTATGGCGGGAAAAACCGCCACACCGGAGGAAGGACCGGGACACTCATCGGTCACGAAACTGTCACCCAACAAGGGCGAATCAGACTTTAAGACCCCCGCATCCCCTCTAGAAGCGCACAAGCGATCCGGGGAGCGACTCTTTGCGCCCTCGCCCTCCGACGCCATAGGCCACGTGGAGATCAATCGGGGAACCCCCTGCCCGCTATAAAAAGATAAAAATTACCTGCTTTCCGCTCCGAGCTGTAACGACCTGGTGTCCCAGTGAGTAGCTGCAATAAACGTTTAAATAAACGTCGAAATAAACGCCTTTAAGGACTTTCAAAATTTTTTTTTTTTTTTTTTTTAACGGAGCCAGCGGGAGGGGGGAGAAAAGGAGGGACCTGGCGCCACCAGGTTTGCACTTGCTCAAGAAGAGCCCTCAACCCCAGGCACTCAACAAAACCTAAAAATTAGGCTTGGAGGCCTAGCCAGAGCTGCTGCTGTGTGTGACCACCACCTGCTGAGATAGAGAACATACTGAGGAGTTTCCGGCAGCACATGACCACATATAGGGAGGCAAAAGTTTGCTCTCTATCTCCACCTGTTGGTAGATGGACACAACCCACCAGTCTATGGATTGATCAGCATGATGATATGGAATAGGAGCTTGCGCTATGTGCAGATCAGGAGGAGGGTGCAGTACTGTACGCAGGGATCTTATCTGAGAACTTCATTTTGTGATCATCAATGTTTCTACACACTGGTAGAGAACTTGTTGTTATACCGTGGCTGTCATTCTAGGCAGCACTGACAGCTCCTGACCATCTGTTAAAATTTTGACGGTAAAGGTAGGGATGCCTCTGTACATCGGGTCGGAAAACAACTGTGCATCGCCTTTGCATGCACATTTGTATAGTAATTAGCTCATTATAATTGCTTTGCATTCTGTTTTCGTTAGCTGCTACTGTGATAGCAAAAGAGCTCGGAGAAGTCTTTTGTGCATGTCTCGCTATACTCCTTGCTCGCTAAACCAGCTAGAACCAGTTTAAAAACCACATTGCTGGCTCAGGTTTTGTGCACCTGGGCCCCGTCTTTCCTGCTGCAGGGGGATTTCTGACAGCTACCACTTTATCAGGTAAGAGGGTTTATTTTCCCTTGCTATTGTCTAGTCCTGGTTTCCAAAGCAAGGCATTGTCCTCCCCCTTTATTCTTTCTACTACTCACTGCTGTCATCTGAACCTATTGTGTTACAAATCCCCCCTCCCTTCCTGAAGCCAGTACAGGTTTCTCCTCTGACCCTAGAGCAGTGGTTCCCAAACCTGGTCCCGAAGGCACCCCATCCGGTCAGGTTTTCTGGATATCCACAATGAACATTCATGAGAGATTTGCATGCAGTGAAAGCAGTACATGCAACTCTCTCTCACACGAATATTCATAGTAGATATCCTGAAAACCCGACTGGCTGGGATGCCTCCAGGACCAGGTTTGGGAACCACTGCCCTAGAGTTCCAAACCTATACCACAGCTCCCCTGGGGATAATCCTGCAGTGAGAAGGCAATGAGGATAGGAGAGCATGGTGTTATTTATCACAATCAATGAGGTTAGATTGAGAACAGGAGACAGTGCAAGGCTATCTAGCCCATTATATGGGTTGAAGCCAGTAAGCGTAGCTTGCTGGCAGTAGGCGGAGTCACAAGTACACCCAAAACAATAGATTACTAAAAACTAGTAAAAGAGGCCCGTTTCAGAGCAAATGAAACGGGCGCTAGCAAGGTTTTCGTCGCCAACACCCCTCCCTCCCTCCGTGGCCAACCCCTTCGTTGTTCTGCCATTGCTCCACCCCCAACGTCATGACGTTTGACGCGAGGGCGGGGCCCGGAGCGATTTCCCCCCCCCCCCCCCCCGCCTCCATGCCTCCCTCCCTGCCAACCCCTTCGTTGTTCTGCCATTGCTCCGCCCTCGAGGCGGGGCCCGGAGCAATTTTGGTGGCTTCACCACCAGGAACCTTTGAACCTTTTTGAAGGAAGTCAGGGCTTGGCTTCACTGACGTCAGTGTCCTCAGAACGTTGAGGGTGAGTTCTATTATAGTAGATAATGGACTACCTATGTGTGGTCCATCTGTAAAAAGTCAAAAGCTGTTCCAGTTGAATAGGCAGTGCCCTAAAAGGTGGAGGACAAAAGATTTTTTTTGTTTTTTTACTTATTTGACAGCTTTTTAATTTATTTGAAAGCATCTCATATCCTATATAATAATTCTCACCTCCAACATTCTGAGGCTGCCTGGAACCCTGGCTCCCTCGGAAGTGGTCTGCTAGGTGCGGTAGATCAAACTGACGTCATGAATCCCACACAGCTCATCGAATCCAATGAAGTGCCACTGATTGGCTGCGCCTCGGGTGAAGTCACCAGCCCGACGCCCAGCAACAAACCGCAACCCAGCCAGCAGCAAACAGCGTGTTTCCCTACTCCTCCCCCTGCCTAGGAATCGCTCGAGACTGGCTGCCAACCTCCCAAACCACCCGCGCATACTAACCACCCTAAAAAAAACGCAGCCGCCCTGCCTCTCCAAGTCCGGATTCGGACTGTCGGAGGGGACGAAGAGGGAGGATGGTAAGCGAGCGGCTGCGGCGAGTGTCCAATGTGGAGGAGGCAGGTGAGGGCTCAGGGCGGGGGTCGGGGTCCAGTGGCGACTCGGAAGAGGAGGGAAAGAGCAGCGGGTCTGACTCCAGCGTAGCCGTCATCCCCGTTCACTCAAAACAAAGCAAGCAAACCTATGAGATGCTGCAGGACGTTTAATAGACAGGAGTGGAAGTGAGCAAAGCAAGTCTATGTTAAGCAAGGAAGCCCATTGGTTAATCTCTGTTTCCACTGCCCTACGCAGCCATCATTGGTATACACTCAAAAACAAGCAAACCTAGGAGCTGCTGCTTCACATTGTCGTTTTTAAATTGTTGTTCCATCTGAAACAAGTCTAAAGCTGTTTCAACTGGATAGACAGTGCCTTAAAACGTGGAGGACAAAAGGAGGGGGGAGACAGACAGACACTGCAACTGGGAGGGAGGGAGAGGGGACCCTGCAACTGGGAAAAAGGGAGGAAGGGAGGGAGGGAGGGGGGACCCCCCTGCAACCCCCTGCCACTGGGAGACAGACCGGGGATCCTGCAACATACTCTCATTCTCACACACACACTCACACCCAGCCTCACTCTCTCTCTCTCTCTCTCACACACACACTCGCACATTCACTCTCTCTCACACACTCTCTCAAACATACACACTCCAAGGAAAACCTTGCTAGCGCCCGTTTCCTTTAAAACAGAAACGGGCCTTTTTTACTAGTACAGATATAAATATCATGAAATCAAAACTGAATATCACTAACACAGCTTCAAAAATTATTGTAGTTGGTGAAAATAGCATTAAGACTATTTTGTGGTCATTTTTCTACACGGTTCTATACAATACAGAAATACATGGCCAAATTTCAGCGAGGATATCCTGTTTACTGATGGGTTCACCTTAACTATTGTAATCTGACTTAGGAAGCCTGGTCTTATAAAGATTGGAAGTAAAATTAAACACTTCTTTCGCTGGAGTATATGGAATTAAATCTTCACCTCATCTCTCTTGTACAAATGGATTATTCTGTTTTCAGCGTGTGTCAAGGACAAGTGGTTTTCATAAGTCAAAAATAATAAAAATAAATATTTTCTTTCATGCAGATCTCTCATTTGTTTAAACATAACTAAATATAAACCCATAATGCAGTCCATTGGTTTTCTTATATTTTGTCCTTGTGATGACTTACACTATGCCAAAACTGGAAATGCAGTGAGTCAGAATAATAGAATTCAGTAACATACAAAACTTATTAATTAGCATTATAATTGTGTTCGCATTTGGGTAATAACTGAGAAAATGCTGTTGAAAACTGACCCGAAGAAATAAATATATATCACAGAACTGGAAAACGTTGGCACATTTAGACTGACTCTGGACTTCTGCACGAAGGTAGCTCTACCCTCATTATTTAATATCTTTCTTTTAAATAGTAGTAATCAATAGAAATCAAACAAAATAAAACATGGAAAAGAAAATAAATGATACCTTTTTTATTGGACATAACTTAATACATTTCTTGATTAGCTTTCGAAGGTTGCCCTTCTTTGTCAGATCGGAAATAAGCAAATGTGTTAGTTGATAGTATATATAAGTGAAGCTTCAAAGCATTTCAATGACAGTCTAGCAAGGTGGGGTGGGTAGGGGGTATGCATGGGTACATCAAAGCATTTCATTTCATTGATAGTCTAACAGGATGGGTGTGGGTAGTTGAGAGGAGAGTGATAAACAGAGAAATACAACTTTATGGTTTACAAGGAGTGGAGGAGTGGCCTAGTGGTTAGGGTGGTGGACTTTGGTCCTGGGGAACTGAGGAACTGAGTTCAATTCCCACTTCAGGCACAGTGAATCGCGGGAAACAGATGGGAGGGCAGGAAAGAGGAGAATTGCAGGACACGGATGGGAGGGCAGGGAAGAGGAGAATCCCTGAACATGAAGGGGAGGGCAGGGGAGAGAGAGAAAAATAAAAAAAAAAGCTTACATGACAGCCTTCCTAGGGCCCGTTTCATTGTTGAGGAAACGGGCATGGTTCCACTAGTATTATATGTTATGCTATAATCTGTAGAGAGCCAATAACGATTGACAAAACATAAATATTTTAAAGCAGATAATGGAGAAGATATTCAAGCAGTTCTTGTGCCAACCAGGAAGAAAAGTCAAAGGTCACTGCCCTCACAATACAAAGCAAAACTTCCATCAACCATTATTAAAACCTTCTAGTAAATTCCTTTCTAGAAGCCAGAAGTAATTGAGACAGTTATAGACCATAGGAACTTAATATGCTCTAAACACCCAAGACAAAGTGAGTGAATGAAGACTGAGGTGAATACATGACATTCCTTTGTTTATTGATATTAAAGTTGGAAACTATCCAAATTAACTGCTCCCCTAATAAATAAACCCTGAAGCATTAAAAAAAAAAAAAAAACACGTACATTGTGTCAAGCCAGGAGGGAAAGATCAGAATAATCATTTCCTATTCTCTAATTTTTGCACCAATAGTATTTATTTTAGAAAACAATTATTCTGCCAAAGCCTAAACCTCTTAAGTGAACAACTAATATAAAATGTAATCTTGTATTATATGAGAATGACACACCGGTGAACACACAGTACTATCATTTCTAGAAGATCAGGCAAGTTAAAAAACTAAGCAACAACATTATCGCTCTGGCCCTAATGCCAATAGGAGAAAAATATTTGCTTTAACCCTCTTCCAGAAAGCCAAGTAATGTACACACAGCTCACAAAAAGCCCAGGGAATAGGAGATTCCAGAAGGCAGGGCCAGATGAAAAGAAGAAATGGTTGTAAACTGCTGCTAAATATAGGATTTTGAGTTAAGGGCTACAAAAAAAAAAAATAAAAGCAGGCTACCAAACTAAATAAGGGTAGAAGGATTCATGTTCTTCAAGTACTACTTTGAAGTGGCTAGGCTATTTTCTTCACAGTTTGTTTAATGCTCAAAGATTTTGCTTGAAAGTTTCTTCAAACCCTACCCAATGCAAACTGTTGCTGCAGCTGATTAAAATCAAACCTAAATCTTTGTACGAAATAAATCTTTTATATGTTCTCATGAAGAAAATACTGTTTTTTTTAATGTATAGAGGAATAAGTATTTCTCCATTTATGGTCTGTTTGACTCAGTTTTCACTTGCCCAGAGCAATTTCAGATAAAAGAACAGGTTTTTAATGGAGCTACAGAACACAGTTTCAAGTAATGTCTTTTTCCATGAATCAACCATTAAGTATTGTTAAAATTAATTTACTCAACTAACTGCAGCCAATGCAGATCCTCTCAAATCCTCTGAGAATCAGACAGAGTTTATAGAGACAGTTTTCAACAAAGCTACAGGAAATTAAACAAGCAAAACATACATACTTTAAGCACTGTACAAACGTTATGTTTCACTGAGCGTATGTGGTCAAGTTGTACCTCTGTGTGATTGCATAGGGGGGTTAAGATTTTTAGAGTGTTGATAAATTAGTGAGTGGCTGGGGGAAATATGAGTGGGTTGTGAACCTGAACGAGTGCATGGATGTTGAGCTGAGTGAGATGTTTATGTTTACTGAGGCTTGCTATACCCACCCTTTACTAAACTAGTAGGTCAAAGAAGTTTACAATCTAAAAACAGGAAAAATAAAGAAACAGAAAATCATACATACATTATAGACAAAAATAAGAGAAGAAATTCCTCATCAGGCAAAATGACTAGGCATTGGAAGCAGGTGCCTCACTCCCAAAAATCTGGCAAAAATAGGTGGGTCTTTAGGAGTGTCTTAAATATCAAAAAGGAAATCTCCTGGTGAATCACAGGGGGACACGTATTCCAAGCTTTGGAGCCAGAAAAAAAAAACACAAGAGTGGAATGATGGGTTGATTCACGATAATGGGATGGGGATGGAAGCATACAACTGGAATCCACTGAACTAAGAACCCCTCTTAAGTGTAAACAGAAAAATGAGTCCAGATAAGTACGTTAAATCGCATTATGGATCAGGCACAGAATTTTCAACAACATATGAAACTGAACAGGTAACCAATGTAGCATTTAGAGTAAAGGAGACACATGGTCATACTGTTGTATGTTACAGGGAAAGACAGCTGCCTTGTTCTGGAACTTAGTGACCTGTGTAAATTGCATTGAAACAATCCAGGTGTTTTAATCAAAAACACATGAACAAGAGCATGCAATGAGAAGGTACAAAGAAGGCCTTGTAGGGGGCACTAACTGTGCAATGCCAGAAAAACTAAGTATGTTAGAAATTTGGGACTAAAATGAAAGAGCAGAGATCAAGATTATCCCCATATAACAAAACGATTCAACAGAATGAATCAGCCTTCCAAAATGGATAGGGACCAAGGTAGGACAATATGATGTGCCTGTGATCCAGTAAGTTATGGTCTTTTTTTTTTATTCAGGACCAGACCATTAGTTAAGGAGCCAGGGAGTCTAGACATAAACTGCTGGGTTCATAAACAGGGTTTTTTGAGAACAGGGAAAAAGCAAGAAAATATCCCCTGGGGAACACCACACACCAATGGACAGGAAAAGGAGGAGATTGTGAAGACTTGAAAAGAAAGACCACTTAAGAAGTGAACCAACCTGAAAACTTGACCTCCCATACCAATGTCAGCAAGGCAGGAAAGTAGAATGTGATGGTCCACCAAATCAAAGGCCGCGGAAAGATCAAGTGCAACATGATGATGGATGATCAGTTGGGGGGGGGAGGCGTAGCAGTAGAAAGGGGACTGACTGAGTGGGTGGGTGGAGATTATGAATAGCAGGTGGGGCTGAGTAAACAAGTGAAGGAACAATATGTTATGAGTGGCAGGAGGGCTAAGTGTGTGCATTAATGGGAAATCATAAATGGTGGCCAAGTTTAGTAGAACGGGCAGCAACGAGTGGCACAGAGTGAGTGCAGAGCTATAAATGACAGGTGACCTGAATAAGTCGATGGAGAAGCTTATGAGTAGCAAGGGCTGAGTTAGTGCAAGGGAAGCTGAATGACCCTCCAAAAATGTTTGTGTATATACAGGCTAGGGGTCATTTGATACTACTGAAGGCATATTTTGAGTCAGTATTCCCTCTCTCTCCTTCCCCTATTGTGCAACTAGGACTTACTGTTCACTCACATGCTCACCCTCCTCAATTTCATTCCCTTACCTTCCACCCTCCCTCTCTCACTTTTCCATAAAACAGTGTCCTTCTGAGGATTAGAAATTGGTTATTGGACAGAAAAAAAAGGGTAGGGTTAAATGGCCATTTTTCTCAATGGAGGAGGATGAATAGTGGAGTACTGCAGGGATCTGTACTGGAACTGGTGACTAACATTTATAAATAATCTGGAAATTGTAAAGACAAGTGAAGTGATAAACTCTGCAGATGACACAAAACTATTCAAAGTTATCAAAACGCATGCAGATTGTGAAAAATTGCAGGAAGACCTTAGGAAACTGGAAGACTGGACATCCAAATAGCAGATGAAAATTAATGTGGACAAATGCAAAGTGATGCACATTGGGAAGAATAATCCAAATCATAATTATCTTATACTAAATGTCCACTTTAGGAGTCAGCACTCAAGAAAAGACTAGGTGTCATTGTAAACAAGATACTGCAATCTGCTGCCCAGTGTGCGGGGGCGGCCAAAAAAGCAAACAGGATGCTAGGAATTTTTAGGACAGGGATGCAAAATAAGACCAAAAATATTATAATGCATCTGTATCACTCCATGGTGTGACCTCACTTTGAGTATTGTGTGCAATTCTGGTCACTGTATCTCAAAAAGGACATAGCAGAATTAGAAAAGGTTCAAAGAAGAGTGACCAAAATGATACAGGGGATAGAACTGCTCCCATATGAGGAATGGCTAAATAGGTTAGGGCCCTTGAGCTTGGAAAACAGACGGCTGAGGGGGTATATGATCGAGGTCTACAAAATCCTGAGTGGTGTGAAACAGGTGGCGGTGAATCAATTTTTTACTCATTCAAAAAGTACAAACACAAGGGGAAAACTCAATAAAATTGCGTGGAAATACTTAAAAAAAAAATAGGAGGAAATATTTTTCATTCAAAGAATAGTTAAGCTCTGTAACTCTTTGCCAGAGGATGTGGTAACAGTGGTTAATATATCTGGGTTTAAGAAAAGGCTTGGACAAATTCCTGGAGGAAAGGTCCATAGTCTGTAATTGAAATGGACATGTGAGAAGCCACTGTTGCCCTGGGACTGGTAGCATGACATGGTGCTACTAATTGGGTTTCTACCAGGTACTTGTGACCTGGATTGGCCACTGCTGGATGCATGGTACTGGGCTAGATGGACCATTGGTCTGACCCAGTATGGCTATTCTTATAATGCATTAACTGAAAAGCAACAGATCACTGCTGCATTCTTTTTCTCTGTGGTCAATGAGAAATGGGGTAAAAAGTGTAAGTACCCAATAATTCTGATAGTTGTTATTTGGCAAGAAAGGTTTATAGACCAAATGAAGGGTGGAATCTTGCAACTGGCCATGCTCTTTAACTAGCAGCTATGATAAATCTTTCATAAAAAGTGAACAGAGATAATGGGGCAGATGAGAGGTTGATTGTTATTTTGAAATGTCTGTGGTAAAGCCTTTTAAACATCAGCTCAGAAAAGATATAAATCAGGCAAAGGCTGGTCCTTAACCTGAACCTGGAATCACATTCACAGCTTGGAAATTAGATTTTCTCTGACAGAAAGCTATTCAAAATAATGAAAGGTTTACTCAGTTTAAGAAAAAAAAATTCCACAAAGAAATATTTTTATACCCTTTGGAAAACATTTGCTTTCTAATGTCAGTAAAAGAACATTTTTCCCACAAAACAAGTTCAAAACCTGTATTGGATTTTTTGTTCTGTGGTCAGATAAACAACCGCATTACGGCTAGAAACAGTAGCACTTTCAGCAGGGCTAGAAATATATTTAGAAAACTAGTTAAAACTGTAGAAGCTAGAAAACGTTTTGTTTACTTTTTCTTTTCACTATATTTCTTATTTTGATTGGCTTTATTATTATAGTGCTGCACAAGCTTCTTCACACTTTTGCATTTTTCACATTCTACTATCTAGAACATAGAACTGAAAATGCATTTAAAATAGGAATTTGCTTCACTGATGTACACATACCCTACACTTTTAATATGCAAAAAGAATTCTAGAGATTCAAAAAAGAAAGTGAAAGTCTTTATAACAAAATTCTTCACACCTCTTGATTCAATACTTGGGGGAAACTCGTTTTGCAGAATAGCCAGAAACACTTTGGGTAAGTGTCTACTAACTTTGCACATCAAGATGGTGCAGCTTTCATCCACTCTTGGCAGAATAGCTCAAGCTCCTAAAATTGGTTGGAGATCATCTGTAGACTGCAGTTTTTAAGTCCTGCCACTGATTTTCTAATGGATTAAGTTCTGGACTTTGGGTCATTTTTGCTTTATGCTTATGATCACTGTCCTGCTGAAAAGGTCAATCATGACTCAAGTCTATAGAAGATGAACAGATTTTCCTCCAGGATCTGGCTGTACTTTGTATCATCAATCTATCTTTCCTTTGATCATGAAAAGCCTCTCTATCCTTGGAACTGCTAAGCACTATCACAAAATAAGGCTACCAACTGTATGCTTTGCTGTAGGTATGATGTAGCAGGATGAATATATATATACACACACACACACCACACACAGAGACCAAAATGTTCCACTTTGGTCTCAACAGAACAAGCACCTTCTCCCACAAATGTGTAGCACCCTTAAGCATGTCCAATCACTATGCAGCATATTATATGGCTTTTTTTCTCTCCCATCAGTGGCTTCCTTCTCGTCACCCTTTCACAAAGGCCAGTTTGTGGAATATTGACATTTTTGAACAGTCAACATTTTAGCCAGTCTCTGCTAGAGATCACTGCAGCTCTTTTAAAGTAATTTTAGCCTGGGAGGAAAGGGTGGGACTTCAACGAGATGGCAGCGTCAATGTGAGACCTCCAGGCACACACTGCTTTTCTTTCATAAATTTTCAGAATTTAACTTCTGTATTCCAAACTTATTCCTAGAAGTGCTTTTAAGTTGTTTTGTGCTTCTACGTTGGGAAAATTAATGACCGATCCTGGAGTTAAGAATGGAAGCCACCCATTTACTAAAACTGAACCACCAGGACCTAGAAGATGGATTAAAAGCATGCTTGTATCTAATGGCTCAGCCATCTAGGATATTAAAGTCAAACTTGCTGTGATGCACAACAGGATGTCTACGTTTTTCGAATAGAGAGGAAGACTTAAAAGCTTGTACAAAAGAAATGTAACTGCAAATGTTGAGGAATATTAAAATGGCACTTACCACGTATGTCATGAATATGAGCACTTATAACCATATCTATATCGTGGAACTCAGGAAGGTATTGCAGGAGACAACCCAGTGCAGTTCATTAGCTTCCAAACACTGTCCTCCCAGTACCTGCAGCTTACCTTGGAGGCCTTTTGATGTTGAGGCTTTAGTCCGCTATATGATAACCAAAGATTTAAGATACTTTTAGGATATTAAAGCAAATAAATGAAGGGTGGGAGGATGGTCATTATGAAAGTATACTGAATTATAAGGAACATTGGATCTTCTTACTACAAACAGTGGCCCCTAGAGGATTAAATGCAGAATTGGAATTGGCGTCTCTCTTGTGACCAGTTTCTGTGATTGCTGAAGACGTTTAATTGGGGAACTTTAATGTTAGACACCGACGCCATCTTGGTTGAAGACTCACTGTTGGCAAGATGAGTCTGGCTAACTGTTGAAAATTGAATGATAAAGACCAATAAAGAAGGTGATGCTTAAGTCTTGACCAATGAGAGTACATGACTAAGCAGCAAAGCTGAAGTCTTTTGAGATCTTTCAAGTGTTCCTTTATGTATTGTAAATACCTACAGTATAAATATTGACTTTTGTATTCTAACTATCTACAGTATAAATATTGACTTTAAGTTGGGATTTAATTTGATTGCCAATTAGAGAACACATATTCTAGGATATGCAGCATAAAATCTGTTTTACTGTTCTAGGATCTTGCCAGGTACTTGTGATCTGGATTGGTCACTGTTGGAAACAGGATACCGGGCTTGACGGACCTTTGGTCTGTCCCAGTATGGCAATGCTTCTGTTCTGGAACTATGTCTCCTCTGAAGGTGGCTATTAATGAATTGTAGCGAAGCCAAGGGTGGCCCATCCCAAAACTGGAGATTTACCATATTGTTACAGCAAACAGACTTGAGGACCTGAACACGTATACCCCTAGAGGAAAGGAGAGATTGGGGTGATATTATACAGATATTCAAATATTTGAAAGGTATTAATTTACAACAAATCTTTTCCAGAGATGAGAAAGTGGTAGAACTAGAGGACTTGAAGTTGAAAGGGGGGGGGGGGGGGGGGGGGGGGAAAGACACTCAGGAACACTATCAGGAACTACTTTTTTCACAGAGAGGATGCTAGATACCTGGAATGCCCTCCCACGGGAGGTGGTTGAGATGAAAACTGTAATGGATTAAAATATGTGGGAGAAACAAAGGAATCCTAAATAGAAGGCGTGGAACCAAACAAGCTTAGTGGTGATTAGATGGCAACACCAGTAATCGGAAAGCGAAGCCAGTGCTAGGCATACTTCTACAGTCTGTGTCCTGATCATGGTTCTGTAACTGGAGAACAAGGCCAGTGACGGGCAGACTTCTATGGTCTGTGCCCTGAAAATGGCAAGGCCAAATCAAGATCAAGTATACTATCATACCCTATACTACGGAAGTATCCTGTTGGGCAGACTGGATGGACCATACAGGTCTTTATCTGTCATCATCTACTATGTTACTATGGAATATATTTGTGAGCGACATTGCCAAAGGGTTAGAAGGTAAGATTTGCCTTTTTGCAGATGACACCAAGAATTTATAACAGAGTACATACACCAAAGGGAGTGGGCAAAATAAATAAAAAAAAGATAGGCAGTACTTTCTGTGCATCGCTCGGAATGCTCATTTTAATAGTAATGAGTTCTTTGTAATACATTTGCATAGGATTATCATTAGCTGCTATCCTGAATGGTAAAAACCATGTAGAACTCCTTTGTGCATTAGATGAATAATGTGATCGCTAGACTGGCTAGAACCAGTTTAAATCAGATGTTGCTAGCACAATAAGCTTTGAGAATTAGCCCCTGTCACGACTATGGTCGTGACCCCTCTTTGACTCACCTTATTTCCTGATGGTCAGCTTCTGAGCTGGCTCCTGTCTGTTCTTTCACCTTGCATTGTTGTTTCTTTCCTGTAATGTTTCCACTTCCTGCGTGTTCCAAGCCTCACTTTGGTGTTCAATGTGTTTCCTGCCTCTGTCCTGTAGTTGTGACATCATTAGTGAGGGCCTTTATAAGGAAGTGGTGGACTTTCATTCCAAAGGTTAGTCCGTGTGCAGAGAAGCACTTCTGCCTTGTTCATAGTCTGTGTGCCCGTGTGCACTTCTGTCTTGATTTCTTGTTTAGGATGCCTGTGTGCACTTCTGCTTCTGTTCTTCTCTGTTTGTGTGCTAGGGTCAGCCTCCAGCCTTAGTTCTGTTGTTTGTCTGTGTGGGTCAGCTTTGTGTTCTGCCTAGTCTGCCTTGCTTGCTCTAGTCCCCTCTACCTTCAGCCCTGTTGTTCCAGTCTTGTCTGTTCCAGCATTGCCTGTCTACAGCTTCAGCTCCAGTCCTGTCTGTTCCAGCATTGCCTGTCTACAGCTTCAGCTCCAGTCCTGTTGTTCCAGTCTTGTCTGTTCCAGCCCTGCCTGCCTATAGCTTCAGTCCTGTTGTTCCAGTCCTGCCTGCCTACAGCTTCAGCTCCATTCTTGCTTGTTAGTCCAGTCCTGGTTGGGGATTTTGCCTCCTGCTGCCGTTCGCCGACAGTAGGCCAAGGGCTCACATTGTTCCAGAGTCTGTGACTGTTTGTTTACAGCCTGAGACCGTGACAGCCCCTGTGTTTTTTTAAGGGGGGGGGGGGGTTAACCCTTTTCAAATGTAAACATAATTTTTAAAAAATCCATGAAAATGCTTTACATGGTTAAACATCTCACATTGTCTATTCAATATCAGTTAGCTAACTAATAGAACCAGCTTCCATTGTTTTCGAGTTCTTGTACTCATCTTCAGTTTAGAAAACATTTGAAAGCTCTTTATTTCTGCAAGGTGGGTTTATCTGCTGCTTAGTATACGTTACTAGTTTATTTTAACTATCTATAGCTCTCCTGGATAGAATGGTATAGCTCTTGATTACTGTAATCCACCCTTGAACTGAATAGGTATAGGTGGAATACAAGCACTGTCAAAAAAAAAAAAGACATGCAAAAGTTAGAATGGCCTAATGTTTGGCAGTTAAAATTTAATGCAAAGAAATGCAGAATGGTGCATTTGGGAAGTAGAATCCAAGGGAATTATGTGTTAGGAGGTGAGAGGCTGATATACACAGACAGGGAGAGGGACCTAGGGGTAATAGTGTCTGAGGATATGAAAGTGACAAAATAGCCACAGCCAGAAGGAGGATAGGCTAAATAGAGAGATAAATCAGCAGAAGAAAGGAGGTATTGATGCCCCTGTACATGGTGAGGCCCCACTTGGGAGTACTGTGTTCAGTTTTGGAGGCTGTATCTTGCTAAGGATGTAAAAAGATTTGAAGTGGTTCAGAGGAAGGTGTCAAAAATGATACGGGGCTTGCATCACAAGACTTATTTATGAAAAGAGACTGGAAAGCCTGAATATGTATGCCCTTGAGGAAAGAAGGGAGATATGATACAGACATTTAAGTACTTGAAAGGTATTAATATAACAAATCTTTTCCAGAGAAGGGAGAAACAGTAAAACTAGAGAAAACGAATTGAGTATGTGGGGTGGTAAACTTAGGAGCAATATCAGGAAATTTCTAAAGACTTTGCTATTTGGAAAAGCTTACCCCAAGGACTCAACATGCGTCTCCAATACTTGATTCATAACAATATAATGACAATTTTGGACACATCCACCCTTCCCTTCTCTCCCCTGATTTCTCTGTTCCTTTCGTTTCTTCCCCATCCTCTCCTTTATTTCTTATGTAGGTTTCATGATGTATTAGCTTAATTTACTGCATTGGTGTCCGCCTTTGCAGTGTGATATAAGCCACATTGGGCCTGACACAGTTGGGAAAATGTGGGGTATAAATGAGATAATAAATAAATAAATTCTTTTCGCGGAGAGGGTGGTCAATGCCTGGAATGCCCTTCCGAGTGAAGTGGTGGAGACAAAACAGTGTAGGATGAACACAGAGGATCCCCAATTAGAAAATAGATAGCATAAACAAACAAAACTTAAATGAATGCATGTGTGTAGGTATGTCGAGTGGTGCTTAGATGGTGACTCCAGCTGTGAAGAACTAAGGCCAGTGCCAGGCAGACTTCTGCACTTTTATTTTACAGATATTCAGTGCCAAAGACAAGGCAGAATTATGACCTTATATCTTAAGGCTACTTCTGACGTTTCTTCTATACTGGACAAAGTGCAGGCAGCAATCTTCTTCCATTTTGAAGCTGTGGTTTACTTGTAGTCCCCTGAACTAAAGTAGTGCTTCTAGGTCATTTTGTAAGTATGTGGTATGGAAAGTTCTGTCTTTTCAGACTAGTAGGAATGGTAACAAAGCACTCTGCGCTGAAGTTCAAAATGCCTTGGCCAAGGGGTATGCCTGATCTGAAGAGGTACAGCACTCCTTTTTTTCACAGTAGGATCCTTCAGGCCACTGCATGATGGGAGAGAGGCAATGTCCATGAAAGGAGCATGTTTGGACCATGCAGAATCAGCTGACCAACTTCCCAATGACTACTTCATTTTTAAAGAGACACTCTTCAACCCAAAATGAACACAAAGCATAGAGACACTGGTTGCAGGCCTTCAGGGACTTACATCCACAATGGTAACAATCTTCTTGATGATGGCTAGCTGGGGTCCAAACTAATTTTAGTCAATATTAAGTAGATTCCCTTTTTATTAAAATAATATTTCCATTGTTTAATACATTTTTGCATTTCATTATTTGCTTGCAAAAATATATGTCCTAGGGAAGTGGGAGGATAAGGACTTGAATTCTGCTGTCCATAGAGGGGAAAGGGAAATGGGACTTGATATACCGCCTTTCTGTGGTATTTTGCAACTACATTCAAAGCGGTTTACATATATACAGGTACTTATTTTGTACCTGGGGCAATGGAGGGTTAAGTGACTTGCCCACAGTCACAAGGAGCTGCAGTAGGAATCGAACCCAGTTCCCCAGGATCAAAGTCCACTGCACTAACCACTAGGCTACTCCTCCACTACTACAGGTAACTATGGTGTTCATTTGCGAAGCAGATGGATGTCTCAAAATGGCCAAAAAAAAAAAAGGTCCATCTGCTGAAAATGTCCAAATCACGATTTTCAAAAGGCAGAAATTTGGATGTTTATACTGCTGTTCATCCAAAAAGCATCTTTGAGGCATGTTTTGGGCAAGACTAGCGCAGGGCCAAAATTACAGAATGGAAAGAAATGGCCAAAGCAAAACAGAGCGTTTGTAATCTTCAATCATAACTAGAGTACAAAAAGGTACCCTGACTGAGCAGCTAACCACAGGAGGGATGAAGGCATGACCCTCCCATCTTCCTGAGTGAAATTGACAGTGGATACCAGGCTCTAGAGACCTTCATATATTATGGCCATTCCTAAGAGCAGCAAGCGTCAGGAGTGGCCTAGTGGTCAGTCCCCTGGACTTTGAACAGCAGGACCCATGTGTAACTCTCACTTTAACTCTTATTTCTGTACAAATATGTGAAAACTCATGGACCATAGAAATACCTACTGTACCTGGTGGAATCAGTGAATATAAGGATTACAAGATAGGTTTTAACACTTAAAATGCTGTACAGGGCTCTGAATAACAGGATGAGATCACCTAACAATGGGAGAAAGAAACAGGGTCAAAGATTTGGTATACCGCCTTTCTGTGGTTTATAAATATTACATGCAGGTGCTTATAAATTTATACAGCTGCTCATTCTAGATTCCTCAGATTTCCACTCCAAACTAGAATTTGAAATTAAAAGCTGCCAAACTTAACGACAGCAACTGTACTCAATTGTTATAGCAATTATTAAATCTTACACCTAGCTACACCTTTGTGTTAATGCTCCTTCTACTTGTCTTCTCACATCTTATTTATATCAACCAAAATCAGTGTTTAATGCAGGAATATCTTTCAAGTCATATTATAAACACCTATTTATAAACCAAAGTAACAAGAGTAACAAGATGGTAAAACAGCAGAGCACTGTGAAATGTTAGAATCTTGCAACTTCAAAGACTAAAAGAATACAAGAAACAAAAATGTCACCCAGCTCCAGCTGGCTTCC
This sequence comes from Microcaecilia unicolor, assembly GCF_901765095.1. Lineage (NCBI taxonomy): Eukaryota > Metazoa > Chordata > Amphibia > Gymnophiona > Siphonopidae > Microcaecilia > Microcaecilia unicolor. The sequence continues at coordinate 571,188,612 of NC_044031.1, forward strand.
CTGCTTAAACTTTCTACAAATAAGGATTAACATATATGTTCTCTAAGCCTAGTGTTAAAATGGACCTGAAACTTGCCGGCAAGATACAGATGATTCAGGAGAAATGAATGGATCAGTCAGTCATTAAAAGCCAATAAAAGGGGAAAAAAATGATGTTGTAGACATCACCACTGCTGCTGCTGCTGCATACCAACTCCAGGGTCACTTTACACATCTGTGTACATCCAATTTTGTTTGTTTGTTTTTTTAAGAAACAGATTCCAGTGCTTTACCTGGTGTCAGCATTCCTACTGAAATCAGCATCACTCCAGACCGAGAGGCTATAATAATACCTTCCTGCCTCAGTCACCAAACTGTTAAGGTTTGAAAATTATCTTTACCAACCTTGGAGTAGATAACTATTCAGAGATAGATGAGCTGTGAGCATTTACTTAAATTAGATTTGTTAGTACAGTTTGATCTAGTATGCTAAAATTTATTTTAACTGCTTTGTTTACCTACAGTCATTTTGAAATTGCATCCTTTGGAAACTGGTAACTCATATTTCAGAAAATAAAAACACTCATATTTATTACCTTTAGGAAAGCAGTCTTCATTCTCTGAAAGAGAACACTGTTCACCTTTGAAATGTATTCATAGAAATTTTAGCCCTCAAATGACATGTAATAGTCTGTATGACATACTGTTTTTATTCTGAACACAGCCAAAAATACACACATGCATGCTAATACCTATGAGCGGGTACATTTATGAAACATAAATCTGTTCCAAGGTAGGAATAACGCTGTACAAGAGCTGTTAAGGTTTTTTTTTGTTTTTCTAATATAACAAAATATGTACAATATGTGCCTTCCCTGCTATAAAATTAGTTTTAGTTATGTTTTATTTAAAAACTCAACCAGCTTTTGATTCATACATCAATATATAACACTACAAATCAGAACAGACTTCACATAAGAGAACTTCACAGACAAAAGCAAGACCCTTGCGTACTGCATTCAGTTCTGGTTACGGTATCTCAAAAAAGATATAGCGGAATTAGAAAAGGTTCAAAGAAGAGTGACCAAAATGATAAAAAGGGAATGGCACTTCTCACATATGAGGAAAACGCTAAAGAGGTTAGGGCTCGTCAGCTTGGAAAAGACACAGCTGAGGGGGGATATGATTGAGGTCTATAAAATCCTGAGTGGTGTAGAATGAGAAGAAATTAATTTTTTTTTTCTTTCTTTCTTTCTTTCTAAAAGTAAAAAGCCTAGGGGACACTCAAAGTTACACTGAAATACTTTTAAAACAAATAGGAGGAAATATTTTTTTCACTCCACGATAAGCTAACTGGGTTTAAAAAAAAGGTTTGGACAAGTTCCTGGAGGAAAAGTCGATAGTCTGCTATTGAGACAGACACAGGGAGCCCACTGCTTGCCCTAGCATTGGTAGTATGGAAGGTTGCTACTATTTGTGTTTCTGCCAGCCACCTGTAACCTGAATTGGCCACTGCTGGAAACAGGATATTGGTCTAGATGGAACATTGGTCTAACCCTGTATGCCTATTCTTATGTACCCCACTCAAGGGCTACAGAAAAGCAATTCTGCCATCAACTTAACTTGGCTCAACCTCAGAGCATCCAATCCTCTGGATAAAAAGCTACAACTTAATACCAATCAAATCTGGGAAAAGATACCTCCAATCTCATGTCTAGAGGGAGAGAGCTCCATTAGGCTAGTGACTGATGTGAAAAATCAGCATGACAGGTGTTGTTTGCGCTCTGTGTGTTTTCTTGTAACTGGAGGAATCACCAGCAGACTGTACAAGATTAGATGAACATTCTAGAAGGAATACAAGGTATAAATGAGTTCACCAAATAAATGGGTGTACTGGTATAGTCAGTTCTGTGGACAAGTATCAAAAACTTAAAATGTAATTCTACAAGACATGAGAAGCAACCAGTGCCTAATCAGAAGAAATATAATATGATCTGACCTTCAAGTACAGCAAAGTAATTTGTGTGCTGTGTTCTAAATTACTTGAAGAACTATACCTCATATCAAGTAGGATCACAAAAATCCTCCATGGTACATCACTTTACTGCAATAAATATTACTTATTGAATATTTAATTCATACTAAGCTCATGTAAATATTTTTCTTTAGGCCTCAAGTTGTCACCAGCTCATTTCATATTTTGTTATTGTGATCTATAATACAGTACCAGTGCTTATTTTACAACAAACAGAGGCTTTGGACTGTGAAAGATTGTGAAAATTTAAACTATTTTTTTTAATGCAAGTAGCTCAGAGATAACTTGTAGGTTGGGAGATGCAATTTATTAATTAATTTTCCATATTTTCACGAGGTCCCCCAATGAAGACATTTGAGCCAAAACATGGCCTGTGTTGGAATTTTTTGTCAAGTGAATCCTGTATACTGCATGCAAAGATTGTATTGTGACTACTTCTACAGGTTTTAAAGAAATAAATTGAACATAAACCACACAGTTGACTCAGGGATCAAGTGCTGAAAATAAATAAAATAAAAATAAATAAAACATTCTGGTTTATCTTGGACTTTGTCCTGGTGCCTTCCACTCCCTTTGCTTAAGTGGCAGAGAGAGAAAAACACAATTTTTTCAACCTGGATCCATTTCACTTCTTCCTCCTATGCAACAACCCATCCTACTACTACTACCTATCATTTCTACAGCGCTACAAGGCATACGCAGCGCTGTACACCATACACAAAAAGACAGTCCCTGCTCAAACAGCTTACAATCTAGATAAGATAGGCAGACAGACAGAACAATTAAGGGTATGGGATAGAGGTGAGATAAAAGGACAGAGCAAGTGAGCAGTGGTAAAGAGGTGGGCTTTAAGTTTGGACTTGAAAACAGCCAAAGAGGGGGCTAGACGTACAGGGTCGGGAAGTTTATTCCAGGCGTGAGGTGCAGCAAGATAAAAGGAACGGAGTCTGGAATTGGCAATAGAGGAGAAGGGGACAGATGAGAGATTTATCAACAGAACGGAGTACCCGAGGGGGGGGGGGCGTAGGGAGAGACAAGAGTGGAGAGGTACTGGGGAGTGGCAAAGTGAATGCACTTATAGGTCAATAAGAGAAGTTTGAATTGAATGCAGAAACGGATAGACATCCTGTGACAATCTTCTTGCAGCATCTATACCTTGGTTCAGATTGCACCAGATTTCATGTCTTTCTACCTTATGTGAGTTTCGGAGGAACATCTATATATGTCAATTTGAAGACCCCTGAAGAAGGCCTTTGGCTGAAACACGGACCTTTTAGGGTCCAAATAAAAACTTCTTTGGTGCTCTTACCATCTGTGGTTTCAGTCTGGTCTTTTTGGTCTTCTTCCGCTTCGTCCTGATTTAGATTGTAAGCTCTTTTGAGCAGGGACTGTCTTTCTTCTTCATGTTCAATTGTAAAACGTTGCGTACGACTGGTAGCGCTATAAAAGTGATTTATAGTAGTAGCTTTGTTTGTTGGTTTGTGCGTTTGGCATTTTTTGCGGGAGACTTTGGACTCTATTTTTGTTGCTCTTTGACAATCTTCTGCTGGCCTTGGATGAAAAAAACTGCAGCTCAGTAGCCATTGCTTTATGGAAGTCGGCAGGGGAGGGGGGGAACAAGTGAGGTAAGCATTAGGATAGAGCTTAACGAATAGAAAAAATAAATATGCTGATTTTCAAAAGGTGTTACCCTCTAGAACTGTTCCACCTAAGATAAAAATATTTGCCCAAAAGTTTGAACCTTTTAATTTGATATCTAGAGGTAGCTCAATCATCTCAAAGTTGACAAAAGTAACAAATTTATTAATAAAAAAGCAGACACACAAATTTGTTTCATGAATCAGTTCTGTATTAATTATGCAAACATTCTGCCACATACAAGTCTATAAATGCAGCAATGCTACAGAAAAGCAACAAAACTAGTGTAGATTCTTGCTATCTGGATAAACCTGCAGGTACTGCTCCATAATTTGTAATAGGAACTGAAGTTATGACACGTCTTGTGAGGCCACTGTACTGCCTGCATCTTCATCACCGCAGCTACTCCTTGATGGTATCAGTACTGCCGTTTCAGTTTCTCTGCTTTGCAAATCTTCCATTCAATGACATCTTGCAGACTCTGCTTCTGTCTCTCTTCTAACTGCTTCTCTTTTGCAGCTAATGGTACATCACTACCAGACATTGATTTTTTTTTTCCTTTTCTTGCGTTCAAGTAAACAAGAACTCCTGGTCTTCAGCAACTGTCATCATGCTGATGACATGGACATAAGCAATGTCAAAAACGATCATCAAGTATGCAAACTCAGCCTCTCTGGTTGCTGTGTTACGGACTGCCACCTTTTCTTTTGTTCTTCTTAAACAAACCCCACTCTTCAAATGCTTGTTCTAGTTTAGTTTAGCAGTTATGTGAATCTTTTATTGGGATTTTTGCTTTCTGCCAAAAGTTTATAATCTGTGTTATTGCAGCAGTTGATGACTGATAAGTGGTGCTGAAAGCATACTAGGTGACATGTGATGGCGTTACATGTTCAGTTTGCTGTTCCACTGTAGTTTACAAAATACTGATAGCTAATTTGGTTCACAACTACTCATTATCCTGACTGTGAAAAGATTACTATTTGATGCCTTCAGAACATCAGTATTGTTGAGCTACCAGTAAATGTTCATGAAATCTCTTAGATAGATAGATAGATAGATAGATAGATAGATAGATAGATAGATAGATAGATAGATAGATAGATAGATAGATAGATAGATAGATAGATAGATAGATAGGAAAATTAGGTTCTTACCTTGGTAATTTTTTTTCCTTTAGTCATAGCAGATGAATCCATTACAAATGGGTTGTGTCCACCTACCAGCAGGGGGAGATAGAGAACACTGAAAATCATAGTACCTCTTGGCCAGCTAGCTCCATCTGCCTCTCAGTATTTGAAGCTTCCAAAGCAGTGTTACACCGCAAAGTAGAATAACATGAACTTTCCCACAGCGAACGAACGCCCCACAACAGGCCCCAGAACAGGTGCAGTAATTCAAAGGAGGGACGAACTCAACCTCCTGTAGCAGAACAGAAATCCTGAAGACTGTTTTCCAACTTCCCCCAATGAGGGAACATATCTACAGGAAAAACTGAACCCAAAACAGCATTAATCAATCAATCAAACAATCAATCAGGGAGGGCTCATGGATTCATCTGCTATGACTAAAGGAAAGAAAATTACCAAGGTAAGAACCTAATGTTTATTCTTGGATGCAGATTGAGGAAACAGAGTCCATAATTGATAAGAAACAGATCACTTTTTATGATTCATCATCTTCCAGTAGCAGTAGTGAATCTGTTGACAACAGCAGTAGGAAAGCTTTTTTAGGGCACAGATTAATCTTTTCTTTCAATATCTGACTAACTCCTCTGGATGCATCTAACACTGCATTCAAAAAATAAAACCCAACAGTAGGCGTACCCTTCCTGTCAGGGTACCATCACTCATTTCTGATTACAGAAGTCTCAATCCAAGTCGACACTAATTATTTTGGTTTCGGCACCAAAACCGGCCTGAAATCAGTGTTTCTGCCAAAGCACCATTAAATATAGTATTGCAAAAACAAATTGTCTCAGTGCCTGAAGTTGTATGCGCATAAGTCTGCACATGTGTTGAAATGCTATTCTGCAAATAAATAATGTTGTACTGGAATGTTATTCTGTGCATACTATTTTCGCAATACATATGAAGATGTATGCACACAACCCCGGGTTTAGTGACCATTTTGTACACAAGATCTAGCTGGCGCTACTGCAGATCCGTGTGGGCATGCATCCAGTATGATCTCCCATGTTAGCATACATTAACTGTGCACAACCTATTTGCATGATGCTGTAATTCTGGATGACTGTTCCATTTCTTGTTTATGTAAACCGCAGTGAGCCATGCTTTGTGAGGTATTTGCAGTATATAAATACCAAGGATAATAGGTAATACTGCATTTGTTTGCTTTTTGCTTGTGTTAAAAAGCTGTGTGCTTAGTTGTACCACACAGCTCTAACATAGTGTTACTGTCTTGGCTGCTAAGTAGTTAACTTCCTACAGATCTATTGGGAGAGGCTGAAGTTTGAAATCAGTCATCTAGGTAGCCAGCCTCTTAGCAATTACTACATGCTACAGAGCAAAGACACACAAAATCAAGAACACAAGGCCTGAAGAAATGACAGTTTAAGAAGGAATTATGACAGATACTTTTAGTTGTATTTCTAACTGCCTGAATATTTGTCTTTAAAAACAAGGGCTGCAATAACCAAAGGGACAACAGATTGCAGTCAGAGAAGATGGAAAATCACAACACAAGCAACTCCCTCTCACAAAGCTCATCATGACACTCAACTTACTAGCTTTGCCCTGCAGCAGTTAAGAACCAAATTGCTTTTTCCAGCTGACAACAATGTGAGTAACAGTGCTTATTCTTACATATGAAAGATATTACTCTCAGTGCAACAAAGAGAAAAGAAACTGGAAAGTGCTCAAATGTCTTCCACTAGTGAAGATCTGAATACCACCTATCGCTTTCCTCTGTTTTGTATTCATTGTGACCTGTGAACTTGTCAATTTACTTATTAGGTTATAAACCCAGTTCATTCCTTTGACACTGAACAGAGAAATCATTTAGTGCAGAATAGAAATTCAAACAGATTCATAAGTCTTGAATGAAACAAGTTTTATAGTCCACCTGGGAGAAGGCTTTCATTTTCACAACTGCAACAAAGTCCAGTAATAAAATGGGACTTAAATCAATGCAATAAATAAAGCACTGAAATAAAAAATAATATGAAGTCCTTGAAAGGATAAAAGGTTATAGATATTTCACTCTTGACAAATTGCAGTTAGAATGTTTTAATATGGTTAATCAATACAATTGCTACAATAGTTCAATTTAAAGGGCATTTTTATTTCATCAGTACATAGGCCTAATCATAATGTGCTCTAAAGAGTACAGATATTTGCTAAGTCAAATACAGAGCTGTAAGAAGGGAAGATTTATAGAGTAAATGCCTTTGTTTGTGACTAATAGGCATATAAAATGAAGTTAAGTGATTATACAGTTCTGCTCCAAAGTACATATTCATAAACTGAAAGACAGATGTGTACTCATTTTGTATATTGTATTCTACAGAACACCTCTAATCTCTAGTGCCTCAGAACCCGCTATCAAGATAGTCTACTCAAGTTGTTTTCAATGCAGTCCATGAGCCTCAATGAACAAACATAGTTTTCAGAATACCTAAAATGAATATGCCTGAGAAATATGCATTAGTGTAAGAAATTCATTGATATATTGAAAAATCAGACCTAGTTTAATAGGCATGAGGACCAGAAATCTAGTCTCTTCTTACTTCTTAAGCAAAATCACAGAAGCAAATGAGGGCTGAAATTTAAAAAAAAAGTGTGGGGGGGGGGGGGGGGGGGGGGAATAGACACTTTTGGCTGTATTTAAAAGGTTGAATGTATTTCTTTAAAACAAAGTTCCAGTAACAAAGAGAAACTACCACTTGCAATGAAACAGGAAGAGACAACACAAGCAACCGTAATGGTACGAATATGCCATATCACTTAGCCTACCACTGCTGATTTATCCACAATTTGCACTTCTAGGATCCTCGCTGAAACCTGTGAACTTAGATAAGATGCTTCCAACCAGGTTCTCGTCTCAATTTGGTGGAAATTCAGTTCAGAAATTCCAGCCAACGAATATCAGCATATGGACAATGGCCAGTAAGGATGCCAGCTGGAAAATTCCACAGGGTGGAAGTGAGGGCATTATTGAAAACCTCTGGAAAGAAGCCCCAGCCTTGTGATTTTGCCTCATCCCCACCACCATTCTCTTTTAAGGGCCCAATGCTTTTGCTGCCTTCCATATTCCTCCCCACGGCTCGGTACAACCTTAATGCCGAGCTGGCGTAGGGTTTGCCGTGGGAGAACCATCCTTGTTTGGCACACTGGATGCTGACACGAGGCCAAAACAAAGAGCACAAAACTGATAATGCCTGCCTAAAACTGCAAAGCGAAGAAAACGCTGGTGGAGTAGATGAATCAGAACGTGCAAATAGGCCTCTGTTAAATCCAGAGCCATTAAAAACTCTACGGAATGGACTGCTACTATGACTGAGCGAAGAGCTTCCATATCAAAACTGGAGACCTTGAGTGCCTGACTGACCGCTTTGAGATCCAAAATGGGATGAAAGGAAACTTCTTTCTTCAGGACGACGAAGTAAATGGAATAATGACTGGTTCCGATCTCCGAACATGGAACCGGACAGACAGCCTGTAAGTTGAGAAGAATGCCAAAGGTATCCCTGACCACTTCTGCCTCGAGACAAGGAGATTCCAGGGATAACATCTGGCAGATGCCACACAAACTCTAAGGCATACCTGTCACGAATAACCTTGAGAACCCACTGATTGGAGGTAATCTGGGCCTACCTCAACTAAAACTGTGTTAAGCGAGCACCCACAGGAATCATATGCTGGACCAGGAGACCTTCATTGGGAAGGACGCATTGGGGACTGAAAGGAAGATTCCACATCTCTGCCTCCCCGCTGGGTGCCACGAAAGGATTGGAATCTCTGAAGGAACCAAGACTTCTGAAAAGCTGCTACTCTACCCTCTCTGAACCGATAAAAGCAATGGCCAGAAAGAAGACCGCAACCTGACGATCTAGGACAATCTTCAGGAAGTTGAGGAACTTTAGTATCTCCCAGACTTTTAACCAACTTGTCCAACTCCTCACCAAACAAAAAAGAGCCTCGAAAGGGAAGTTTAATAAGTTTAGACTTAGAAGTCGCATCAGTCAACCAACCCCGCAGCCAAAGAGATCGATATGCAGCCAAACCTAATGCCATATAAGGCATCCGCCAGGAAAGCAGAACCTAATCTCAATCTTAGCAACTTCTGAATCTATGATGGCCAAGTCATCCAATGTTCCATCCAAGACCCTTTCAGACCAGCAAAAACCACGAAAGAACCACAGATAGCCGTCTGTACCGCCAGAGCTGAGACATCAAAACTGTTCTCTATACGATGGTCTGGAACATCTTTAAGAGCTGTACATCTATCCTAAGGCACTGCAGTTTTCCTGGTAACCACTGAAACCACCGCATCAACTCCCAGCAGCTCGAGGAGAGATTTGTCCTGATCGGGAACCAGATGGAGATGAATCATGGATCTAGAAAGATGAAACAGGGCATCTGGAACATCACACTTGGCCTATATGATATCCCTGATGTCCTGATGAATAGGAAAGGTCTTGCCAGCCTAACGCCCTTTAACAGAGGATCTACCTTACGTCCCTCCACAGCCGTAGATTCTTCTTCAAAATGCAAGCTAGAAGAAACCAAAGATATAAGCTCCTGCAAATCTTCTTTATGAAAAATTCTCACCACCAAGGGATCTTCTCCAGGGATGAGCACGGTTTCAACTGGACCTCCAGCTAAAGTGTCCTCAGAAATTTCTACATCTCCTATGTGATCGTCATCTTCAAGGAACAGCATCTCTTTGTCATCTTCAAGGAACAGCATCTCCCTTCACTCTCTATCTCAGTTTATAACACCCTCATCATCCCCGTCTCATCTGCCCGCAACCTCGGCGTCATCTTCAACTCCTCCCTCTCCTTCTCTGCGCATATCCAGCTGATAGCCAAGACCTGTCGCTTCTTCCCCTACAACATTAGCAAACTTCGCCCCTTCCTCTCTGAGCACACCACCCGAACTCTCATCCACTCTCTCATTACCTCTCACCTTGACTACTGCAACCTACTCCTCACCGGCCTCCCACTTAGCCACCTATCCCCCCTTCAGTCCATCCAGAACTCTGCCGCACGTCTCATCTTCCGCCTTGACCGATATACTCATATCACCCCTCTCCTCAAGTCACTTCACTGGCTTCCGATCAGATACCGCATACAGTTCAAGCTTCTCCTACTAATCTACAAATGCACTCGATCTGCAGCCCCTCCTTACCTCTCTACCCTCATCTCCCCTTACGTCCCTACCAGTAACCTCCGCTCTCAAGACAAATCCCTCCTTTTAGTACCCTTCTCCACCACCGCCAACTCTAGGCTCCGCCCTTTCTGCCTCGCCTCACCCCATGCTTGGAACAAACTCCCTGAGCCCATACGCCAGGCCCCCTCCCTACCCATCTTCAAATCATTGCTCAAAACCCACCTCTTCAATGTCACTTTCGGCACTTAATCACAACACCTCTACTCAGGAAATCTAGACTACCCAACTTGTAAGCTCTTCTGAGCAGGGACCGTCCTTATTTATTAATTTGTACAGTGCTGCGTAACCCTAGTAGCGCTCTAGAAATGTTAAGTAGTAGTAGTAGTAGTCTTTGTCATCTTCAAGGAACAGCATCTCTAGGTCTGCGTCCAAACAATCCTCCTCCTCCAGATCCCAGGAGACTCTAGGCCGCTTGACTGAAGACAAAGGCCTCCCTGACAAACTTGAAGGGCTTCCTATGGAGGGACCAGATTTCTGTAAGAGAAAGGCCCAGCACATCTGCAAGACAAATTCAGGAGGGAATTCCCCTTCAAGAACCCCCTTCCCTGCTCAGCCATGGGTAGAGAAGATGACTCCCTCGGCTGCAACAGAACACACACAAAGGCCACTCCAACGAGACAGACTGCTGTTCCAAAATGGCAGCAGTTCTCACCAAAACGGGAGCTTGGGACTTACGACCCATTTCCAGAGGGTTTGTAACTGCGGACACCAATGAAAACACGGACTCAGAAGATACAGAATGTATCGACTCTGGCTGCAGTCAGACCCTGTTGCAGACATACAGCACAGCATCGCAGCTTTTCCACCATGGTGCGTGTCTTTTTTTTTTTTTAATGACTGGAAAACCCCTGAAAGGATGAGAAGACAACCACTAACTGCACAGAGCAGAAGAATAAAAACTGCAAAAAAGTACAGGCAAGCCTGAAGCAGAGCTGCTTTGCTCATTCGCAAGTTTTTTTTTTCCACAAGGAGGAATGTGGCTGTCTCTTCCAAACCTCTGAACACCCTTCCCACAAAGGGGTTGAGGTTAGTGCATCTCCTCATGGCTAAAACAGTCAGACTTGCCTGCACTAATAATGGGAGGAGGTTAGGGGTGAGGGACTCAGCCACCAAAGTGTGGCACCCCCCGCGGGTCTCAGCCTCAGACTACAAAAAGAACGCCGGCGCACAGAAAAAAAAATAGAAAACCTAAAACACAAAACCTCCCTTTTTAAAAATGTTTAATTTATAACAAGTTTATATTACATCTCAAGTAGAATACAACAGAAAATGCCATCTAATCCAAGAAACTAACACCAAAACCATAAAGGAAATTCAAATACGGACTTAGATAGCATATACAACCTCAATAAAAGGCAAAAGAAAAAAGAGGGGGGGGGCAAGTAAAATGGAAAGGAGAAGAACCTATTCCAATACATTAGGAAAATGAACAGGAAATTTTTTCCAGAGGCTACAGTTATATTACCATTAATACAGAGAAGACTAACTATTCTGTGTCCACCACAATCACCATGGGAGAGAATGCTACAATCTGAACTGGCAGTTTCCTAGCCGCCACAAAATTATTTTAATGTCCTGGGTCAACAAAGGAAGAAACCTGAATCCCCAAGGAAATTGTAGGAAATAAGTAGTTCCCAAGGCCATAACTTGAGGTTTAAGAGCCATAAAGGCCTTTCTCCTCATTTGTGTGGCCCTAGATAAATCAGGAAATACATGAAAATTTTGATCAAGAAACATTTGATGCTTAAAGCGGAAATACAAACAAAGAACCCAGTGATGATCTGGTTCTAAGGCAAGAGTAGCAAATAAAGTGGCTTTGGAGAACTGTCCAAGAATTCTGTTAAGTTAAAACTCTGACAAGCCCCCAACTTTATTGCCCTCTTCCACTCTGAGGGCCTGAGCAGAATCTCCAACATAATACGCTCTAGTAATAGGTGAAATAGAGTCCAAAGTTATTTTCAGGACTTCAGTCAAATATTTCTTTAACATCTCCAAAGGTGACCTTGGAAAGTTTAAAAATCTCAAATTCAAGCGTCTTTCATAAGTCTCCAATGCCTCCAGTTTTTTTTATGAGACACAAGATTGTCTTTCACTAAACCAACCTGAACAGACTTCAATTCTCGAGTACACCACTCTAAATTTGAAATCCACTCCTCTTGTTTCTTGACAGCCTCTCCCTGGGTATGAATTTGTGTTTGGAGTCAGGACCTTCCAAAATTCTGTCAAGCTTATGCAACATAGTACTTTCCAAAGATTCAATGGCAGCCAGTACCTCTTCTCAAGTCTGTGGATCCACTCACAGTAACCTGTCAAGCGGGTAAGTTGTCCAAACTCCTTCTCTCCCAGCTGAGCTTCCATTTCACCTCCATCAGCAGCCACCGTCACCTCCAGAGGAATCACCTGAGGAGCAGACACGCCAGCTCCAACTGCACCATCAAGCGAGTTCACCGCAGCTGCACTTCCGGCTTTGGCAGCATTCCCTTGCAACACTGAGCCAACCGCACTACCAGGTCTGGGAGTCTAACAATCCTGGATTCAGAGTGGTGTCTAACGATGCAGGAAAGGGCTCTCCACTGCCCAGCTCTTATTCTCAGGTCACTACAGTAACCAAAGTCACAAAGTCCATCAGCGTCTGTTGTACCAGGTTTGACACAGGCGAGTCTGCAGATGGAAACATCCGCACCTTGCCCTTGTGTTTCACCACCGCTATCCTCACAGAAAACCGTTCCAAAATCCAGATGCTAAAGGAGTGATGTTAACAAACCTCCACTCTGTCACAGCCATCTTGCCTTTTTTTTTTTTTAACCAGGAAAGACAAAGAAGAGAAAGAAATAAATTATGAGACTGAAGTCTCACCACCTGTAGGAGACTGAGAATACTGAGTCCACCTCTAGCTAGCCAGGGCTCTTACGAGACTCAAGAGTTCTCAGTCTCCACTTGCTGGAAGGCATGCACAACCCATCAGTCATTTTCTAGGCCAGTCCAGAGGAATGCTAAGGAAGGGGGTTTTTTGCTTGGTGTATTATAATGAAAACAATTCAATATATAATTTAGTTAATTTGTGATTTGTCCCTACATAATGTGAAACAGAGATCCAGGGGTTTTTCCTCCCCTATTTTGCCTTTCCTTCTGCAGTATTTGCTGTAACTAACAAACCCTTTATAAAGGCAAAAGAAAAAAAACCACAGAATTATTTGAAGTAGACCATCTGCTTGTGATCTTGAAGGGAAGAAGCCTTGCAGACAGAACCACAGTTCTGAGATATACATTGCATTCATTTTTGAGAATCAAAGTTAAAATACACACTGCTCTTGTCAGTAAAGCACACCTCTGCTCCCAGAGCATTAACAAGCGCCAGGAGATCCTAATCCTACTTAAGCCATCAAACATATGCAGCAGTGGGACTTGGATAATTACTATGCAGAAGAACAATAAAATACATTCTCCCCTCATCAGCAGGGAAGAATGAAATGTAGTTGGTAAAGGGCTTAGAGCATCCCACTCACAAAAATTCAATACTGAGCTGTATTTGATTTCTGCAGTAAGCTCTCACCTGGGAAAGGCACATTTTCAATGTACTAGACTAGGGGAAGGAATCTCAACTAGCCTTAAATTTGATCCAAAGTCTGCAAAGCTACTGAAAGAAATGTATTGCTGCATTATAATAACTTAAAAATGGGTAGCTGTGTTAGTCTGGTGTAACAAAATTGACAACAGTAGTGGCACCTTATAAACTAACCAATTTATTGAGGTATGAGCTTAAAGGACTAGAGTCCACTTCATCACAAGCATGAAGTGAAGTTCAGCATATATAAGAAAAAGCAGAGGGGAAAGAAAGGGATTTAAAAAAAAAAGTTATTGTAAAATACAGGACAGGGTGTGGAGAGAGAGAGTTAACGGCTACATAGTTTATTTCATTGAGGGGTCGATATTCAAATTCCCCATGCTGTTCTGAACAGCGCTGTAAAATTAGAGCTGGAACAGCGTGTGGAAATAAAGCGCCAATCATCAAAACTAATAGCATACAAATCTACGCATGCTATTAAGTTTTGATCGGGGGCTTCTGCGGGAGGATTGTGACTGAGCATGCACTCAGGCACAATCCTCTCACAAAAGAGGTTTGACAGGTCTGGAATTTTCTTCAGGGTCTTCAAATCTGGACCTAGGCCCCCCCCCCCAATACCACCAAAAGGCATGGAGGTCCAGTGGACCTCTAGGCCCCTCACCCTCCTCCCACCAAGTCCAACCTGACCTCCCCAACCCAACTCCTTCCCCAGTACCTCAAACGGAAGAGGAGGGACCAGCGCTCCCTCCTCCTCAGGACACCATCTGAAAATGGCAGTGCCCAGCCCGGTGCATCATGGAATGCACTGGGTGGAGCTTGTCTTCCATATAAAGAATGCGCCGAGCAGGGTCGAGCATACATTTTGAGGTGTTACACTGAGGAGGGAGCAGCTCCTTCTCCAACATTTGAGTAATGAGGAAGGGGTTCAGTTGTGGGGGGGATTCTATTTTTGTTACTGTGGATGTCACCTCTTTATATAATGTAATACCACAAGATAAAGCCATAGCATTAGTGGCTGAGATTTAAGAGAAACAAGTTTCATCTCAACGTATCTCGACAAAGTTCCTTGTGCAATTAACAAAACTGGTGATCAAAAAAAAAAAAAAATTTGGTTTCAAAATGCCTATTATGAACCAATCCAAGGGGTTGCTATGGGGGCATCTGCAGTACCTTCCATAGCCACTTTATATCTAGCTAAACTTGAAGAAACGTTTGTGTATACATCTGATGGATTCAAAAATATATCATTTCGGAAACGTTATCTGGATGGTATTTTCTTCATATGGAATGGTTTTCTGCAAGCCCTTATGAGCTTTATGGATTGGCTTAATATATTACAATCTAACTTGAAATGCACAATGTATTTTCACTCACAGGGCCTAGAAGTTTTTGGATGTTTGGATTTTGAAGATCAATCTTCTTGAATAGCCATGAGATTATTTTTTTTTTTAAATAACAATTTAAATTTACAAGTGGTAAAATAACTTGCCAGAAATACAGAGAAAGTAATACACAAGAATTATTTCAATCACGTAAGTCTATATTCTTCCTTAGACCACTAAATAGGGAGAGTGAAACAAGACAAAGAGATCAATTAAACAACACTAAACAAAGAAAAAACGTGGTATTAACCTGATTATCCCCAGTTATTATTAGTCTAAATCATTATTTCACATTGATCGTCTGGTTGGCTCCTTCAAAGCCAAAACGGTGTGTAGTCAATTCATTTAGTTGAAAACTTACTTATTGTCCAATGTTAGTAGAAATAATACATCTGATTCCATTCTCTCTCTTTTAAAACCAGAAATTGTTTAAACAATGTAAACACTTAAGTCTCAATTCAAATCCCACTGATTAAGGCAATCCCAGTTTTCACAGGCTTCACTCCTATTGAATTAATAAGTAATAATTTATATTTCTAAGACGAATAATTTAAAGAGGAAAAAAAACTTTACAAAATTTTTGAAGAAATATTTCTGAGGAAATCTTTAGGAGTTTTACCTGGAACTCTGGTTAAGACCAATAATCTCAATATTAATCATCTGTAATAATATTCATTTTATTCTAAATTTCTGGTCTATTATCATTTTCAAAATCTTAACCGCTTCCCACTCCTGTAAAGCTTCATTTGTTATATCGATTTTCATTCTCAAGGATTCGGTTAAGTTATCCATGTAACTCACTAGTAAGATTATATCTGGAACAAAGTTATTTACTACCACCATTAAGTCCCAAAGCGCCTTCCAGATGATATTCAATGTAACCTCCACGGGATCCAAAAACTCCAAGCTGAGTCCTCTTACGGGTTTAGGAGTGGTACCGCCAACTCGGGTTTTGCTGTAAACGTCCTCCGTTTCAGCATACACTCCTAACTCACTCCTCCACTCCTTTGGACATGGTGGTTAAATGATTCGGGAGCGATAAAATTGTTTCCAGGTCCAAGAGCGTTGACGCTCCTTCGCCGGTGCTAATCAAAGGACTCGCCAACCCAATCATCTGTGGACTGCTCATCGCGCAGCAGTCCCACACTTGCTGCAAAGGGGGCAAAACGCTGGCCATCGGCGGCTGATCCCCGATTGTCCCCTTCCTCTCAGTTAAGGTAACTGCAATTGCAAAGAGGAAATTCAGGTAATCAAAGCAGAACTTCAGAGGACAGCTGGGCCGTTGAGCATACTAGCTTCAGATCACCATCTCTCCACTCTCCCCATAGCCATGAGATTGTCTGAGAGAGGATATCATTTCAAAGCGTATTTAAAGGCCAAGTATTTGTATTTACGACGTGATTTGTTGTTACAATATAAACAAAATGTTGAAGATGACAAACTGGGTGCTGTATTACCGTTTTCTTATTTAAGTTCCAAAATTAAATTGATCTATTCATGCACATTGGAAAATTTTACAAGTTCAAGAATGCTTTGAGGACCATCCTATCTGTGCGTTTCATCATAGCAAAACAATTGGGGAACTGTTGTCATACAAAAATCTTGATTATCCTACTTCGGACACTGATAAAATGGGCCACTTTAAGTGTTCCACTACCATCGAAGGGGTAGATTTGAGACATCAGATTACCTTATGGTGCATAACCGCTCGTACGTACACCACTTGTCAAACAAGAAATTCTGTGTACACGATTATTTGCCTGTGTCAACTAACCCATATGGGGCACTCCAGTCGCCCTATGAGAGTCAGACTTACGGAACATAAATCAAGAATCAAGAACAGTGTAGTGTCAGCTCTGCTGGTTCAACACTGGCATGATTTTCACCATCAAATCAGTGACATTAGATGGCGCATTCTAGATAGTATTTGAGTTAGGGTGGGAGGCTGGTAATTTGGAACAACTACTAAATTACAAAGAACAACACTGGATTTTCTTTCTTAAAAGTCTTTTTCCTATGTGGCTGAATTCAGAATTAGATTGGTGGTCTCTAATATGATTGGTTTACAAAACACAACCCCATAGCTAATCAGAATGGTTCACTCGATAGTTAGCTACTTCCTATTTAAATACCAGCATTAAAAAAAAAAAAACAACAACAACGCTGCAGCCATTTTCTGTGCATGAGAGGAATATGCTGGTGTTGGTAATGTATCATGTGGCACAAATTTGCTATTTTTTTGAATATTATATGCATTTGGAGAGTTTTTATTTTTCTGTATTGTTCTTTAGTTGAACCTCTTCCCTGAGGAAGATTCGAAACCTGGCCATACCAGTGAAGGTTCTCTCAACTCTGAAATCAGCTCCAGTTAAGTAACATGAAAAAGTTATTTAAATAACTATATTTGGTTGCATTTGGGGTAATAGGTTTTGGTTTTGTTTTTTTTTTAATTGATGTATGGAACAAGTGGTACAAGTGGACTTTCTTGAAAAATATGTACAGTTTGGATCAATGAAGATTTGCACATCGCTGCTTGAAAGCCTCAGCAGCAGCATTGATGCTGTAAACTCTGATGATCCTTCGGATAAACTATATGTTGTCGGTTTGCTCTTTTTTTGTGATTAATATAATGAAGTACTTAAGTGCTTGGGTTATTATTGATTTTGATTGTTACGTCCCTGCACAACAGTAAATAATTCATTTTTTCCTTTCTATTTCATTTACCACTGACTGGCAGGCATTTTTTAACGTTCCATGTTATGCTTTGCTTTAAATATTTCCGATTCTTCTGGGTTAGAGCTCATTGTCATAAGTGCCATCTTTGAATGTAGTGATGAAAAATATCTGGTAAGCTTTTAATAAGCTGGTATGATTATAACTCCATCTGTTGTTTCAGAAACAATGTTTTGGTTAAAGCTTGTCTTTTATCTTTTCAGATAATCAAAACTATGAAATCACAGCTCTCCAGTCTATTACTAAAGAGTGGACAGGTTTGCTCCCGAAAAAGCCGTTATCGGTAAAAAAACAGACAACTCCGTTGAGCTTGAGAGCAGTAGTTTACAAACATAAGTGATTTACTCATAGGTTTATGTTTAATGAAACTGAACTGTATCAAACTATTTGTTTATGAATACATAGGAAAATGATCCATTATTTACATTAATATTGAGAATATCAATATCAGTGTTATGCATTGCACTAGTGGAATATATGTAAATAATAGTGAAGGTTTTTTGACCGATGATGGTGGTTTGAATGTAAGGTTCTTCCACGGTTTTCTTATTATGAAACCATGAGAGTCAATGAGGTCTTTTTTCTTTTTTTTTTAATTCTTTATTTATAATTTCAAAATTTTACATCACAAGAAAAACTTGTTACAGAAAAAACAGACCCAAAATAAACATTAGGATAAAATATCCAAAGAAAACTTTTATAATCATATATTGTATGTATTCTTTAAATCACAAATAAGCAGATAAAGGGGGGCATGAAACAGAAATGGGGAATCAAAACAGGTATAATTTAAGGAAAAAGCTTAACACGCATTTTCTCACCTATTACAAATACTTCTAATCAGTTGTTAGCTTCCGCAGGTAGTTTCCTTGAATCCAGAAACACTCTTAATTGCTCTGGCTGAAAAAATATGTATTTTAATCCTTGATATTTCAAAACACACTTACTAGGGTAATTCAGATATTACGAAGCACCTATATCTAAAGTTTCCTTTCTCATACTCAGAAACAATTTCCTAAGTTCTTGTGTCTGCTTTGTCACATCTTGATATATTCTTACTGTTTTACCATAAAACAATTCATTCATTTTTCGAAAGTATATTTTTTTTTAACGCTTCAATATCCTGTTGGAAAACTAATTGAACAAATAATGTCATTCTTTCAGACTGTTCGGATAAAGAAACTTCCAACAGTTCAGATATATTCAAATTTCCTTCCAAGATTTCTTTTCCTGAGGAATTTTTGTTTTGAATGTAGTAAATTTTATTCACCGGAGGTAAAGTTTCAGGGGAATATCTCAAAACTTAAATCAAGTATTTTTTAAAGACTTCCAGTGGTGATATTCCTATCTCTCTTGGGAAATTTAAGATACGCAAATTAAGTCTCCGATTATGGTTTTCAATTTGCTCAATCCTTCTTTATGAGGTCTTTTTTCTTCTGTTCTAGCATCATAACATGTAAATTGTACACATATTCTTTCGGGCTTTATCAGACATTATTATTAGGAATCAGTTTGTATTTGGTAGTAGTTCTGTCCAATCCAGGTGCTCCAAGAGGAAGATTACTGTCACCGTGCCAGCCTGAAGCAACCAGTCATCCAAATATGGGTGAATTCTGATAACCTGCTTGAGAAAATGTGGCTACAATGATCGTAAATACAGGGGGAGAAGCCAAGATGGCGGCAGTGGCACAGTGTGGTGATCTGTATGTTGAAATTACAAATGGTGAAAAAGAAGGGAAAACTGAGGGTTATTCCCTTAAACCCTCAGAGAGAGCCTTCTACATTAGTTTCTGCCCTATGGATACCTTTGTTTGGTGCGAGAGACTTAGTCCTCCAGAATTTGGTAAGTTGCTGACTGCTTCAATGACGCTATCAGGTGGAGCGTCGACACTCTTAGCTAAAATCTGTCCTTGACTCCTGATTTATGGACCCTTAGCCACTGTTGGTCAGTCCCCTGGAATCTGTCACCGATGTCCAGCATATGTCAACAGAAACTTCCACAACATGAGGGAAGGCTCCAGAAGTCATAGGAGGAAGTCTTCTGGGTCAGCAAATTCCAACTACAGCAGCAAGAGGAGATGTGACTGTAGCAGGTATAGAGGCAACACTTGCTGAAGGCTGAGGCAGTTCTCTACCATCAGAAGCAACTCCCGAGATTGTGCTTCAGAGACCTCCAGTTTTCCCCTTGGAAACGATTTGGACGGCAGTTTCAGATTTAGATAAAGTGCTTTCTCCACAATTTGCTACTATGAATATACGAACTAATGCTACTAATGGGAAAATTAGGTTCTTACCTTGGTAATTTTCTTTCCTTTAGTCACGGCAGATAAATCCATTAACTGATGGGTTGTACCCGACTACCAGCAGGTGGAGATAGAGAACACTGAAAAATCACTGTGACCCTTGGATGGCTAGCCCCCAACTGCCTTCAGTATTTGAGATTTCCAAAGCAGAGTGAACCATAAAAGTATAATAGCATAAACTTTCCTCACAGCGAACAATCGCCCCAGAACAGGAGCATCAAAGGAGGGATGATCTCAACTTCCTGTAGTAGAACATCAAGTAGAAATTCTGAGAACTGGTTTCCAACTTCTCCCAATGAGATATATAGCTGCATGAAAGATCTTAACAAAAAACCAGTCAGACAGGGAGGTATCATGGATTCATCTGCTGTGACTAAAGGAAAGAAAATTACCAAGGTAAGAACCTAATTTTCCCTTCCTTGTCATCAGCAGTAGATGAATCCATTAACTGATAGGATGTACAAAAGCACTCCAAAAATAGGGTGGGAACAGGCCACACCACGAGCAAGCACTTGTGCTCCAAAAATAGCGTCCTGCTTCGCTGCAACATCCAGCCTGTAGTGCCGAACAAATGAGAGCTGAGAAGCCCAAGTAGCCGCACTACAGATCTCTTGAAGAGAGAGTGCACCCATTTCAGCCCACGAGGAGGAAATCGCTCTCGTAGAATGCACCTTAAACGCTTCAGGCGGAGACCGACCTGAAAGCAGATACGCAGAAAAAATGACTTCCTTGAGCCAACGGGCTATAGTGGCCTTAGACACCGGGCATCCACGCCGAGGACCTGACAACAAGGCAAAAAGGCGATCAGAAGTCATTTGACATTTAAAGATACTGCAACAGCGCCCTGCGAACATCCAAAAGATGTAACTGCCGAAAGGAATCCGGGAACTCTTCCCTAGAAAAGGAAGGAAGAAAAATGAGCTGGTTCAGGTGAAACGCTGAAACAACCTTAGGCAGGAAGGAAGGCACTGTACGTAACGTTACTCCGGACTCTGAGAATTGCAGAAAAGGGTCCCGACAGGACAGCACCTGCAGCTCAGACACGCGTCTAGCCGATGTAATGGCCACCAAGAAGACTGTCTTGAGTCACATCCTTCTCCGAAGCTCGCTTAAGCGGCTCGAAGGGCGAACACTGGAGAACCTTCAACACCAGCCCCAGGTTCCAGGCTGGACAGGGCAACCAGACGGGAAGACGGAGCCTAAGCACTCCTCTGAGAAATCGGCCAATGTCCAGATGAGCAGCAAGGGACAAGCCAGCGACTTTCCCTCGATAGCATGATAATGCTGCCACTTGCACCCGCAGAAATTGTAAGCCAGGCCTTTTTGTAAGCCCTCCTGCAAAAAGTCCAGCACTATTGAGACTGTAGCCCGCGTGGGTGTGATCACCTTTGAAACACCCCACGCCTCAAACTTGCGCCAGATCCAAGCATAAGCTGCGGATGTGGACCTCTTGCGGGCCTGCAAGAGAATGCAGATGACCTTGCCAGAGTAGCCCTTGTCCCTCAATTGCGCCCTCTCAATAGCCAGGCCGTAAGACCAAATCGGCAAGAATCCTCCGTAGCCACCGGACCCTGAACCAACAGGTTCGGCACCAGGGGCAAATAAAGAGGAGCGTGCACCAGCATCCGGCGGAGATCCGCATACCACGGACACCTTGGCCATTCTGGAGCGAAGAGAATCACCAGACCTCGGTGCTGTCGAATCCGCAGAAGGACTCACCCTATCAAGGGCCAAGGAGGGAACACATACAGGAGGCCCGAGGGCCAGGGTTGAGCCAGAGCATCCAACCCCACCAAGTGAGGATCTCTCCTTTGGCTGAAAAAGCAAGGGACTTTGGCGTTTGCACTTGACGCCATTAGATCCATTCCGGGAGTCCCCCATTTGGCACAAATCTGAAGAAACACTTCTTCTGCCAGTTCCCATTCTGCCGGGTCAATTTGATGCCTGCTGAGAAAATCGGCTTGCAAGTTGCTCTGACCTGCTATGTGAGCTGCCGACAGAAGCTGCAGGTGTAGTTCGGACCAGTGGCAAATCTGAGCGGCCTCCGCGGCCAGGGCCCTGCACAGAGTGCCTCCCTGACGATTTATGTATGCCACCACTGTCGTGTTGTCTGACAAAACCCAGACAGCAAGCCCCTTCAGAGTCTTTTGAAAGGCCATAAGTGCCTGAAACATCACTCTCAGTTCCAAGCGATTGATGGACCACCCCGCTTCCACGGGTGTCCACAGACCCTGAACATAGCTTCCCTGGCAATGCGCTCCCCAGCCCAAAAGACTGGCATCTGTTATCACCAGGCACCAAGAAGGAAGCGCAAGAGGCATTCCTTGGTGCAGCATCCTGTCGGAGAGGCACCACTCCATACTGAGCCAGGCCGCAGGGAGCAATGTTAGTCTGCGTTGATATTCCTGGGACATCGGAGACCATTGTTGGAGCAGGGCAATCTGCAGAGGCCTCATATGCGCTCTCGCGCAAAGAACCACCTCCAAGGTGGCCGTCAGACCCCAGCAGCTGGACAAAGTCCCAAGCTCGCAGGCGAGGCATTCGCAGGAGCAGACGGACCTGATTCTGAAGCTTGCACCGCCTTTGGTCGGGTAGAAAGACAAACCCCGAGGCCGTGTCGAACCGGCCCCCCAAATACTCGAAAGACTGAGAGGGGGTCAGGTGACTTGAGTATATTGACCACCCAGCCTAGCGCCTGCAGGACTGTAACCAATCTGGCTGTGGCAAGACGACTCTCGGTTGCCGAATCCGCTCTGATGAGCCAGTCGTCAAGATCAGGGTGAACTCTGATACCCTCTCGCCTGAGACAGTACTACCACCATTACCTTGGAAAAGGTATGGGGAGCTGTGGCTAGGCCGAAAGGCAAGGCCCAAAACTGGAAATGTTTTCCCAACACCGCAAAGCGGAGGAACCGCTGGTGTGGACGCCAGATAGGAATGTGCAAATATGCTTTTTAGGTCCAGAGACGTGAGAAACTCTCCTGGCTGTACCACCGTAATGACAGAATGCAGGGTTTCCGTGCGAAAATGTCGCACTCTGAGGGCCTCGTTGACTTCGTTAGTCGAGGATCGGTCTGAACCCGCCTTTTCAAGGCACAACAAAATAAATGGAATAGCAGCAACAGCCGCGTTCGGCGGGAGGCACCGGGATCACCACTCCGAGGTGCAGCAAGACTTGTAAGGTCTCCTCTACTGCCGCCCGTTTCACGGCAGTGCCGCATCGGGACTCCACAAACACGTCTCTCACCGGGGCACCGAATTCCAGTCGGTAACCTTCTCTGATCAGGTGCAGAACCCACTGATCCAAGGTTATCTTGGTCCACTCCTCTAGAAAGAGGGGAAGACGTCCTCCTATTGCAGGCATGGAGGAGTGGACCGGCGTCCCATCATTGTGGAAGACGCCCCTGAACTCCTGGCCTTGAACCGGCCCCTGCGGAACATTTGTCCGAGCGAAAGGAGTTCCTCTGCTGAAAACGGGCACATTGAGAAAACCCAGCAGAACGCCCCGGGCGATACCTGTGAGCTTCACGGAAATGAGGTCTGGAAGAGGAGGGAAACACAGAACCCCTGGAAGAAGGCCTCGGCCTATCCTCAGGTAACCGCTGGGGTTTAGATTCCCACAGGTCTTCACAATCTTCTCCAATTCCTCTCCAAATAACAGGAGGCCCCGAAAGGGTAGCCTCACCAGCCTTTGCTTAGAAGCTATGTCAGACGGCCAGTGCCACAGCCAAAGAAGGCGGCGGGCAGACACCGCCACAGACATCTGTTTAGCCGAAGCCCTAACCAGATCATAAAGGGCATCAGCCAAAAATGACAGGGCAGACTCCATCCACGGGGCAACCTCCGAAAGGGGGCCCGCACCATCAGCGGGCTGTTCCACCGCCTGCTGTAGCCAGAAAAGATATACCAGGGCTGCATAGGAACTGCAAATAGACGCCCTCAAGGCAAGGCCCGCAATTTCAAAGGACCGCTTCAGCACAGACTCCAGCCGCCGGTCCTGCATGTCTGTCAAAGCGACCCCTCCCTCTACTGGGAGAGTGGTCTTTTTTGTCACCGCCGTGACCAACGCATCCACTTTAGGCATCCCCAAAGGGGCCAAGTGCTCCTCACTCAGAGGGTAAAGCTTACCCATAGCCCTGGCCACTTTCAAAGGCCCATCGGGGTCAGACCATTGAGCAGAAATAAGCTCTTGGATAGAGTCATACACCGGAAAGGCCCGAGTAGGCTTCTTAGTGCTCGCCATCCTAAGATTAACAGAGGAGGCCTCGCCTTCAGCAGGAT
The DNA here is from genome assembly GCF_901765095.1 of Microcaecilia unicolor. NCBI lineage: Eukaryota > Metazoa > Chordata > Amphibia > Gymnophiona > Siphonopidae > Microcaecilia > Microcaecilia unicolor. The sequence goes on from NC_044031.1 coordinate 571,212,938, forward strand.
CATCAATCGAGAGGGCCTGCAAGGCATCAGTAATGAGAGCTGGCAGCACGTCGCGGTGGAAAATCCGGACCGCATTGGGATCATCCAAATCCAGTGGCAAACAGGCACCCTCCTCTGGATCATCCATCCCTGAGGGCCTGCCAGACCCATCAGACTCCCCACAGCCCGACCACGGGGGGGAGGGGGGGGGAAGGATATGCGCCACTTTCAGACGGGGAATTTACCCATCTATGTTTAGCGTGTTTCGAACGCTCGGGGAAGGAAATAACATCTGAAGCCATCCCCGGGGCCTCAACACCCGGAGGGAAGCCAGGATGCAACGCAGTGTCAGACACCTGCGGCAGAGCTCTTTTCAGCATGAAAGCCTTAATCATTAAAAGCACAAACTCAGGGGAGAAAAACGCACCCTGACCCTCCGCCTCCGAATTAGGAGAAACGGATGTAGGAGCTCCTCTGGCAGCCTCTAAACAAGGCGTCCCCCTACACTCAGAATCCTCCGCAACCGCGAGGGTCGAGACATGTGACGCTTCCAAAATGGCGCCCGCTGCCAGCTCCATCGAGCGGGAAGAAACATCGCTCGCCATGCTCATACTAGCGTGAGCATCTGAGGAGCACGTTTTACACAGCCCCGCTGCTGATCTGCGCTTATCACAACGAGAGCAGCGCTTACCTCCCTCAGCAGCCATCGGTCGACTGAACGGAAAGATGGCAATAAAATGGCGGCTTCGTGCCAACACTTACCCCGTTCGGAATGGCATCCGCGGGACCTCCCCAGAGGAGCTGGGCACCACTCTCACCTCAAAAGACCGAGTCAAGCTGCACAGAACCAGAATCTCTGGGAAAAGCCTCATAACAGCCATGCAGTAAAAGAGCGCTTTTTTTTTTTTTTTTTAAGCTGTGAGGAAAGTTGGAGGCAGGCAGCAACAGAGGGACTCCGGGAGGCAGGGGGAATGGGTAAGGCAGGGAAAGGGCGAACCTATATGCCTTTAAAGTGGGCACCACCAGCCACAACACCCCTGCTCAACTGGCAAAGCACAGGAGCCACCCCAGGTAGTCTGAAATCCAGGAGCTGATCAAGCTACATCCACACCTGCTGGGAGATAGAGAAATACTGAAGGCAGCTGGGGGCTAGCCGTCCACCATTTTGGACAAAGTGCCATCTTCCTTGCATTACCCAGGAGCTCCTTGCCTTTTCAGTTGTAGCTCAAGGTGAATTACATTCAGCTACAATAGATATTTCCCTGTGCCCATGAGGTTTACAATCTAATTTTGTACCCAAGGCAATAGAGGGTTAAATGACACCCAAGATCTCAGAGTTACTGGGATTTGAGCCTGGCTTTGCTGGTTCTCAGCTCACTGATTAGTGCAGCAGACTCTGAGCCTGGGAAACTGGGTTTGATTCTCACTGCAGCTCCTTGTGACTCTGTTCCTGGGGCAATGGAGGGTTAGGTGACCTGCCCAAATAAGCACCTGCATATACTATGTAAACCGCTTTGAATACAGTTGCAAAAAACACAGAAAGGCAATATATCAAGTCCCATTTCCCTTCCCCTTTGATGACATAGTTCCTCTGCTGCTGCTCCCAATACTTATAGCAAGTTATATCCAATATTCAGCGCACATTCTCTCCACCTCATTCAGCCTGACAGTTAAGATAGAGACTAGAAAGACTTAAATGAGAAAACTGCACTAAATGAGGCACAATTATCCATGCCCTCAATGCTGTAGTTAGAAAGGAGAAGCATATGTAGTTATACTTTTTCTCAAAAAGGAATTGCTTTGTGTGTAAGAGCCACTGCTGGTGGCCCTTCTTGCTGCAATGTGCTGAGCCTACTTGAGAGCATCAAGCTCCCCTGGCACACTTGATCAAGTCTCATGGCATGCCAATATGCCATAGTATACAGCTAATGAATACACAAAACACAGTGAAGGTGACACAAAAAGGTAGAAGATAGATGATATTCAATATGTATTAAAACATCCAATGGCTCGACAAGAGCCATGTTTCGGCCTCAGGAGTCTTTTGTTGGATGTTGCTTAATTTACTAGCTTTCTCGACCGGATGCTGAATTATACTTCCTCCTGAGGCAGACCCCTGCAGCCAAACCATGGCTCATATCAAGTCATTGGATGTTTTAACAAAAACTATTTATAAGTTGAATATTGTCTAGCTTCTAACTTTTTGTGTCACCTTCGCTGTGTTTGGTGCCTTTGTGGAACTGCAAGGATTCCTGTTCTTCTGTTTTCTTTGTGGATACAGCCAATGAATAATAGACCCCTCCTTTCCGGGAAGACTAGATGAACCATGCTGGTCTTTATCTGCTGTCGTATGTTTAGTTTGACTCTGTTGTTGTACAGTAATATTAAATAAAGTAGCTCAGATCTTAACAGCATGTTTGTTCAGTCCCTATCTAGTATTTTCTCAGCTTTTGAAATTTGTATAAAAAGTGGTGCATTCACTAAATGAGCATTTAAACTAGAACAAAGTTCCAGCAGCAGTGTATTTGATATTTCCCTGACTGGGCTACTAAAGCTTATGATTCAGCTCTAATGGAAATGCAGATGCATTTTTAGTCAATGTTCTATTCAAGCTACATATTTTCATCTTGTTTTGCCCCATTTCTGTGCCTGAAACAAACAAGGACACCAATCATGGCTGATTTCATACATAAAATTATGACGCTGTTCCCTTTAGGTCTCTCCAACCTTGCAATCTACATAAAATTAAAAACTGTAACAAGAATGAAGTCATAACAGTGCTTCAAAGTTGTGGGAGGGAAAAGCGCAATCTGAACTGTATTGCGCTGAAAAGAATCAAACTGAGAAAAGGCAGTTTGAGGTGAGGAAAAACAGCCTTCGTTCACAGAATAGCTCAGAGCTTTGACTGATGTTATAATTAGGGCTTTTAATTTAAATAGCAATGCAGCTGATAGGCACTGAGCTAATACCTGTGGCATTTTAAGGTATTCTATTATTCTACTCTTATTAAAGCAACAACAAAAAATTCCATACCTACATTTTGCAGCATTTACTTTTCCCCCCATTGAGGTTCTTTCTTGTACAATAACCTATTAGGTTAATACCCTGGGAGCTGACATATTTTGCTATTGAAAAATGCAAGCAGACAGCTCCTCCCAGAAGTCTCTCTTGCTTATGACAGATCGAGACCTGATGGAAAGTTTTGCATGTTAAAGGCAGGCAGTCCTTTCTGTGCGTCACTCGGAAATGTCAGTGCATTGCTCGGATTGTTCATTTTAATATTAATGATTTCTTTGTAATATATTTGCATAAAACCATATATTTTGTAAAAACCATGCAGAGAACCCTTTTGTGCATTAGACATTTGTCTCAATACCTGCATTTTTCAATAGCAAAATTTGTTGAAGAGCAGATTGGGGGGGATTTCAGCAAGGAGAATTTTTTCAATAGCAAACAGTGTCAGAGAACACAGAAGAGCTTACAGGTGGAGAAACACGCAGGCAGCCAATCGGCTACAGAAAGCCCCTGCGATGTCAGCTATGTCAGCTGCGGGGTGGGGGAGGGGGAGGAGAAACAAGCAGATAGCCAAACAGCTAGGGAAAGCCCCTATGATGTCAGCTATGTCGTCAGCTGGGGGGGGGGGGGGGGGGGAGACAGCCAATCGGCTGAGGAAAGCCCCTGTGATGGCCATTTCAGCAAGGAGGAGATTCCCAACCAAAATCATTGGGGCAGAGGGAAGGCATGTAACAGGGATGCTTACCAAGAGACTGTTCTGCACATGTGCTAGGCTCTTTCGCTACCAATCAGCGTGCTGAAATTGCATACAGCTCATTTGCAAGCAACTTCCTTTGAGCATCGCTCGCTACTTCCAAAACGGTAAGTTCCACCATGGATCTAGTACATTTCTGGAAAGAAGACTGCATGAAAGTGCCAAAAGAAACCTGCATAATCCCAACCCACCCAATTAAACCGATGCACAAGACAGTGTTTTACCAGATGTTGGTAGAAAGTATTTTAAACTTCTGTCCCAGGGGTTTCTTTCAGTGCCTGGTTCTAACATCCAATAACTTCAACTCCAGTCCCTCACTATTTAATCAATGCAGAATATATTTCAGATTCTACTCCTTTCGCTAACAGAGGAGAGGACATTCCCTCCAGATGTTTTCACTTTCATAGGATGATTATCATTAAAACGGAACTAGAACATTAAAGTAATGAGGAAAAAAACAAAGATTTCTAAACTATGTTTCCTGAAGAAAATATTCTTAACAGAGAGCAGAAATCAATTTTCAACATTGATTTTCACACATTTAAACAAATGTCATCACCACCAACTTGAGCTGTTGCAGGAAAACAGATTTTGAAGCTGTTACAATTTTTATTATCACTATTAAAATGAATGCAAAACCATCTAAGGGTAAATTGTCAAATATGTTTACAAAAAAAGTGTAATAACTGTCCTGCGTTATCTATTTCAATGTCAAAGTACTTTCAGTATAATTTCAAAAGAAATCCAGCAAAAGGATTGTTTAGCTTTTTCAATTTGCAATTAAAATCATTGAGAAGATTTTACTAGCATCTTAACATGTAATTAGTAGTATTTACATATGTAAAAGCCATTTCAGAAAAGGGACTATTTAAATGTGGGAATGCGTACTATGTTAATTTCCAGGAGGAGTGGAGAGAGAATGGTAAGGGCGGACCTACAATAATCAACATGAATTTCTGTCTCACAAGGACAATCCATATGCCAAGTCATTATTCTGTGCACCTAATAAAGCCACTGCTTATCCCAGGGGGCAAGTACCATGAAAGTTTACTACATTTTGGGACCCTACCATCTACTTGCACAAAGGAGGTTTCATTGAGAACAGGAGACGGCATGAAGTCAAAAAGTTAAAACCATTTAGGTTAGTCTACGTATCCCCTTCCCTGAGCAGCCATCGTTCTGCGAACACTCAAAACAAAGGAAACAAACCTATAAGCTGCTGCATCCACGTTGTTGTTCTTTACTGTTGGTAGCATTTTTATTTAATCTCACTTATATTTTCAAACATGCCAGCTTATGCAGCATACGGATGTATCCAGAGGAAGTACAACAACAGAATAACTTTTCATATGTAGAAAAGTAATTTGTTATAAATAGTAATCAGTGTATGTCATTTGGAGAGGCTGGTTATAGCAGACATGTTATGAGAATCAGGTGCTCAACATTCAGCGTTTCTATTTATTTATGGCAGTTATATTCCACATTAAACAAGAATTAGGTTGAAACCTGGGAGCTTTTAAAATCTTTTTTTTTCCTGTGTTTAGATCAAAAGAGAAATAGGGTTTCTGGGATCCTGCTCCATTTGTTTAGTGGAATGCAGGAGAAGACTCATTCAAAAACGCATGGTTCAGAACAAGGTCTCTTTCGAAGATATCACCAAAACAGGGAAGACAGGGTACAAATGTAACAAAAATAAATAAAATAAGGGTATCCCGATAACGAGATTGCAAAAGAAAGCATAGTAGATCAGGTGTCCTTAAATAAAAATCTGACAAAAGATTGCAGATTAACACTATCATCTACTGAGCAAGATGTAAATAAGAACAAACATAGTTTGAAATGTCTATATGCGAATGCCAGAAGCCTAAGAAATAAGATGGGAGAGTTAGAATATATTGCACTAAATGAAAAATTCGATATAATAGGCATCTCTGAGACCTGTGGATGGAGGATAACCAGTAGGACACTGTCATTCAGGGTACAAATAATATCATAGTGATAGGGTGGATCGAATTGGTGGAGGGATAGCATTGTATGTTAAGGGGAGCCTTGAATCAAATAGACTGAAAATTCTGCAGGACACAAAACACATATTGGAATTCCTATGGATTGAAATTCTGTGTGTAAAGGGGAAAAGGATAGTGATAAGAGTGTACTGTGCCCTAGGAGTCAGATTCATTACTGTCATGGTATGCACTAACCTATTTGGAAACATTGCCCCTGGGACAGATAAAGAAAATAGTAGCTAGCAGTCTGGGTACAGGAATGAGATATGGAAGCCACGGCTGGTGGGGTTGGGGCAGGAGAAAGTGAAGATAGGCTGAAGAGCACAATAGGCCAACTGGTGGTGGGAAGCACCTGGAGGCAACAGGGCTATTGCCACAAATTCTACTTCTTTCTTCAAAATCACTGGCAAGAAGTAAATTCTACAGCAGGTGACCATAGTATCACAGAATACCAAGGGATCTGCCCTCATCAGCAAATACTCATGATATGCCCTAAATGGCTCATTTACACTTGTACAAACTTTGCCTACAAATACTAAAGTATCTTATGTTTTAAAAAAATATAATACATTTATTAATATTTGATCCTTTAAACGTCATCATGTACTTTGTTATATATGCACATATTCCATTTGCATTCTTTCATCTAGAACAGTGAGCAAATATCTCTTATGACAGTGTTCTTCAACATAAGATCCAGGGGCAGCCCCCACTGACCCTAAGTATTGTCCCTCTTTCCCCAATACACAGTCTCACTCCGTTTCCTCAGACATGCTGCTGACATACCTCCATGTTAGTTATTCTGTTTAATATCTGTATCACACAGCTCTTGGTCAGTTTACACTATGTGCTGCCCAAAATCCAACTCTATTTTCACAAGACTGAGAGCGCATACCGCACTTCAATATCAACACATTCTTATAGACAGTCAACCTCCCCAATTGGGTCCAGTGTAGTTTACATCATAAACAAAAGCCTAAAAAATACAGTCTAAAAAAAACCACAAACTTGCTGTGAGCAATGTGGTGCTGGAAGAAAACAGAATAGCTGTTCAGAAAAGGATCTGAGGAAGCTAGAAGAATGGTCTAAGTTTTGGCAATTAAAATTCAATGCGAAGAAATGCAAAGTGATGCACTTAGGGAATAGAAATCCACGGGAGACGTATGTGTTAGGCGGGGAGAATCTGATAGGTACGGACGGCGAGAAGGATCTTGGGGTGATAGTATCTGAGGATCTGAAGGCGACGAAACAGTGTGACAAGGCGGTGGCCGTAGCTAGAAGGTTGTTAGGCTGTATATAGAGAGGTGTGACCAGCAGAAGAAAGGGGGGTGTTGATGCCCCTGTAGAAGTCGTTGGTGAGGCCCCACCTAGAGTATTGTGTTCAGTTTTGGAGGCCGTACCTTGCGAAGGATGTAAAAAGAATTGAAGCGGTGCAAAGAAAAGCTACGAGAATGGTAAGGGATTTGCGTTACAAGACGTATGAGGAGAGACTTGATGACCTGAACATGTATACTCTGGAAGAAAGGAGAAACAGGGGTGATATGATACAGACGTTCAAATATTTGAAAAGTATTAATCCGCAAACGAACCTTTTCCTGAGATGCGAAGGAGGTAGAACAAGAGGATATGAAATGAGTTTGAAGGGGGGCAGACTCAAGAAAAATGTCAGGAAGTATTTTTTCACGGAGAGAGTAGTGGATGCTTGGAATTCCCTCCCGTGGGAGGTGGTGGAAATGAAAACGGTAACAGAATTCAAACACGCGTGGGACAAACATAAAGGAATCCTGTTCAGAAGGAATGGATCCTAAGGAGCTTAGCCGAGATTGGGTGGCAGAACCGGTGGCGGGAGGCGGGGATAGTGCTGGGCAGTCTTATACGGTCTGTGCCAGAGCCGATGGTGGGAGGAGGGGCTGGTGGTTGGGAGGCGGGGATAGTGCTGGGCAGACTTACACGGTCTGTGCCCTGAAAAGAACAGGTACAAATCAAAGTAAGGTATACACAAAAAGTAGCACATATGAGTTTATCTTGTTGGGCAAACTGAATGGACCATGCAGGTCTTTTTCTGCCGTCATCTACTATGTTACTATGCTCAAAAGGTAGTTCCACAAACAGGCCACCACAGAAAGTATAGGGGAAGGGAACCTGTTTGAAAAGGATGGGAGTGGAGACAGGATGGTGGAGTCTGCGCTTTGTCTGGCGACAGTCTGTGTACCCCCAGGGCCGGCATTGGAGAGGGCAAACAGGGCAGCTGCCCTGGGTCCCACAGTCCAGGCATCTGTTCCCCTTCTCCCCACCACAGTTTCCTCCTCCCTCCCTGATCTTCTTTACAAATGTATTTCCTTTCTCTGAGGGTCCCTAGCGCTACAGCCATTCTCACAAGCTGTTTGTGGCTGCCCCTAAGCTTTCCCTCTCTGCCACGATCCGCCCCCCCCCCCCCACCCACCCCGGCATTTCCTAAGAAAGAACGCATCGGGACAATCCGGAGGCAGCTTATTAGGATGGCTAAAAGTCGCCCACCACCACCACCACCACTTTCATGAGGCAGAGATCTTCTTCATGTTTGATCTTACAGGAATACCAAACCATATCGGCAAGCACATCCTTAACCTAACGTACAGCGAACGCCCCCTCATTGCTAAAAAAATAAAAGTAGAAAGAAGAGACTCCAACTGCAAATCAGCACCCCAATTAAGTTTACAGACTTCAACAACTGCACGGTCCGAAAGAATGCAACAGTGAGCTCCTGTCCTGAGCAGCAGGAGGCAACAGGTAAAAATCCGTCTTTTACACCGCCCCGCAACAGGATGCAGGTCGTAAAGCAAATTAACAATCAACCCCTAGTTTTCCGTTCTAGTTTCCACTTAATTTAGGCAAAGAATAAACTTTCCAGGCCGAATCACGCACAAAAGGAGCAATTGTCCAGCCAGCCCCAGCCACGTTTGCGCTTTTAGCTACGGTCTGAAACGTTATCGAGCACCGGAGATGGGCTGGAAAATCTCCACCGGCATCTGGCCAAGGCGAGCTACGCAGAAACTCACCAGGCCGTCGATCTGCACTTGCTTGACTGCGGTGTCCGCGCCACCAGCGGGAGCAGCACTACCGGTTTCTTTGCGCGACGCCATGCTGCTGCCACAGTACAGGAAGAGGAAGAGAAAACAAACACGCACCGGAAGTAAATCTACAAAAAAAAAAAAAAAAAAGAACCAGATGGCTGTCCAAGCAGGTTTAATAGGAGTGGTGGAAGTTCCGCGAGAGAATACAGATAGTTTAAATTCCGGGGTCAAAGGTGTGTTGCACGGTTTCACTTTCCTTCAGCGTGCAATCGGATCCTCGGTAGAACGCAATGAAGATCCGGCGACAGAAGCAGGCCAAGAAAACTCTGAGCTTCTATAAGTATAACTTCGGCTTTCGGCCTCCGCTGCAGGTGATGCTGGATGGTACATTCTGTCAGGCGGCATTGACCAACAAGATCCAGATCAAAGAACAACTACCCAAGTACCTAATGGGTGATGTGCAGCTCTGTACTACCAGGTTAGTGCCGGGCAGCCTAGGATGAGAGCTGAGGTGAATGTTAGTGTGAGCTACTATAAGTTGCAAGATTAGTTTAAGGGTAGCTGAGTAGTATCAGAGCACCCCAGGGAAGAAGCATGGCCGCCTCGGGAATTCATAGCAGAGCAAAGCACGTTCTGTATGTGCCCCCCCCCCCCCCCCCCCCCGTTTTTAACTTGAGAGTCTCCTGAACTTCATTTTCTCGCCCTGCCTCGCGATGGTGCTGCTAGCTCCTGGCTCTGGAGTGTTGCAGATGGAAAAAAATTTCCACGCCCAAAACCAGCACAAAATAATTTGCCTATGGATGACATAATTAATAAATATTAATAATGTCAATTTGCATATGAGTGGCACTATTAATATTGATGAGGGCATTTGCATACAAATGACATCATTAAGCCTGCCTCTGTGGGGCTTCTATTGGCCGCAGCCATGGGAAAACCAGCCAACCCGTGGCCGTGCGAAAAATCGCGGTGGAGCAAAAAAAAGCCGCCCAAAATCCCGCAACCCGCACGCAGCGTGAAAAAGCTGCAGCAGGTCGCGGAAAGGAGCCCAATTGGGCGAGAAATCCACAGCCCTGGCAATTTAGTCTGGAGCAAAGCGGAGTAGCTTCAACAAAGAGAAAAGGAAAAGAGCTAACATAATTTTCCTCTTTGGATTTTGTGTATTGCAATATAGTAGTAGGCTTGCTTTCTCTTTGAGTTCTGAGGCTTAAAAGCACCTGTACAATAAAAAGCAAGTGGAGCTGGGGGGGGGGGGGGGCAGTTTTTTGGAGAGTACTTTAACTGAGTACCCCTGAACTCATAATGAAACAGGTGGGAAATCAGGAGACGAAAGGCAAATTTTGGTTCCAAACAAGGCAACTTTATTGCTAGCAAGTGAACAGCACCGAGTAGCCTCGGGACACTGTGTGTCATAAATCATCTGACGCTTACATTTATACTTCCCTACTGGGCCTGCGCATTTGGCCCCTTACACGTCACAACTGTCATGCGCAGTAAACATTTGTAGTTCTTACAGTACAAAATTGTAGTCCCAGTACGTACACACGTCATAACACTGAAATGATACTGGCAAGAAAAACGAAACTTAGCAGCTTATTCTGTACACACACACAATGCTCCTTTCTAGCACAGGAGATAAGGTGCGGCTCAGGAATGCAGGGGGGTGTCAGCACCCTCCAAGGTCGCCTATTCAGATGGCGTTGCTACGTGCAAGCTGGTCTTGTATAGGCCTTGCAAACTACTGTTACAAGCTATATGTCTAATAGCCCTGCATTCTGTCTGTACATTAGTAAACAGCAAACTTCTTTTGTTAGTAAACAGTAAAACTGGATAAGGCACAAATGTCCAGTGCAGTAATAAGGTGTGGCCAAACAGCCAAAAGCAGAGGTAGAGTGCATAAGTAAAAGTCCATCAGTAGGCACAAAACATGAGGTTGTCCTGTTGCTCAGTAGTATTCAGGTAGTACCGGCGTTCCACTCCTTCATTCCCCCCTTTTGATACTTGAACATCCATTCTGGTGGAGAGTATCACCTCCATGAACCCTGAAAAGGAAAGAAAGGACAAGGATAGTTAGCGAGGGAGGCAACAAGCGAGCCCTAAGCCCTTGCGCAGCCGTTGGTTGCTTCGCCGGGGTCGAGACGGAGGGCCCCTAGTGGAATCCCCCCCCCTTTGTAGCCGGTCTTTTGCTGGCACAAGGGTGATGGCCCATTGAGTGACTCAGGGGGTTCAAAGTGCACATCAGCCACAAGGTGCTTCATCGTCAGCTTCATCAGACTGGGGAATGGGGGAGTACATCTGGAGAGCCATAAGCTGGGCAGCAGCACGGCGATCAGCGATGCTTTCCATGGTGGAGCGGAGACACCTGAAAACTAAGGGGAGAGACAAAGGTATTAATAGGCAAGACAGCAAGAACAGGCCACCCATGACGAGGAGGCCTTGCAGGCTCCCAGAGGTTGGGAGCCAGCTGGTGAGGGAGGAAGTCCAATCCCACGCACTGTTCCAGGTCTGGACGGGGACGTGGGCTAGTTTGACCATCCGGTCAGTTATTTCCCTGATGACATGGCTCTGGTCATCAATCTGTAAGCAGCAATTACTGAGGTTAAACTTGCCACACACCCCGCCCTCCTGGGCTAAGAGGTAGTCAAGAGCCAAGCGATTTTGGTAGACGGCGGTAATGAGCTTAGTGTTCTGTCGAGCTAGGATATTGAGGGCCAGGGCCGAATCGTTAGTAAGGATTTCGAGTACGGCCTGTAGGCGAATAATGCGATTCAGCATATAGATAGGGGTACGGTACCCGTATGTACCATCTTCAGCCCACGTGGCCGGTCCATAGTAGTGAATGATGCGTTCAGGCGGCCACTCGTTGTCTTTCCAGTCTCCAATTTGGACTTTGGGCTTGACGGGTGGGAAAGACCGTTTGCGTCTGGCCGGGTTATCAGGCCCCTTCTCCACGTATAGGGGGATACCCAGGGTTTCGCCGACGCGCAGGGGCAGAAGGAAAAAACTAGGGCGGACAGTGCCCAAGAGACAGGTACCGTACCAGCGGGCCGGGAGCTGTTCGTAAGCCCTGCGCCCGCAGATATAGTAGTAGCCCTCCGGGGCTACCCACTTGAGGGAGGCATTACCTCCGTACGTCCATGTCGTGTTCAAGGTGGGTTCTGTCCAGATAGGCTCCGGGGCGGGCAGGTTGTCCGTTTGCCACCAGGTCGTCCGGCTGCCATTATACTGAAGAACCCCCGTACAAGCAGAGTCTCCCACTGGTACAGAGTAACGCTTCGATGGCGCTCGACTAGCGCAGAGGGTACCTATGATATTTGTTCTCAGGGCCCATTCGTACGGCTTCGGCCGTTGGGGAAAGGTAATATTAGTGGTGTTGAGTGCATCCCATGTGTGTTGTCGGATCTCTCTCGCTTCCCAGGGCCATTGTTCACCCATGTCGGTGCCTCCACAGACGAAACAGTTGGCAATGCCGAGGGAGAGGGCGATGTTTTCAGCCAAATTGAGGAACATATTTCGGGCTTCTGGGGAAATGGGGAATTTAGTCTCGGTCTGCTCAGCACGAGCAATTTCATCAAATACGTCTTGGTAGCCGACAACAGTAGTCTGGTAGTGCGTAGGAGGCTTCGTTTCGAGACTCTGATATATGGTAATATATGTCAACGGATCCATTCCTCCGCCGTCAATGCCGAGGCCCCACGTTCCTCTCCAGGGCATGTCGTGTCCTCGGATGGGCCAGTCTAGGGACACATAGTTACCAGAACCTCGACGAAATTCGCCCAGGCCGGCGCATCCGGCATATCCTCCTCCCGTATAAGCACATACTCGGTCCCAGCCCGAGGCTCGAGTGTCGCCGGCGCATGGGAGCCACACCCACGGGGAGCAGCATCTCATGTCTGGACTGAAGGGGCAGACATACTTGTGGTCCTTAACGTATGCCTCTCGCCAACTCTGGCTACCACACTTGCGAGACCAAGGGTGCTTGTCCATGGCGGCACAGACGTCGAAGGTGAGGGTTGCTACAGTTTGGATGCCACCGACAAGGATACGAGTGGAATTAATGTAATACAGAATGCCATCTCCCTCGACTCCCGGAGGTCCGGCCACATACGCAGGGAGTCCTACGCTGAGGGTGACATTGTAGTATCTTGGTTTGGTAGGGCTGTGGCAGATAGTGAGATTCCCTTGGAGGCATCTGTGGAACTGTTGGAGGCCATTCGGAGTGATGAGGGCACAAGTCGGGAGAAGCTGGCAATCGCCTTCCGGGGGCTGCGTCTGGTGAATGAGGGTAGTGACTAGGTGATATCCTCCCTCTATACGGTGGCGCACGAGGCGCAAACATTCAGTGCAATTCAGGCTCAGGGTGGCAGGATAGCTCGGAACTGCACACAGGAGAAGGAAGATGGTCAGCATTATATATGTGGTGGGAGGTATCCGAGCTTTTGCAGCAAGAAGATAATGAGGCCCACGATAAAGGCTGCGATAAACAGAGAGCCAAAAACGCAGTGGGTCCAGAAGCTGATTTCCTGTTGTTGGGCAGGCATGAATCTGGTGGTTCACGTTTTTCTCAGAGTCAGCCGTAATGGAGCGTCAGGATGTAGGTGCGCACGCCAACGCTTCAGGGTGCTGCTAGTGGGAGCAGCAGGTTTCAGTCGGGTCCAATGTATCCACACTGGGCTTCCTGCAATTTTAACAGCGGTTGAGGTCGTTAGGAGAACAAGGGAGGGCCCCTTCCATTTGGGCTTTAGACAGTCAGATTCATCCCACTCTTTTACCCAGACCTCGTCTCCCACCCTGAACCTGTGCGTAGGATTAGTGAGGACCAAGGGAGCTACCCTTTCAGTGTACTGCTGGATGTCTTGCACTACCTGGTGTAAGGCTCTCATCTGTTTCACTAAGGAACTCTCACCCTGTATCTGCAAGGAGTCGGGAAAGGAGGGTAGTGGTGGTGGCCTAGCATACATCATCTCGTAGGGAGTAAGGCCGGTAGCCTTGGGGGTACACCTAAGATGCAGCAAGGCCAGTGGAAGCAGGTCGGGCCATTTGGCTTTTGCTTCTTGGCATAGCTTGGCTAGCTGGTTCTTCAGGGATCGGTTAGCCCTCTCCACTACTCCACTGCTTTGGGGTCTCCAGGCACAATGCAACTTCCAATCGAGGCCCAGTCTGGTACTGAGCTGTTGTGTTACTTCACTAGCGAAGGCGGGGCCGTTGTCAGAGTTTATTTGCTTGGGGAGGCCGTATCTGGGTAGGATTTGATGAAGCAGTAGGGAGGTAACTTCTTTAGCCATTTCCGTTCTAGTGGGCTGGGCTTCAATCCATCCGGTGTAGGTACACACGGCGACGAGGATAGCTTTGTAGCCGCGCGCCGGGGGCATGTGTGTGAAGTCAATCTGGCACACGTGGAAAGGGCTGGTGCCTCGGAGAACATGTCCTGGCATAGGGCCGGGCCCCGTTCGAGGGTTGTTCCGGGCACAAGTCGCGCATCGGCTGGAAGCGTTTTTGGTCCACAGGGATAGTTTGTTGATGTAGTAGGTCTTCTCAAGTAAGCGCCCCAGGGCGTCCCTTCCCAGGTGGGTGCGGTCGTGAGCCTCCTTGGCCACCGTCCAGGCCAAGGCTTCGGGTATCCATATGCGCCCATCCTGTAGTATCCACCAGCCATTGCGTGACTGTAGACCCTCTTGTTGGGCCCATTCCGTTTCTTGGGGGGTGTAAATAGGGGTCTCCGTAGGGAGCTGGACGACGAGTACGGGGTCAGAAGGGTGAGAGGAGTAGGGGAGCTGACTTGCCCTTTTTGCAGCGTCGTCTGCCCGCTGATTTCCCCGGGCGATAGGGTCCGTTCTTCCAGTGTGGGCCCTGCAGTGCATCACAGCCACCTTCTTCGGCTTCCATACCGACTCGAGTAATTGGCAGATCTCAGCGGCATTTGCAAGTCCTTTCCCTTCAGCTGTCAGAAATCCCCTCTCCTTGTACAAGGCTCCGTGCACCTGGAGGGTGAGGAAAGCGTATTTGGAGTCGGTGTAAATGTTGACAACTTTTCCTTCAGCCCACAGGAGGGCTCTGGTGAGGGCGATCAGCTCCGCTTTCTGGGCTGATGTTCCGGGTGTCAGAGCCATAGCCTCGATCACATGGTCCTCAGACACCACCGCATAGCCAGCTCTTCGAATTCCCTCTATCACCTGGCTGCTTCCATCGGTAAAAAGGGTGATGCCCCCTTGCCAGGGTTGATCCTTCAGGTCAGGTCTGCTCGAGTGCACAGTGGCCATTACCTCTTCACAGTCGTGGAGTGGTGGTTCAGGGGCCGGAAGGAGGGTGGCAGGATTGAGGTTGGTCGTGTCCAGGATCCGCACCTCCGGATTTTCGCACAGGAGGGCTTGGTATTTGACCAATCGGGAGTTGGTCATCCATCTGGGTCCGTGGCTCTCGAGTAGGCCGCGGATGGTGTGGGGTGTGGTCACAAAAAGTGTTTGGCCGAACGTGAGTTTATTGGCCTCGTGTATCAGGAGACAAGCAGCCGCAATGCTTCGTAGGCAGCCCGGCCATCCTCGTGCCACGTTGTCCATGCTCTTGGAGAGGTATGCTACAGGGCGTTGCCAGGTACCGACCAGTTGGGTAAGGACTCCAAGTGCCAATCCCTTCTTTTCGTCGATGAACAAGTGGAACGGCTTAGTCACGTCTGGCAGTCCGAGCGCTGGTGGGGCCGCAAGGGCATCCTTAAGGTCCTGAAGGGCTTTCAGTTCGCTTTTCTCCCACTGGAGATCCTGGCCCTCGAGTTCAGGCCCCTTCAGCTTGGCATACAAACTGTGGGTCAGGATAGCAAAATTGATGATCCAAATGCGGCAATATCCAGCGGCTCCGAGGAGTGCCCGTAATTCCTTCTTGTTTGCAGGAGTGGGTTGGTTGCGGATAGCTTGGGTTCGGGGGATACCGAGCCTTCGGGTTCCTTCTCGGAGGCGAAACCCCAGATACTCGACTTCGATCTCGCATATCTGTGCCTTCTTGCGACTGGCCCGGTACCCCTGGGCTTCCAGGGTCTTCAAGAGGTAAAGGGTAGCTTCTGCACAGTCCGTGTACGTTTCACGGGCCACCAACAGGTCATCCACGTATTGGACGACCGGCCCATACTCGTCCTGATACGTCTTCAGGTCCTGGGCGAGTTGGTCGCCGAAGAGGGTAGGCGAGTTCTTGAACCCCTGGGGAAGACGGGTCCATGTATATTGCTGCTTGGTTCCCGTCTGCAAGTCTTCCCACGTGAAGGCAAACAACTTTTGGCTGTCGACAGCAAGAGGGATGGAAAAGAAGGCGTCCTTCAAATCAATGACACTGTACCACTTGGTCTGAGATGGCACTTGGGCTAGGATGGAGTATGGGTTTGGTACGAGGGCAACTATGTCGGCTACCTGGTTGTTGACTTTCCTCAGGTCCTGGACGGGTCTGTACTCGGATGTTCCTGGCTTCTTAACGGGCAACAATGGGGTGTTCCATGCGGATCTGATTGGTTTAAGGACTCCCTGTTGAAGGAGTTTCTGTAAATGTGTGTGCATACTATGCCGGGCTGCATAGGGGATGTGGTATTGTCCTTGGTTGACAACTTGAGCATTTGGTTTGAGCTCAATCCAGATGGGGATAGCGTTAACGGCCAGTCCGCCGGGGTTCAATTCTGCCCATACATCAGGCACTTCATCCATTATGGCTCGCCTCTGCTGGGCGAAAGGGGTGTTCTGGTCGTAACGGCAGTCGCCGGGTCCTACAGTTGGGGGAACGTGTAGTCTCCATTCTTCTCTTACTGGACAGATAAGTGTCACTGGCCGATCTTCAAAGCGAGCTTCCACTTCACCCGTAGTCTTGAACTTCAAGGTGGCCTGGAGCTTACAGAGTAGGTCTCGACCAATCAAGGGGACCGGGCATCCAGGGATGTGTATGAACTGATGGGACACCATCGTCCCTCCGATCTGGACTTGGCGCTCTTTGAGGAGGGGGGCCGCAAGGGATTTCCCGGAGGCTCCCACAATTGGTATAGTTTCTTTCGTGGCTGGGGCTATGGCAGTGGTGATAACAGATCGCTGGGCCCCCGTGTCTAGTAAGGCCTTCATAGATTCTGTCCCCACCCGAATTTCCACCAGAGGGTCAGTGGGGACTCTGCCCTCCCGGTTTCTTCATGCTGTGCTGTCTCGGGTAGCGTCCACAGCCATTTGCCATTCCCTCCGGTCATCCCGTCCTCTCTCTCTTCGGCCCCTTCCACGGCCTCGCCTAGGGGCCCCCGTACGGTCGCCGGTCTCCTCCTCTCTCTGCCGGTCCCATGATTCCTCTTCTCTCGGGTTGTCCCGTATCTCCTCTGGACAATCAGCCCACCAGTGTCCTTCTTGTCGGCAATTTGCACACTGGTTACGCCCTATGGGGGACCGCGTTCCTCTTGTTCTCCTGCCCCTCCCCTTTGGTCTAGACCTCATTCGTTCTTCCAGCACCGTGGCCAACACATCTGCCTTCTCCCGCATCCGTCTGGTCGATTCCTTCCGGGCCTCCACCTTTTCCTCCTGGTCGCGATATCCGAACACGCGATCAGCTATAGCTTTCAGTTGGCTGAGGCTCATCCCTTCGAACCCCTCTGTTCTCTGTAGCTTTCTTCGTATATCCGGTGCCGACTGGCTAACAAAACTCATAACCACGGTCGGGAGGTTCTTAGGGTCCTCGGGATTTATCGGGCTGTGCCTCCTGAATGCTTCCATAAGTCGTTCCAGGAAGTCCCCTGGACTCTCGTCCTTTTGTTGGACCACACTGTGGATTTTTCCCATGTTGGTAACCTTCTGCTTCCCCTTCTTTAAGGCGGCCAGGTACGCCTGCTGGTATCGGCGGATAAAGGTTTGGCCTTCGGCGGTTCGGTAGTCCCACGTAGGGGCAGCGATGGGCGCCTCCGTTTCTATTAGGTTCTGTAAATTGGCATGGGCCGGATTCGCATCCCGGATGGCTTGCTCCATATTTTGTTGTAAAAGGCGGCGTTCTTCAGAGGTCAGGATGTGGGCGCTCAACTGCCTAAGGTCTGCCCAAGTTGGATTATAGCTGTATATAATGTCTTCCACCAGCTCTATCAGCTGCTCGGGTTTCTGGTCGTAGGACGGCCCATGGAATTTCCAGTTATACAAATCGGCACTTGAGAAGGGAACGTGGCTATAAACTGTTGATTCGATGGGCTGGCCCCCCCCTTCCGCCGGGTTAGGGGTGTAGGTGGTGGACTGTCGAACTGGGAATAAGTGGGAGGTTCCCCCTTTTCGGCTGGACGGAAGGGCCTGTTGCGGACTCGATTGGGGGAACCGAGTAATGTTCTTCACAACCCGTTTACTCTTCCGTGTGGTTGCGAGGCCAGGTGACTCAGGTGAGGCTGGGCGGGACGTCTCCCCGGCATCCGACTCTGACCCGGAAGTCTCGGCGTCAGCGGGGCCTTCTGCTAGGCCCGTAAGGTCAGGGTACATAGGAGCATAGGGCGGCGGCGCAATGTCGTCTTCGTATGCTTCCGCCGTAGCAAGTATCGGGGCTTTTGGAGGCTTCTTCTCGGCCGAACCCTGAACTTTCCCTGCGGTTTTCTTTGGGGGTTTTTTCCTAGAAAGTGTGTTGGTAGTACTGGGCGTAGTTCCTGCCTTGACTCTGGTAGCAGGGGGCGTGGTCTCAGTGGCTTCAGTGCTAGGGGCGGTAGGCCGTATGGGGGCGGTCCCTGCGGCCTTCGGGACGGCAGCGGTTGCCGAGCTTTGGAGAGCGAAGGCATGGGTCGGCAGGGTTCTAAGTTTGGTTTTCCGGCCTTTTCTCTGCTTTACCAACATAAGGGCGGCCTTTTCTACCTTCCGTTGGGCCCAAGCCGGCGGATCCCGGACTACATCCAACCACGCTTCTATGTATGGAATGTCCTCGGGACAGCCTGGGTTTCCCTCAATTATAACAATATTCATGACCGCCGCCACTTTTTCATACTCGAATGACCCTTCCGGGGGCCATCCAGCAATTCCTAGCCCTGGCCACATAAATTGACATCTCTGTATCATCCCGGCCCTGCTACATTTATCTAGGTCGAACACTTCGCTAAAGTGTTCCGTCATTAAATCTAACGGTGAGGACCCACCCCCGCCCATCCTAACCTGAGTGCCAAAGGACAGGTGACGGACAAAGGGGGAAAGGGGAGGTGGAGGAGTAAGGGGTCTCGTTCCACCAGACACAGAAGGGTCAACACTCGGCCTGACCAGGACGCGGTCGCCCGGCCTGGAACTGCAAGCCCATTCACACACTTTCATACGCCACAAGAAACCCTCCCGTTCGCCGCTCGGTTTCGTCGTCGGAGCCTAGTGAGTTTCGGGACCTAGTCGGATACCAATAGTCCGTATTAGTCACTGGCTAAAAGAGGGTGATCACGCCTCTTCTTCGGTCCTTACTGGGCCGGTCACTACGTAGAGTATACTCGCCTGTCCGCCGGGGTCGCAGGCTGCGCCGTCGTACGCTTCTCTCTGAAATGGAAAAAGGTGCCTTGTCGGAACCACACAGCCCCTCTACAGTCAGGCGGAGTGGATCGGCCCTCCTCCGGGAGATGGACGCTGAAATCAGCGGTGGCCACTCACCACCTTCTCAGGTGGGGGTCGATGACCCGATCCGACCGCAGTGGGGGAGGGGAAGAATATAATCCGATTCCCCTTTCTACTTCTGTCCCATCTGGGTCGCCAATGAAACAGGTGGGAAATCAGGAGACGAAAGGCAAATTTTGGTTCCAAACAAGGCAACTTTATTGCTAGCAAGTGAACAGCACCGAGTAGCCTCGGGACACTGTGTGTCATAAATCATCTGACGCTTACATTTATACTTCCCTACTGGGCCTGCGCATTTGGCCCCTTACACGTCACAACTGTCATGCGCAGTAAACATTTGTAGTTCTTACAGTACAAAATTGTAGTCCCAGTACGTACACACGTCATAACACTGAAATGATACTGGCAAGAAAAACGAAACTTAGCAGCTTATTCTGTACACACACACAATGCTCCTTTCTAGCACAGGAGATAAGGTGCGGCTCAGGAATGCAGGGGGGTGTCAGCACCCTCCAAGGTCGCCTATTCAGATGGCGTTGCTACGTGCAAGCTGGTCTTGTATAGGCCTTGCAAACTACTGTTACAAGCTATATGTCTAATAGCCCTGCATTCTGTCTGTACATTAGTAAACAGCAAACTTCTTTTGTTAGTAAACAGTAAAACTGGATAAGGCACAAATGTCCAGTGCAGTAATAAGGTGTGGCCAAACAGCCAAAAGCAGAGGTAGAGTGCATAAGTAAAAGTCCATCAGTAGGCACAAAACATGAGGTTGTCCTGTTGCTCAGTAGTATTCAGGTAGTACCGGCGTTCCACTCCTTCAATAAGAACATAAGAATAGCCATACCAGATCAGGCCAATGGTCCATCTAGCCCAGTATCCTGTTTCCCCAACAGTGGCTAATTCAGGCCTCAAGTATTACTACTACTACAAGTACTACTACTACTACTATTTAGCAGAAACCCAAATATATATGTGTACACGCTTCCTTAATGAAAATCAACAAGAATTAGGGAGAAATGTAATAAATGTAGCAGACTCCCAAATCAAATGTGCCAAATGTATTGCAAGAAACTTTATAATGAATGTTCAAAGAAGGCAAGTTGGCATCAGACATAGGTAGAGACGAGCTATAAGACCTCTTATAGCACTTGGCTATTTCAGGGCACAGCTCTCTAAACTGGAAGCCAGAGCATTTTTTGCCGGTTATCACTGATTTTTGATTTTGAAAATTCTTGCAACTGCATGTGATTAACCCCGGATGCAGGTCTTTGACCAAAACACCATTACCTTAATAAGGCGTCAGGTGATTTATGCTCGGTTGCTAGCACACAGTGCAGTGGGCAGTATTGAAGATAAGTGTTCACCATCTTGATTAATAATTTTTGATATATTTTTTGACATTCATACTTGTTTTGTATTTAATAAGAAGTAAAAAATGAATGAGACATGTTAGCAAATGATTGACGCTTTCATGTAAGCTCAGCCCTGAAATAGCCGTGTGCTATAAGAGGACTTGTAGCACTCATATGAGAGGGGTTCCACCCTCTTTATCATTTTGGTCGCTCCTGTTTGAACCTTTTCTAAGTCCACTATATCTTTTCTGAAATATGGTGACCAGAACTGAACGCAGTACTCAAGGTGAGGTCACACCATGGAGCAATACAGAGGCATTATAATATTAGGAAAGAGTTGGTAAATACCAGTAATAATTCCTAGCATCCTGTTTGTTTTTTTGACCACCACTGCACACTGGGCAGAAGATTTCCGCATATTGTCTGCAACAACACCTAGATTCTTTTCTTGGGTTCTGACCCCTCCCCCCCCCCCCCCCCCCCCCCCCCAATGGTAACTGTGATTCGGATTATTCTTTCCACTGTGCATCACTTTGCATTAGTCCACGGTTTTCACAGTCTGCATGTGTTTTAGCAACCTTGAATAGTTTTGTCATCTGCAAATTTAATCGCCTCACTTGTTGTTCCGATTTCTAGATCATTTATAATTATGTTAAATAGCACTGGTCCCAGTACAGATCCCTGCAGAACTCCACTATTCACCCTCCTCCGTTGAGAGAAATGTCCACTTAACCCTACCTTCTGTTTTCTGTCCAATAACCAACTCCTAATAAACAACAGAACATTGCCTCCTCTCCCATGACTCTTTAATGTTGTCAGGAGTCTCTCATGAGGAACTTTGTCAAAAGCTTTCTGAAAATCTAGATACACAGCATCAATCGGCTCACTTTTATCTACGTTCATGCCTTCAAAGAAGTGAAGCAAATTGGTGAGGCAAGACTTCCCTTGGCTTAAACCATGCTGACGCTGTCTCATTAAACCATGTTTATTTATGTGTTCTGTAAATTTATTTTTTATAATAGCTTCCACTATTTTACTGGGCATTGACGTCAGGCAGGTGATTTCCCAGATCACCCCTGGAACCCTTTTTAAAAATCAGTGTCACATTGGCCACCTTCTAATCTTCAGGTACTACGGATGACTTTAACAACAGGTTAAAGATTACTAACAGATCAGCAACTTCATGTTTGAGTTCTCTCATTAGCCGTGGATGCATGCCATCTGCTCCAGGTGATTTACTACTCATTATAAAGTGTTTTTTATTCAAATTTCAAACACTAACAATAGGCAACGGACTGTCATGGAAAGTATAGCATTACAAAGAATATAGAATAGTCCTGTAATACCGTAACACTTGAGAATACATAACATCCCAATTAATCCCTCTCCTTTACTCCTCCCGTCCCCTTTCCCCGCCTATCCTCTCTGGTCTTGTCTCATGACATCGTTATACTAGTGTGTCAGGAGCTAAACCTCCAAGTCATTTATCAAGAAACAGCAGACTCTGGCAGATAAAGAATGGCGTCCATAATCTTAGAAAGCGATGTTTAACCGGGTATCCTCTGGTCTCCACTGAAATTCACTCCTTTCGCAGAAGTTCATGCATTTGGGATCTCCATTGAAACAAATTGGGTGACTCATGTTGGATCCATTGTAGTAAGATGCAACGTTTTGTGATAAGAAAAGCTTTACGAAGAAGCAAACCAATGAGACTTGTGCCTTCATGAATATTGGAGACATCATCCAAGAGACTGGCTCTGGGACTAATCCATTGACTGCCATATATGCCCATTAGATGCGATCAAAGAGTGTCCCAAAACTGTTGTATTGGGGGGCATTCCCAGACGCAATGTTTGTAAGATGCTGCCTGTTCTCCACATTTGACACACAATCCATCTGTCAGACAACCCATCTTCTGTGCCTGAGATGAATGTATATACATTTTCAATAAAAATTGATAGTGAAGCTTCTGTAGCTGTATATTGTCTGCTATAAGCAATGCAGATCTTAATCTGAGGAGAAATATTTCAATATCATGCAAGCCAAAATCTGTAATCCAAAGGGCAACTACGTGATATAGTGGATGCAATATATGTGGAATTATCAGGGCCTCATAGTTATATCCAACTAGACCCTTATTATCTGCTAATATAGGCCAGGCATCACATAAGTATTGCCATACTGGGAAAGACCAAAGAGAGGCTTATTTTCAAAGCACTTAGCCTCCCAAAGTTCCATAGAAACATATGGAACTTAGCCTCCCAAAGTGCTTTGAAAATATGCCTCAGAGTCTGTCAAGCCCAGCATCCTGTTTCCAACAGTGGCCAATCCAGGTCACAAATACCTGGCAAGATCCCAAAAAAGTACAAAACATTCTATACTGCTTATCCCAGAAATAGTGGATTTTCCCTAAGTCCCTTTAATAATGGTCTATGGACTTTTTCTTTAGGAAGCCGTCCAAACCTTTTTAAAACTCCGCTAAGCTAACTGCCTTTACCACATTCTCTGGCAACACATTCCAGAGTTTAATTACACGTTGAGCAAAGAAAAATTTCTCCGATTCGTTTTAAATTTACTACATTGTAGCTTCATCGCATGCCCCCTAGTCCTAGTATTTTTGGAAAGCGTAAACGGACACTTCACATCTACCCGTTCAACTCCACTCCACTCATTAATTTATAGACCTCTACCATATCTCCCCTCAGCCACCTTTTCTCCAAGCTGAAGAGCCTTAGCCCCTTTAGCCTTTCCTCATAGGGAAGTCGTCCCATCCCCTTTATCATTTTCGTCGCCCTGCTCTGTACATTTTCTAATTCCACTATATCTTTTTTGAGATGCGATGACCAGAATTGAACACATTCCTTGTCATCAGCAGCAGATGAATCCATTACGAATGGGTTGTGTCCACCTACCAGCAGGAGGAGATAGAGAACACTGAAAACCATAGTGCCTCCTGGATGGCTAGCTCCATCTGCCTCTTAGTATTCTCTATCTCCCAGCAGGGTTGGACGCAGCTTATTCAGCTCCATCAAGAATCTACCTAGGGTGGCTCCTGTGCTTTTGCCAGTTGTAGCAGGGGTGTTGTGGCTATTGCAGCTCCACTTTAAAGGCACATAGGTTAGCCCTTTCCCTGCCTTACCCTTCCCCCTATGTGGATGCAGGCATATAGGTTTGCCCTGTCTCTTCCTTTCCCACTCTCTTCTATGTGGATGCAGGCACATTGGTTCGTCCTTTCCCTGCCTTTCCCACTCGTCTGGACCTCCTGAGTGCCTCTGTAGCTGTTGCCTCTAACTTTCCTCACAGCGTTTAAAAAAAAAAAAACCGTGACACGCTTGTTAGCGCTGCAATTCTGAGGCTATCTTCTGTCTGTGCAGCGTGACCGGACCTCTGGGACTCGGTCTGTTGAGGTAAGAGCGTCTTGTAGCTCCTCCGGGGAGGACCTGCGATTGGGTCGTTTTTGGCACAAACCCAAAATTTTGAAATTTTCTGCCATTTTCAGCAATGGCTGCGGAGGTTGTTGCGCTGTTCATGTTGTGGCAAGCACATATCAGCAGCGGGGCTCTGTAAATCGTGCTCTTCGGACGTCAAGGCCAGCAGGAGCATGGCGAGCGATGTCTCTTCCTGCTCAGTGGAGCTGGCAGCAGGCGCCATCTTGGATGCGCCGCATGACCCGAACCCCGCAGGAGCGGAGGGGTCTGAGGCCGAAGGGGAGTCTCGGATGGAGGCTACTAGAGGAGCTGCTTGCCCCGGATTTAAACCGGGAGACCAGGGTGAGCCTTTCTCCCCTGAGTTTGTGTTGCTTTTACATAAAGCGTTCATGTTAAAGAGAGCTGTGCTGCAGGTGTCTGACTCTGCGTTGCTACCTGGTTCCCCTCCAGTGGAGGCTGGCCCGGGATTGCCGTCAGGCGTTCTTGCCTCAGACAGTTGGCCGCATGACAAGCTTAGAAGGGTAAATTCCCCTTCAGAGAGTGGCGCACCTCCCTTCGCCCCTCCCTTCGCTCCCCTCCCCCCCCCCCCCCCCCCCCCCCCCGTGGTCGGGCTGTGGGGATTCTGAGGGGTCTGGCAGGCCTTTGTGGTCTGAGGAGCCAGAGGAAAGTACCAGATTGCCACTGGATCCAGATGATCCCTCCGCGGTTAGGATTTTCCACCGCGAGGAGCTGCCAGCGCTTATTTCTGACGCCCTGCAGGCCCTATTGAAGATCCTGCACTTGGCAAGGCCTCCTCTGGTAATCCGAGGATGGCAAGTACTAAGAAGCCTGCTCGAGCCTTTCCTTTGCATGACTCCATCCAAGAGCTTATTTCGGCTCAATGGGCTGACCCCGAGGGGCCTTTGAAAGTTGCCAGGGCAATGGGGCACTTATGCCCTCTTAGTGAGGAGCACTTGGCACGCTTGGCCGTGCCTAAAGTAGATGCCCTAGTCACGGCTGTGACGAAAAAGACTACCCTCCCAGTAGAGGGAGGGGTCGTCCTGAAGGACATGCAGTACCGACGTCTGGAATCAGCAGTGAAACGGTCCTTTGAAATTTCAGGCCTAGCCTTACGGGCGTCTGTGTGCAGTTGTTATGCTGCTCGAGCCTGCCTCACTTGGTTGCAACAGGCAGTGGAACAGCCTGGGGATGGAGCGGAGCCCCTTGTGGAGGTGGCACCGCGGATGGAGTCGGCCTTGTCATTTTTGGCTGACGCCCTTTATGATCTGGTCAGAGCCTCGGCTAAACAGATGTCTGTGACAGTGGCCACTCGCCGCCTTCTTTGGCTATAGCATTGGGCGGCTGACATGGCCTCTAAGCAAATGTTGGTGAAGTTGCCCTTCCAGGGCCTTCTATTTGGTGAGGAGTTGGAAAAAATTGTCAAGGGCCTGGGGATGCTAAACCCCAGCGGTTACCCGAGGATAGGCCGCGGCCTTCTTCCAAGGGTCAGGCGGTTCCCTCCTCTTCCAGACCTCGCTTCCGTGAAGCTAGAAGGTACCGCCCGGGGCATTCTGCTGGGTTTACTTCGCGTGCCCGTTTTCAGCAGAGGAACTCCTTTTGCTCAGACAAACGCTCCGTAGCGGCCGGTTCAAGGCCTGGAGTTCATGGGCGACCCTCTCAATGATGGTTCGCCGGTCCACTCCTCGATTCCTGCAGTTGGAGGACGTTTTTCCCTCTTTCTCGAGGAGTGGGTCAAAATTACCTCGGATCAGTGGGTTTTGGACCTGATCAGAGGTGGCTACAGATTGGAATTTACTGCCCCGGTGAGAGACGTGTTTTTGGAGTCCCGATGCAGCACTGCCATCAAACAGACGGCGGTAGAGGAGACCTTGCAAGGCTTGTTGCACCTGGGAGCAGTGATTCCCACCGAACGCGGCTGCGGTCGTTACTCCATTTATTTTGTGATGCTGCGAAAAGGCGGGTCTTTTCGGCCCATTCTCGACTTGAAGAAAGTCAACGAGTCACTCAAAGTACGGCATTTCCACATGGAAACCCTGCGCTCCGTCATTGCGGCGGTACAGCCAGGAGAGTTTCTCACGTCTCTGGACCTCAAAAAAGCTTACTTGCACACCCCTATTTGGCCCCCGCACCAACGGTTTCTCTGGTTTGCGGTGTTGGGAAAACACTTTCAGTTTCGGGCCTTGCCTTTTGGCCTCGCCACAGCTCCTCGAACCTTTTCCAAGGTAATGGAGGTAGTAGCTGCCTTTCTCAGGCAAGAGGGTATCTGGGTTCACCCGTACCTCGACAACTGGCTCATCAGAGCGGACTCTGCAGAAGAGAGTCGTCATGTAACAGCCAGAGTGGTTTCAGTACTGCAGTCTCTGGGCTGGGTCGTCAATATACCCAAAAGTCACCTGACCCCCTCTCAATCTCTAGAGTATTTGGGGGTTCGGTTCAACATGGTCTCGGGGTTGAGTTTTTTTTTACCCGAGTAAAGGAGGTGCGAGCTTCAGACCCAGGTCCATCTGCTCCTGAGGATGCCTCACTCGCAAGCTTGGGACATTGTCCAGCTCTTGGGGTCGATGACGGCCACACTAGAAGTGGTGCCTTGGGCGAGAGCGCACATGAGACCGCTGCAGTGTTCCCTGCTACAACGTTGGTTTCCCATTTCCCAGGATTATCAGTGCAGACTCAGTTGGCTCCCTGCGGTCCGACTCAGCATGGAGTGGTGGCTCTCAGGCAGCAAGCTGCAGTGAGGAATGCTGTTAGCGCTCCCCGACTGGTGCCTGGTGGTAACCGATGTCAGCCTGAAGGGCTGGGGAGCTCATTGGCAGGAGAGGCATGCCCAGGGTCTGTGGACACTCGAAGAATCGAAGTGGTCCATCAATCGCTTGGAGTTAAAAGCAATTTTCCAGGCATTGCTGGCCTTTCAATCGACCTTGGAGGGATTGGCTGTCAGAGTGTTGTCGGACAATATGACAGCAGTGGCCTACATAAATCGTCAAGGCGGAATGCAGTGCAGCGCACTGGCCGTGCAGGCCACTCAGATTTGCCACTGGGCTGAGCTGCATCTACAGTTCCTGTCAGCAGCTCATATTGCAGGTCAGAGCAACGTGCAAGCCGATTATCTAAGCAGACACCACATCGACCCAGCGGAGTGGAAGTTAGCAGACGAAGTGTTCCTTCAACTCTTTGCCAAATGGGGAACGCCTGTAGCGGATCTGATAGCGTCAAGCAGAAATGCCAAAGTCCCGTGCTTTTACAGCAGACGGAGAGATCCTCAGTCGGCGAGGTTGGATGCCTTGGCTCAACCCTGGCCTCTGGTCCTCCTATATGTGTTCCCGCCTTGGCCCTTGATAGGGCGAGTACTCCTGCTAATTCGGTTGCACCAGGGAGTGGTGATTCTCATTGCCCCAGATTGGCCCAGACGGCCCTGGTATGCGGACCTCCGGCAGATGCTGGTGGAGGCTCCTCTTCCTTTGCCTGTGGTACCGAACCTGTTGACGCAGGGCCCGGTAACCATGTAGGACGCCTGCTGCTTTGGTCTTACGGCATGGCTATTGAGAGGGCGCAATTGAGAGACAAGGGCTATTCTAACAAGGTCATCTCCACTCTCTTGCAGGACCGCAAGCAGTCCACTTCCGTTGCGTATGCCCGGATGTGGCGCCAGTTTGAGGCTTGGTGTGTTCCAAAGGCGATCCCACCCATGCGGGCTTCTGTCTCGCTGATTCTTGACTTTTTGCAGGATGGTGTACAAAAAGTCTTGGCCTGCTTTTGAGGGAAGGACGCTGGCCTCCCCTTAGCTGCGCATCCAGACATTGCAAGGTTTCTTAGAGGGGTGCTTCGGCTCCGTCCTCCTGTGCGGGCACCTTGTCCGGCTTGGAACCTGGGGCTGGTATTGAAGGCTCTGCAGGGTTCCCCCTTCGAGCCGCTGCAGCGGGCTTCGGAGAAGGATATGACTTCTGATGGCCACCAAGAAGACTGCCTTTAATCGGCGAGACAGGTGTCTGAGCTCCAGGCGCTGTCCTGTCGAGACCCATTTCTGCAATTTTCGGAGTCTGGAGTAACGGTACATACTGTGCCTTCCTTCCTGCCTAAGTTGGTTTCAGCATTTCACCTAAACCAGCCTATTTTTCTGCCCTCCTTTTCTAGGGAGGAGTTTCCAGAATCCTTTGGGCAGTTGCACCTTTTGGATGTGCGCAGGACTCTGTTGCAGTACCTGCGAATGACTAATGTTTTCAGGACCTCGGATCACCTTTTTATGTTGTTATCAGGTCCTTGCAGAGGGTCTCCAGCGTCTAAAGCCACTATAGCCCGTTGGCTTAAGGAAGCCATTTTTTCTGCATATCTGCTATCTGGCCGGCCTCCGCCTGTCACCTTTAAGGCACATTCCACAAGAACGATTTCCTCCTGTTGGGCTGAGACGGGAGCACTCTCTCTTCAAGAGATATGTAGTGTAGCTACTTGGGCTTCTAAGCTCTCTTTTGCCCGTCATTACAGGCTGGATGTGGCTGCCAGGAGGGATGCGCTTATTGGAGCACAAGTGCTTGCGCGTGGTGTGGCTTGTTCCCGCCCTATCTAGGGATTGCTTTGATACATCCCATTCGTAATGGATTCATCTGCTGCTGATGACAAGGAAGGGAAAATTAGGTTCTTACCTTGGTAATTTTCTTTCCTTTAGTCACAGCAGATGAATCCATGATCCCTCCCTGATTGACTCTGTTTTGTGTTCAGTTTTTCCTGCAGACATGTTCCCTCATTGGGAGAAGTTGGAAAACAGTCTTAAGGATTTCTGTTCTACAGGAGGTTGAGTTCGTCCCTCCTTTGTGTTATTGCTCCTGTTCTGGTGCGTTCGTTCGCTGTGAGGAAAGTTCATGTTATGCAACTTTGCGGTTTAACACTACTTAGAAAGCTTCAAATACTGAGAGGCAGATGGAGCTAGCTGTCCAGGAGGCACTATGATTTTCAGTGTTCTGTCTCCCCCTGCTGATAGGTAGACACAACCCATTCGTAATGGATTCATCTGCTGTGACTAAAGGAAAGAAAATTACCAACGTAAGAACCTAATTTTCCCGTATTCGAGGTGCGGTCGCACCATGGAGCAATACAAAGGCATTATAAAATCCTCATTTTTGTTTTCCATTCCTTTCCTAATAATACCTAACATTCTATTTGCTTTCTTAGCCGCCGTAGCACACTGAACAGTATCAACGATGACACCTAGATCACTTTCTTGGTCGGTGACTCCTAACTTGGAACCTTGCATGACATAGCTATAATTTGGGTTTCTGTTTCCCACATGCATCACTTTGCACTTGCTCACATTAAACGTCATCTGCCCATTTAGACGTCCAGTCTCCCAGTCTCGTAAGGTCCTCTTGTAATTTTTCACAATCCTCACACGATTTAATGACTTTGAATAACTTTGTCATCAGCAAATTTAATTACTCCACTACTTACTCCCATCTCTAGGTCATTTATAAATATGTTAAAAAGCAGCGGTCCCAGCACAGACCCCTGGGGAACCCCACTAACTACTCTTCTCCATTGAGAATACTGACCATTTAACCCTACTCTCTGTTTTCTATCTTTTAACCAGTTTTTAATCCACAAAAGAACACTACCTCTTATCCCATGACTCTCCAATTTCCTCTGGAGTCTTTCATGAGGTACTTTGTCAAATGCCGTCTGAAAATCCAGTTACACAATATCAACCAGCTCCCCTTTATCCACATGTTTGTTCACCCCTTCAAAGAAATGTAGTAGATTGGTGAGGCAAGCTTTCCCTTCGCTAAATCTATGTTGACTTTGTCTCATGAATCCATGCTTTTGAATATGTTCTGTAATTTTGTTCTTTATAATAGTCTCTACCATTTTGCCCGGCACCGATGCCAGACTCACCGGTCTATAATTTCCCAGATCTCCTCTGGAACCTTTTTTAAAAATCAGCGTTACATTGCCTACCCTCCAATCTTCCGGTACCACGCTCGATTTTAAGGATAAATTACATATTACTAACAATAGCTCCGCAAGTTCATTTTTCAATTCTGTCAGTACTCTGGGATGAATACCATCTGGTCCAGGCGATTTGCTACTCAGTTTGTCAAACTGCGCCATTAAATCTTCCAGGTTTATAAAAATTTGATACAGTTTCTGTGACTCTTCAGCTTTGAATACCATTTCTGGCACTGGCATCTCTCCCAAATCTTCCTCGGTGAAGACCGAACCAAAGAATTCATTTAATCTCCCTGCTGTGGCTATGTCTTCCTTGAGTGCCCCTTTTACTCCTTGCTCATCTAGTGATCCAATTGATTCTTTTGCTGGCTTCGTGCTTTTAATATAACCCCCCCCCCCCCCCCCCCCCAATACCATCCGGTCCAGGAACACCTGAGTCCAGCAACACCGCTCCCTTCCCCACAGTCCATTCTCATGTGCTTGATTGCTGCTGCTGGTAGCAGCAGCACAGCAATTAAAATAGCTTCAGAGCCTTCACTAGACTGTGCGCCACCTTCTCTGATGCAACTTCCTGTTTCTGCAGAGGTGGGGCACAGCCTAGTGAAGGCTGAGAAACTGCCTGTTTTAATCACTGTGCTGCCACTACCGGCAGCAATCAAGCATGTGAAGATAGACCATAGGGAGGGGGACAGAAAGGGAGAGCTGCTGGATTGGATGAAGGCAGAGGTTCTGCTGAACTGGGAGCAATGTGGCGTGGAGGAAGAGGCGCTGCTGGACCTGGGAGGGAAGTAGAGATGCAGCACTTGGCTCTTAGGTGTGTGCTACCAGGGCACCACATATCCCCCTGCTAAGGTCTCATGTACCTCTTTGGGTACGCCTACCACGTATTGGGAACCTTTGTTCTAATGCAAAAAGAACTGTGTTGACCAAAAAATCTGTATCTTGCACAGATTGTATCAGGACCTGGAGAAGTGTTGCACGTATTGCAGTATGCAACTATCAGGTTATGTGTGTTCCACAAATATTCTCAACATATCATGTAAATGTTTGCAGGCAAATACATTGCCTGTTATTTCACAGCTGCAGCACCTTCCCTTTAACCCAGTGTTCTGTGAAGCAGCTGCCTCTGCTCCTCATTCTCCTGTCCCTATTTTTTTGTTTCTTTTCCTTTTATTCATTAGAATGTCCATCCATCCCCTTCCTTAAAACAAGAAAAAAAAAATGAGTAATTCATGCTAGCACAAGAAAAGAAACTGGCACAAAACCTTAATTCTACCACAGAAGAGTGAGCTAACTTTTTTTTTTTTTTTTTTTCTTCTCGGACCACACACTAAAATCCCAGCATTACAAAACCAGGCATTAAGCCTTTGAGTCTTTTGCTCAGTTTTGCTTACTTCTTTGTTTCCCTTTATCCCATAGAAGTGCCGTACAGTCTACTTTGACATTTTGGAGAAAAACAGATTGAAACTCTATCTCTAGAAATGCGCAGCTTTATTCATAGAAGTATTGGAAAGATGATGACAGTGTCTGGAGCTTTTGGAACCGGAGGACTGTGGTGTTCCAAAGTGTATTCCTTTGCTGTGGGACTGTGGATACACCACAGCAGTCTGGCGCAGGAGCTCAGCCTTTCAGTCGCATCAGAGGCTCCAACAGCAGGACTTGTCAAGCTTCGGCGAGCAGACTGTGCACATCCAGCTGGCACTAGTGGTGACAGACTGCAAGTGCTGTACCCAGCCAACTCTTGCTTCTCAGAGAAATATTTGTTGCACATGAATGCAGTTTGTGGAAGTTTATTTTGTTTTGTTTTTTAACATTTGAAAAGATTAGTTTTCCACAAATGGAAAAAGTTGGCAAAGCAAGTTCATCTATATACATACACAATCTGTTTCTTTCATCACCCTGTGTAGTTACATAATATATGTGTTTATGCATTCAGGGGGTCTTTTACAAAGGCTCGGTAGCTTTTTTTAGCACAAGCTAAATGCTAGAGATGAGCATATTTGTTGAGGGTCTTGCGTGTATGCCCAGGGTGTGGTATTCTACTAGTATGGTGCTAAAAGAAAGAATATTGAAGCTGTCCCACTGGAGATCAAGGGCATCAAAGATAGCCCAAAATGGGCAAAAATGCTTTTTATACCAACTTTGAACGCTTATAATTTTTCATCCACTTGAAGGAAAGTGCTGCAAATTGGAATGCCTCATTACAGCCGTGCATTTAGTACACCTACCAAAAATCAACCTGAAAGGCCAACTAGTTTAGAAACTACAGCAGCCTCAACATCGCTGTAAATTGATTTTTGCCGTTTTTTGGCAAAGTTTGAGCCTAAACCATTCAAAATGTAAGAGGACTAGGAACATGGGGTTTTGCCAGTTCATTAAGCCCTAACAGTAGTGCAGGTTCTCCAAATATCCCCCTTGTACTACTAAAACTTCCAGTTTTACAGCTTCTGGAAGTTGGCCCAAAATGTCATTTTTGCTCAGGCGACATTTTGCAACCCTTTACTTGAGGTCCCCTAGAACCTCCAATTTTTAGTCTTTTGAACTAAACTTTTGCACAGCTTAGTTTGTTATCATAAAGAAACTATGTACCAAATTTCATCAAAATCTGAGATGGTGAGGTGGGGACCCCTGGTCCACTTGACATGGAATGACTCCTATTCCATCTACCTCCAATGACATAATGAAAGCTAGTCCTGTTTGAGGCAGCAGTGTGATCAGCAGATTCAGACTGGTGTTATTTTAATATGCCTTCAGTTGTATCCTATATAATAATTCTCACCTCCAACGTTCTGAGGCTGGCTGGAACCGTGGATCTCTCGAAGGTGATCTGGTAGATGGAGTAGATCATCCCACTGATTGGCTGCGTCTCGGATGACGTCACCAGCCCGACGCACAGCAAACCGCGACCCAGGCAGGGGGAGGAGTAGGGAAACATTCCCTACTCCTCCCCCTGCCAACCGCCCTAAAAAATCCGCCGCCTCCCTACCTCTCCTCTCCCGAACTGCTGCCGCCCTCCCGAAACTCCCCCCAGCTGACGAAAAAACCGCCGCCCCTAGGAGCCTCAGTTGTGCCTGCCTGCCTCCCGTTTCATTTCCATCAGAAACGGGTGCGCTACAGCGATGTGGGTAAGCAAAAGTGAAAGATGATGCATGTCACTGTACAGCTATGCAACCATGCTTGGAAGGAATGGAACTGGGAGGGAGGGAGGGATGAGGACCCTAGGAGGGAGCGGGGGTAAGGACCCAAGGAGGGAGGGAGGATGAGGACCCTGGAACTGGAAGGGAGGGAGGGGAGGCCATGGCACACACTCTCATTCTCACACACACACTCTCGCACCCAGTCTCAATCTCTCTGTCACACACACTCACACATTCACTCTCTCTCTATCACACACTCACTCTCACACACACTCTGTAAAAACCTTGCTAGCGCCCGTTTCTTTTCAAACAGAAACGGGCCTTTTTTTACTAGTTTTAGATATTTTCAATATCAATACAATCGAATATCCCAAATATAACTTGAATAGTTCAATGCAGATAACAATCCAAGAACTAGGCATTAGAAAATAACTTTGAAGCAATCACTACAGCTTATGTTTTAGTGAAAATATATTTTTGAAATAAAAATATTTTCAAATGCTTCCAAAATAGCATATAGTTAGAAATTGGACTAAATTTCAAAGGTAAGCTATTCATTCCACAATGTCACTGCCTGATTATATAAATGTTAACAATGTTAACATTAAGGCTGCATGTTAATTGCGATTAGTGCTCCATTCATTTGAGGGGGCGGGGGGGGGGGGGCGACCAAACATTTGTAATCGCGGTTAATAAAATTAATCGGGCTCAGGTGCCTTGCCTTTCCCTCTTTTTCTTCTCCTGGCACAGGACGCCTTTATGTTCTCCTTCTCTTTCCCTTCCTCTCCATCCCTTCCCTTGAACGCTGATTGTCTAGTGGGATCTCCTGTGGCTCTCTGTTGCAGAGCCAATGAGGAGGAGGCTGCTGTTGGGCAACCTGGTGGATATCAGTGCGCTTCCACTGTGAGACCCCTCCGCTCCTACTGCCCCAGTCTGCAGTCGGCACTACTTCCCCAGTCTGCCACAGCTGGCCGCCACAAGTAAGTAATCTCAGTCTCCTCCCCCTCCTTGTGGTCCTGGTCAGACCCCCCCCCCCCCCCCCCCCCTGTTGAGGCCTTGCAGTCTGTCCTAGTCCTCCCCCACTGGTGGAGGGAGGACAGAAGGGAAGACAGACACAGACACTCACAGTCTGTGTGACTGCATCTGTCTCTTACCCCCCACAGACTGTATGCTGCATGCCTGATCTCTGACAGTCTGGGAATGGGCGGAAGATAGATGCTGTGACTGACTGCATCTGTCTTTCCTTCACTTCCCCCCCCCCCCCCCCCCCCCCCCCCCCCCCCCCTTTACTGCCTGCATGCCTGCCTGATCAGAGTCATAGTACAGATATGTAGCACACAGTCTGGGGAGGGAGGTGAAGGTGGAAGACAGAAATTTTCCCAGCTTCCTGTTCTTTTTTTAATCGCATGATTAAAGTTTTTAATCAAACTGCAGCCCTAATTGACATATAAATCAGTTTGGATTTAACTCCTTTTCTTGTTGGAAAATGTAATATCATTTGGTTCCTTAAACATACCTTACTATCCATAGTTGGAAAAACCAAAAGGTCACTCATACTGTGGGGTTTGACTATATATAATCTTAAATACCATTGTACAAATTTCAAAAATTGTGCGTGATTTTATCGGAAGCTAATGTGATCTAATAAATAGCAGTGTTACATGTTCAGATGTTTTAGCTGAATACAAATCTCGCTGATGTATTCTGTAGTGTCTCCAGCTTTAACATCTTTCTTGGAAGCCTACATATAACACATTGTAATAGTCTAATTGAGTTAAAATTGATGCTTGTACTATTAACCTGACCAGGTCTAATTCCAAAAAGTTTCTAACTTGTCAAAGGCGCTTCATACTTTAACCAAAGTAGACATTAATACACTAAATAATATAGAAAATAAAGGAGAACCTTGAGGTAAGCCACAAGCAGCACCCCACAAATCCAATGGTTTCTCTGTCATCTTCACTGTATACCATCTAAAGGCCAAAAATCCTATTTCACCAAGCTCCAGTACTAGTAACCTGTGATCTGGTAGATCAAATGCAGAAGGAAAATCAGATCGCACTGTCAATAGCGGACTCCCAGTACCTAAAAGAGATCTAGTCTCTGACACCAAGGTTCTCAATACTGTTTATTTATTTGCTGCATTTATATCCCACATTTTCCCACCTATTTGCAGGCTCAACGTGGCTTACAATATAATATAACAATCACATTGATGGGATAAGGAAATCAGAATATAGATAATAAATAAGGTGCATGAGAATATGGCAATCATATTAACGGAATAACAATTTCAGCCTTATTGCAGTTAATGTTCATAAGAAAATTATGTATAATGAGAAGTGGGTAAATAGATAAAACATAACATAATGATCTGTACTGAACTCTTTTCTAAAGCCTGATTGGGACTTCTGTAAAATATCATGCATTTCTAAATATTCAGAGTTGTTTAGCAACCATACCTTCCATTACCTTCCCAGTAGTTCAACATTTGAGACAGTTTCGCCTTTTGTTTTTGGTACAGGAGCTAATACTATTTTCCCTAAATATAGAGGACACCTTCCTAGTGAAAACCCTTCTCTAGCCAGCTTATTAGCCAGCATACAAAATCCAAGGACAGCTTCCTTAATAAATAGGATAAATATCTAAAAACAAATGACATGGATTACATCTTCATCATACCAATCACTTTATCCTGCTGTATTGGCAGAAAAGCCTTGTATATCCTGTCAGCTGGCACCAGTGATTGTGAAACATCACAGCTTTGTATTTAGGGTCCTGTTTAGCTTGTGCAAACGCTAAAGACACCTTAGTAAACAAGACCCTTAGTTGTTAATCTTGGCTGAGGGGCAGAGTGGGGTAGCAAATATATTTCTATGTATTTTAAATCAGATGGAGTCAAGCCTGAATTATCTGGTTTCCACCATTTTGGAATAGGAAAGATAGAGTTCTATTACTGCTGATCTCCACGGTCTGGTGCACAACCTAGGATCCTTCTAACCATGCTCCTTATGGGTTCAATTTTTTTTTCTTTATAATGCTTTTAATAGGCCTTAATATTGGCTGTGTTAATGAATGATCTATTACATAAATATCTGCATCTCTGTCCAAAAGACCATGGATGATCAAGTATTTTGATCACTTAACTGTGGTTGTCTAACTCCAGAGCATGCAAGTCCTGAAGGAGATGTGTTGTCCTTATCACATTTACAAACATGAACTAGTTCATTATGATGATCATGATGACAAATACTTTGTCATCATGATCATCATAATGATATAGTTCATGTTTGTAAATATACTTATTTTGTTTTCAGAATTCTTGTTATGAAACTATAGTATTTTGTTTGAGTTATAATTATTTATCGTTCTAGTCTGTAGTTAACCCATTCTGTAGTATTCGCATTCAAGTGTACAGAAATTGTAGCCTGGCTGGTGGCTTGGCTGCTCCCCATCACTTGAAGGACCTGGATTTAGTTCCCAGATCAGCTCTTCTGTTCCCCAGGCTACCTTGAGCTAAGGATGCTGTGGAGACAGCTTTACAGATTCACGAGGGAGGGAGCACTAGTCATTGTGCAGCTAAAAAGACTTAGAGGAGATTTAGGACCAGTGCTTGCTGGGTTCCCAGCAAAGGACTATCACTGTGATAACTGGGTTTGGTGAGATGAGGGAGGATATGAAATAAAGGGGAAAACAAACCCTGATAGGTGCAAATCAAACCTCATGGTGCCAGATCCCTGCCTGGATTCAGTTTGAGCGTGAAACCCAAGGGAGCAAGAGGAAACTTCTAGGTCAAAATTATGGTATGCCGAGAAGGGTTTGTTAATTTAAAATCTTTACCTTGCAGTAGGTATTACATTTGAAGGCTAATGTGTTTTGTGTGTGTGTGCTTCCTTTCAGCTGTGTTTTAAAGGAATTAGAATCCCTGGGAAAAGAACTATATGGAGCAAAACTTATCGCTCAGCGGTTTCAAGTTCGGAACTGTTCCCATTTAAAGAATCCAGTTGGTGGATCGGTTTGCCTTTTATCTATGCTTGGAGAGAGTAATCCTCATCACTATTTTATTGCCACACAGGTACTAATAGAAATTATTATATTTCATGAATATCTTGTTCTTTTACTGCAACTGAAATTGAGGAGACTATAAACTTATACAGATGTTGTTTTATTTTTATAATATAGTTCTCATGGAAAGTACTTTACTTTTCCTTGTCATCTGGCTGTACCATTCTGCACTAGTGGGTGTTACCCCTCCTATCAGCAGATGGAAGTAGAAAAAAGGCTGATCTTTACCAGTGACTTCACCGATACCACTTAAGAGGTGCTGAGTGGAAAGATCCAGTATTGTTCTATCTATAGCAGTTGGTAGATTGTACTGACTGGTGCTCCTGGTCCTTGACCTAGCTCCCTGCTCTGCTGGCCGAGGCCGCACAGCATGGTCAAGCCTAATGGCCATTTCCAGGTTACCTGGTCCCCAGATCAGGTCTCTTTCTCTTTGTTCCCATCATTATTGGGTGGTAATATCGCTGCTGCTTTGTAGGATCCCAGAACCTGGTTGAGCACGGAGCCCAGCAACGTTGCCCCCAATTACTACTTTTTAGTAGTCACTGGGTGAGACTTCAGCAGAATCTTATGGGATCCTGTCTGAAGAGTGCAGGTCCCCATCCCCCTACCCCTCCTTGCTCATATACCCTGTTTGGGTGTCTTTCCACCAGGCTCCCACTGCAGCTCAATGGCTATTAAAATAATGATGCTAATAATAAATCTAATTGAATTTGCCTGGCTTAGCTTCATTCCCTTGTACAGGGAATAAGCAGCTGCAAAAAAAAAAAACCCAGAGAGAGCAGGTGGACAGCGGAGTCACCAGTGCACAAGGCCAAGGTCAGCCTGAGTGGCAGGGCAAGCCTGTATGCATCGACAATTTGGGTGGCCATCCCTGCCAGTAGGCGCTTCAGTATCTGCAAGAGCTGGCAGCTTGGCACAGTTGCTGGCTCTGTCTCTCCATCTTGCAATGGGCCATTGAGCCACTGCCAGATCTCATGCTGCTTCTCCCAGCGTGAAGCACTAGGACCTGTGGGCCTGGTGAGAACGGCTACCATCTTCTCTCTACTTGTTTTCTCTCCTGGTGCTGTCTCCCAGCAGCAGGAGCAAGATCAGGACTTTGTGGGGGGGGGGGGGGGACTTTTCTTTCTGCCCACCTCTGATCTGCCTGGTGGGGGGGGGTGGTTCTGAAGGGGCCCTGGGACATTTTGGCTCCAGAGCTTGATGGTTAAGCAAGCCCTGCAGGCTGAGGCTGCTCGTTTGACCAGCCAGGGCCCCATTTTGAGGGTCAAGTGACTCGGGGAGGATCTGGGGGCTCCGGATACCCCGGTCAGCTCAGGAACAGTGGCAGAGGACTCGGAGGCTTTCTTGGACACCCCTTCCACTTTGGACTCGGGACTACAAGGATTTACCCCTTTAGGAGGAAGAAGAGGAACGGTCCCATTTTAATTCAACTCTCCTGTTATAAGGAACACTTTCTCGTCTCGTTGACAAAGTTAGAAGCCTTTGGGATGCTTAAGGCTCCCACTGCGGATCCCTCTGAAGGGGATCTGCTATTGCAGGGCCTCACGGAGCCCCTGGAGCATTTATCGCTTCATGAGCCTCGTTCACATGAATCTGGCAGTGGGAGACCCTGGATGGGGCCCTCAGGAAGAGCCAGACTCTTGATCATCTTTATACCTTCACACCGGAGGAGGCTGAGAGGTATTGGTCATTTCCTAAGGAAGATGAGCTGGTCATAGCTCTCAGCATGGTGACTATGATGCTTGTACAGGGGGCTCAGCCTTCCGAGAACGCCATTAGAAGCAGGTGGAACAGAAGTTTTGCCTGGCCTTCTTAGCTGGAGTCTGGAGCAGCCTTCCTAGTGGATGTTCTCTACAACCTGGTTAGTGGCCGCCTCAATGGTGGGCAGCGCTAGCTGTCCCTCCATCATTATGTTGCGATTGCATCCTCTAAGAAGTTTCTCAGTCAGCTGCCCTTAGGGGGTGCTTGCTGTTTGGAGAGGATGTGGCTGGTGAAAAATATGGGGGAGGCATGGCCTCTCTATCTTCCAAAGCTGAGACAAAACGGTACTCAGTGGTTGTCCACCTCTAGATGGCGCTTCAGAGAAGCAGACTGCTTTTGGTCAGTCTGGCACTTTCTAGCCCAGACTTCTGGGTCAGGGAGATGCTTTTGACCGCGTTCTTTTTGTGTTCTAAAAGGAGCTGCTGCCCTAGGCCCCTCAGGCAGGGTCGAGGCAGCCAGACCTCCCCAATGAAGGTGCCCCTTGGTTCTGGTAGGGGGCAGGGTGGGTCTCTTCTGCCACAAGTGGGTCCGCATCACCTCAAATCATTGGGTTCTGGAGGTGGTCAAGAACAGTTACTCCCTGGAGCTCATCCACACCATCCCAAATGCCTTCTTGGTTCCCCATGTGGCTCGGCCCTAAAGCAGCGGACTGTCGTCCTTGCTCTGCAGCATTTGCGTGAGCTGGGGGAGGTGGAACCCGTTGTAACAGAGTAAGGGTTGGGATATTATTTTGTGGTCCCAAAGAAGAATGGCTCCTTTCCACTAAACCTGGCTTTAAAAAAAGTTTGGACAAGTTCCTGGAGGAAAAGTCCATAGTCTGTTATTGAGATAGACATGGGGCAGCCACTTCTTGCCCTGGGTTTGGTAGCATGGAATGGTGCTACTGGGTTTCGGTCAGGTACTTGTAACCTGAATTGGCCACTGTTGGAAGCAGGATACTGGGCTAGATAGACATTGGTCTGACCCATTATGGGTTTTCTTATGCCCTTATGATCTAAAAGAGGCGAATACTTGTCTGTAAGTTAATCATTTTCACATGGAAACCCTCTGCTTTGTGATCGTCTTGGCTCATCCAGAGAGTTATTGACACCCTTGGAACTCGATAGAGGTCTATCTGCACATTCCCATCTCAGTCCATCACAAGAGGTATCTTTGCTTTTGTGTGCTGGGGCAGCGCTTCCAATTTCGAGCCTTGCCTTTTCACCTGGTACTGTGTCCTGCACCTTTAGTGGTGGCTGCGCATCTGTATTGCCAGGGCATCCAGGTTCATCCCTACCTGGATGACTGGCTGCTTTGGTCCATCTCGGAAGCAAAGGTCAGTTTGTCTACTGCTCAGGTCATTTGACTCCTGGCGGTCCTGGGTTGGGTCTTGAATCGACTCTATTACCTCGCTTAGACTATTGCAACTTGCTTCTCACAGGTCTCCCACTAAGCCATCTCTTTCCCCTTCAATCTGTAACAGAGCAGGGTGTGGACCTGTGTTCCCTTCTCTACAGTGCACTGCACCAACCACTAGGCTACTCCAGGGAACTGCTTGCTGCTCCAGTAGGACTGACTATAACATCTGAGGCTATCGTAGAAACAGTATATAATAGCCTCTTTCACATCTTTTGGGGGATGGGAGGGGGCCAGTGACCAGTGGGGGAGTAAGGGGGTCATTCCGTTATTCTTGCAGTGGTCATCTGGTCATTTAGGGCACTTCTTTGTGGATTAGTTGTTATTAAAACAGGTCTAGCTCAAAAGTCTTGGTTTTAGTCCTGCATGTTTTTGTTTTGTTCCATTATTGCAGAAAAACATTAGGAATGCCCTAATCCTGCCCCTGACACGTCCCCTTGTGATTTGGATGCACTGAAGACAAACAGCGTAGATAGATATCTGCAAAATAGGTTTCGTCCAAATACTGCTTTATGCCACTTTTTTTAGACATTTTTCTCTTTTGAAAATGAGCCCCACAGTCAATCTCTGCAAAGGACTAGACTGAGCCCCTGAACTTACTTTACGGAAGTCCACAAGCAGCCGTTGGATAACAAGCAGTGTTTAATGCAATTTAAATATTTTTAATATCTTTTTTGATTTGGCCCTACCAGTATGATTAAATCCATTCAGGTCAATATTCAGCTGGATATGCGAGATACTGTATACGCATAGACAGTGCAGAGTGGTAACTATGCTGTAGCCATAGTGTCAGAGTGGCAGTATCCATAGAATGTTGAAGGTTCTGGATGAAGGGACTTACCTGGCCCATCTTTTTATATTATCAGTTTTTGCACACTGAAATTCAGGCTCAGAGTCCATCATGTGTTTAATGCAAATAATTTTTTTTTGGAGCAGCAGCTTTTCTCCAGTTCATAGAATTAATTGGGAGTTTTTCCTGCTGCCTCTTTTCCCTCCATTATTCAGAGAAAGTAATGGAGGAGTCTCCTTATTGGGTTATGAGAGCTAAAGGAAAGTTAACCCTGGAGCATTGAGGTTTCTTTAAGAAGCTTTTTGGAGTGTGCTGGATTTATTTCTCTCGATGGATGCAAACCTTTCAGTGATTTTGCTTTGTTGTTCAGTAATGTCATAACGAAAGAAGAATACATGTCAAATGTAAAAATGTGTTACCTTGGGGATTCTGTTTCCAATCCGAGCAGATCTGACCAGACGTGTACTCGGTAGTCCTTGTCATTAACTTTGAGGATGAAATCTTCATATACTTGTCATACAACCCATATGTGTCTGTCTCTCTAGTTTACTTTTCCCAGTGAGATATCCTAACTCCATGCACTGTAGTCTGCATGCCCTGGTAGTTAACTGCTTGAGCGCTTCATTGTGAAGGGATGGGCTGTTGTCTACCTTGCTTTGGAAATTCTTTTCTTTTAATACTCTGGAGCTTACCTATTTTCTTTTCTTAATTGTATTGTAGTTTGTACATGAACTTTTAAATAAATGAATCTGTACCTATTTACAATAAATTTCCATTTTTTTAACCATTTCTTTTTATTTTTTTGCAGGATCAGGCCCTTGCAGGGAAAGTCAAAAAGAAGGCTGGAGTCCCCTTGTTGTTTATTATTCAGAACACTATGGTACTAGACAAACCTTCCCCCAAATCTGTGGCTTTTGCTCAGACTGCGCAGGAAGGCCAGCTCATGCCAGTACATCACAGAACTAGTGTTGAGCATCTGAAAGAAGAGCAGGGCATGACAAAATATGAGCGAAGGGGGAAAAAACGAAAACAACCCAGCGGCCCCAATCCCCTCAGCTGTTTAAAGAAAAAGAAAAAACAGGAAGCGCCACAGCCATCAGCTGCTGAAAAGAAGCGGAAAAGGAATAGGAAACGTAGATCTGGAAATACAGGAGCAACAATTCTGCAGTTAGAGAAAAAGAGTATGAACATGTCATAATTCACATGTGAAGCCTACAGGCGGCTTCTAAACCCTGTACTAGTAATCCCACAAAACTCTACACCTCTCAACGCTACAGTGGAAACGGTGGAAATGAGTAACAGAATAAAACTCCAATGGCACATGTTTTGGCTGATTGGCCTGCATCAGGAGTCTCAAGTCATGCAAATCAACAGATAATGTTGGTATTCTAAATACTTGTGAAATCCAGATCAGCTGAGAAATAATGCTGTATATATCATCAATCAATCAATACTTAGTTTTCCAATGAGCAAGAAGAAAAAAATGTAGAAAATTGCCACAACCATTACTGTATCAATAGTAGTGGTGATTGTGGTAATTTTCTACAGTTTGTTTGTTTCTTCTTGCTCATTGGTGTTTCGTTGTTCTGCTGGTAATCCCACAGCCAGTTGGGTTTTCAGGATACGAACACTAAAGGTGTTTGAGATCAGTTTGCGTGTATTGGATGAACTTGGATCTCTTCTTGTGTATGTATCTATAATATTGTGGGTATCCTGAAAGCATGAATGCCTGTATGATCACAAAGATACATTTGAGAATCCCTTTTTCACAGGGCTTCTGAAGAATATTGCCCTCTGGAATTCTGTCTTTTAGAAGTAACTTTTTTTTATTTATATATATATATATATATATATATATATATGTATGTATAAATACGCAGACATTTTGGACACAACTCTGAAATCTGTGTGCAGAACGACCAATTGTCAAGGCTAAAGTTGAAGCTTTCAGTGATAGGTACTACTGTTCCTACGTTTCAAATTGACCATTTTGTGCTGGAGCGAATGGGTTTAAATACAATTTTTGCTTTTAATTTTATTCTTCAGTTATTATATTGTCTTTTTATATAATAAGAGGAGAAAACTATAAATGTAACTATTTGTTAAATGATAAAACTGAAAAAGTGGCATTGTTAGTAATAAACCCTTTTGAAACAGTTGAGTCCCTTTTTTTTTTTTTTTTTTTTTTTTTTGCCTTCAGAGCTTTAATTTCTATGGGGAGATCAGTGATTCCATTCGGTTAAAGCTGCCTCTGTTTACTTATTCATATCATTCCGAACGTGAGTAACAAGGGGCAGTACTGCTCTGCATAAAAACACTATGCTCAGTGAGGCCTGTCACAAACCCAGATAAAATCACAGAATCTGCATTTGGGATTGTTACCAAGCCAGCAGGACAAATAGTCATTGGCCTATGCCTCCTGTTGAGCCTGCACAGTCTTCACAGTAGGCTGGGGAGATGGCTGCCATTATAGGATGGCCAGGAGCAGCTAACAGGCTGAGGGATGCATGTTGTATGTGGCCACTAAAATGAGGTTATGGCCACAAAGTTTGATAAGTACTGATAACATAGTAGGTGACAGCAGATAAAGACCTGCTTGCTCCATCCAGTCAGCCCAACAGTTGAAATAAAATATGCATACTTGTTCCTGATCTGTCTGCATTTTTAGGATACTGACCATAGAAGTGTGCCCAGTAA
This sequence comes from Microcaecilia unicolor, assembly GCF_901765095.1. Taxonomy (NCBI): domain Eukaryota; kingdom Metazoa; phylum Chordata; class Amphibia; order Gymnophiona; family Siphonopidae; genus Microcaecilia; species Microcaecilia unicolor. The sequence goes on from NC_044031.1 coordinate 571,256,860, forward strand.
CTGCCATGAGGTCATTTAAGTTTTGTTTTGATCCTCTGTTTATCCTAAACATTTTTGTGTTTTGTCGCTGGTTTTACTCTCTACAGGAGGTCATTCCAGGCATCTATCATCCTCTCTGGGAAAATGTATTTCCTGATGTTACTCCTATGTTTGCCACAGTGCATCCTCAATTTATGGCCTCCAGTTCTACCATTTTCTCCATCTCTGGAAAAGGTTTTTTTGAATGTTAATATCTTTCTAGTATTTAAACATCTGTTTTGTATTCCCCTCCCCACCCCCCCATTCCTGTAGGATAGACATGTTTAAGTCTCTTCTCAGATGGATTTTGGTGCTCCATATACCATTTTCTTTGCCTTCCTCTGAACCTCTTCAAGTGACTATAGACCGAACATCTTATGATGTGGAGGAAGAGATTTGTGTAAATAGGGTGTGGTCCCCCAATTTTTAATGTGGTGGATCAGATGGGTTTGTGGGGGGGGGGGGGGGCAGAAGAAAGGGTCCCTACCTTGAAAACAGTTTGCTGAGCAAAAGTAAATCCTGCCCTCTCATTTCCTTCCCCACCACCACCACCACCACCACCACCTTTTCCCAGCATTTGCCCCATAAGTTAATGAGAGATGAATGAATAGCAGCCCTCCTTTATACTCTCCTCCTCCCTACTTCCACTTTTCTGGAAAAGGAGACAAACTCTTATCACCAATTCTGCTTCACTGAGATCAGGGACCACCGGTATTCAGTCTGTGATTGATGTAAGCCATGGCTTTGCTGTGATCACAGGGTTTGGAAGTGGTTGAGCAGATTCATGTACAGCAGATTTGGTAGTCTTCAGTCCTGGCCCCATCGTTCTCTCAGCTTGTTCCTTAGGCTATTGCCACTTTCCCAGCAGAAGGAAGGAGAAGAAGAATCTGCATACGGGAAAGCTCAGGGGGAGGGGTGGAGTGGAAAGGACCATGAAGATGCCAAATATAACTGTGAGACTGGGCTGGTCAGGGCATTCCTGACCTGTGAAAAAGGAAAGAAGGAGGGTGTGAAAGAAAAGCCAAAAAAAAAAAAACTTGTTACACAAGCCAGATCTGATCTAGGAATGGATGCGGTAGTGGTTGCAGTTTGGGCCCCATTTTATAAAGGGAAGAAAGGCAGTAGATGACAGAGCAGCAATTGTGGACTTAGGTACATCATTATGTGTCATAAAGTAGTGAATGTAACATTTGAAAATATTTGAACTGGTAATGGAGAAAAGTGTCATAAGCTTTTCCCTTATTGGCAGATGTGTGTTCAGTTGACATAATCAGAAATTATAAAGGAGTGATAAAGCCTTTGATATGATATGCTTCAGGGACAATAAATTTTAATGATCACACACCAACCATTTAACTGTATTGTCATTGTGGTTTGCTGTTGGCTAGATAGATAAAAATATGGTAAAAAAAATAAAAACACCTCACCTAATAATTGTCCAGTAACAAATGTTTTAATTCAAATCCACTAATGAGTTTTTGTTTTTTTTTTCAAATTCCGTACCATTAGCTACCGTACTGCATCAGCCTTGCTCACGGTACAAGGCATCTATCTCAAAAGTTGTCATCAATTAAGGGGGAGGGGAATTCATCAAGGTGTGGTAAATGTTCGCTCGTTACCGTACCTTGATACCCTGCAAGATTCTGGTACTGCAGGTTGTTGAATCCTGAGCCAAGACAATAACACTGCTTGGGAACCACCTTGCAAAATGCATTATTTGTGCCTGAAACTGCTGATGCAGAAATTTATGTGAGTCCTAAGGACAGGAAGGTGTGAAGGCAAAGATAAGAGAATGTAAGCCAAGCATAAGAGCTACCCATGAGTGCACACATGCAAGATAACACCCGAAATAGAAACTGTGTAGCTATGGAAAATTTGCAGGTTTCAGAAAAGAAAAAGGGACCAGAATAAGGGGTGGGGGCTGACATACGATGCTTAGAACTAATGTAATAGGTTATAGATATGAAATTAGTATCCAATGAAAAATTTAGGGGCATAAACCTATGTTACAAGAGAAAGGAATATAAATTGTAAGAATTAAGGTATGTGTGTGCCTGCTTACTATGAGAGACACCCATTCTTGCAAGATTGTATTTTGAAATATTAAATTGATTAAGACTTGCTTCACCAATTTGTTTTTGGAAGTTCTTTCTTTGTATAGGTTCTCAGGTTATCTGGAGCCAATTTCTAACAAATAGGAGGAAATATTTTTCTACTTAACCAATAGTTAAGCTCTGGAACCATAGGCGTAGAGTGGGGGGGGCGAGGGGGGGGGCAGTGCCCCCCAAACGACGAAGAGGCGCCGCCGCGCCATTAGTTTAAAAAAAAATACATGCAGGCACGCGCTCCTCTCCATCCGCTTGGCTTCCCTGCCCTCTCTGCGTCCCGCCTTCCTCTGACGTCAGAGGAAGGCGGGACGCAGACAGAGAGGGCAGGGAAGCCAAGCGGACGGAGATGAGCGTGTCCGTCTACCCCTCTCTCTTCCTCCTCCCTCCGGCGCAGGCAGCAGTCTTTTTCAGCGTTCCTGGCAGCGGTAGCGATGTACACGCTGCCTTCGGCTCTGCCCCAAAGCATTCTCTTCAAGTTCCTTGAACAGGAACTTGAAGAGAAGGCTTCCGGGGCAGACCGAAGGCAGCGTGTACATCGCTACCGCTGCCAGGAACGCTGAAAAAGCTGAAGACTGTTGCCTGCGCCGGAGGGAGGGAGGAAGAGAGGGGGTAAACGGAGTCACGATCTTGGACCTTGCGGGGGGGGGGGTGGCAGTAGAAGGAAGATGGATGGAACTGGGAGGGGTGGGGAGCAGAGGGAAGATGGATGGTACTGGGAGGGGAGGGGAGCAGAGGGAAGGAGCAAGAGATGGATGGGATTGGGAGAGGTCAGGCACAGCAGAGGGAAGGAGCAGAAGATGGATGGGACGGAGCGATGGTGAGCATAAGGAAGGAACAGAAGATGGAGGGGTGGGGTGGGGAGCAGAGGGAAGGAGCAAGAGATGGATGGGACTGGGAGGGTGGGGAACAGAGGGAAGGAGCAAGAGATGGATGGGACTGGGAGGGTGGGGAGCAGAGGGAAGCCTACTGGAAAGAAGACACTGCATAAAACAGAAGACACTGGGACCAAAGTGAATAGAAAAACTAAATGATCAGACAAGAAAGGTAGATAAAAGTATTTTATTCATAATTTATTAACTGAAATGTGTCAGCTTTTTGAAATGTGCATCTGTGATATTTTGCCTGTAAATTTCAATTCCTTCCTCCATATTAGCATATTCATTTGCATATGTATATATGCAAATTATATGCTAATATGCTCCGCCCATTCTTTGCCGCCGCCGCCCCCCCCCCCCCCCCCCCCAAAATGAAACAGTCAAACTACGCCTATGTGTGGAACTCATTGCTAGAGGATGTGAATATAGCAGTTTGCATATCTGGATTTAAAAAAGGTTTGGACAAGATCCCAGAGGAAAAGTCCATAATCTGCTATTGTGATAGACATGGGGGAAGCCACCGCTTGCCCTGGGATTGGTAGCATGTGTCAGCATCAGTTCAGAGCTTAACCTGAGCCTAACTGAGGCTTCAAGGCCTACTGAGAAGGTCAGCTAAAAGGCATCTGGGGACATTTTGCAAACATCTGACCTCTTCCCCCTCCCCTCTCCTAGTTTGATCTCTATAGACAGGATGTCTTCTACCCCTTTGGGCATAGTTTACATGTGTTAACACCTGTGCTTTAGAGCAACAAAAGATATCAACCAGTGCTCAGCACAACAATAGGATCCAGACAACTAGCTTCAAAGGAATCCACACCTCTTGGGTAATCAGGAGACATCAGCTCAAACTAAGGCCCAGATGCACTAAACGTTTTTCATCGTTAAATGAGCCCTTAAGGAAGAATTTCCTATCCTTTCCATGCACTAAAGCCTATTTTTCGACGGCAGTAGCAGCTAACGAAACTGGAATGCAAATGAGAAACTACCATTGAAATGTAGACAATTTGGAATGCACTAACTATACCGACGATAGCAACGATTCACTTACCACCAGAAATTTAACGTCAGCTCAGACCTGTCGTTAAAGCCTGAGCTGTCATCTCCCCACTGCCCCCTGCACGATGAAAAACCAAATTGCTGGCATGTTTTAAAAGAAAAGTGGCTCCCTGCTTCCCTGTGCCTAAATAAAAAAGGAAACTAAATTAAAAAAGGATCGGGAGGGGGCAAGGCGCTCATCAGCAGCGTCCTGTATGGACGGCCTGGCCTTGCCTTGCTTGCCCCCCCCTCCCCCCCCCCCCCCCCCCCCCCCCCCGAAGTCCCCACTGCTCCCCGCTGCTCCGTTAATGAAATAAAAGCTTTTAAAAATGAAACCCTTGCAGTTGCTGGGCTCCCCCTCCCTTCCTGTGTCTCTTTCTTTAGTCGGCAATGCTCCGCCTCCTGCCCTCCTCCACCTCCGTGCCCCGCCCCCCCCCCCCCCGATTTCGTCCCTGCCGCACCCCCCCCCCCCCCCACCGGACCCCCCTCCACCATAATGGCCGGTGCAGCGCCTCTCACCTATGTTTGAAGGCGCTGCCCAGGCTGGATCAGCTATTCTTTAGCTCTTCTGTCTCCTCCAATGTTTCCTTTTTCTTCCTGTGTCCGCCCTCCTCTGACGTCAGTTATCTACGTAGATAACTGACGTCAGAGGAGGGCGGACACAGGAAGAAAAAGGAAACATTGGAGGAGACAGAAGAGCTAAAGAATAGCTGATCCAGCCTGGGCAGCGCCTTCAAACATAGGTGAGAGGCGCTGCACCGGCCATTATGGTGGAGGGGGGGTCCGGTGGGGGGAGGGAGCGGCAGGGACGAAATCGGGGGGGGGCGGGGCACGGAGGTGGAGGAGGGCAGGAGGTGGAGCATTGCCGACTAAAGAAGAGAGACACAGGAAGGGAGGGGGAGCCCAGCAACTGCAAAGGATTCATTTTTTAAAGCTTTTATTTCACAAACGGAGCAGCGGGGAGCAGCGGGGACTTCGGGGGGGGGCAAGGCAAGGACGTCCATACAGGACACTGCTGATGAGCGCCTTTGCCCCCTCCCGATCCTTTAATGTTTGTGGAGACATGCAGGGGAAAGTGGGGATCGACGTGTTTGTGTTTTCTTTTTTTTCTTACGTTTCTGGCATGCGCAGAGCAGCCAGCATAACGCTTGGCTGCTTTGCGCATGCTTTACGAGCCGATTACCGACGGGGATTAGTGCATCGTTCTTTCCAATACCGCACCAAACTTTTTGGGGCTGTGTTTTTGGAGCATGCTTCGTTATTTGAGATTCGGTAAAGGTTTTTACGTTTCTGATTTTTTTACGTTTGCTTGATGCATCTACCCCTAAATTACTACACAGGACTATGCTGGAAAAAGGGAGTTCAGGGATATAAAAAGACATATTCACACCCAGGACAAAGGCACACATCCCCCCCCCCCCCCCCCCCCCCATACCTGCAGACCTTCTTTCTCAGAGTGCCATTACACACATATCCGCCTCAGCCCTGACATAATGACAGACATTCTTTCACTGATACATATACACAGCATCAGAGGCACACACACACAGAAACTGCTGCAGTATTGTTCTACCATAAAAGTGCTGTAAGCCTATTTCCATATAGAATACCTTTTGCCAAGCCACACTTGTGTGTTGTATTATTGTGCTATGCAACCCACTGCCCCTAAGTGGACCTGGGACCAAAAGGAAAGGAACTAGAACCAGACAAAGCCAAAGGCTGACATCTGAACTCTGGGGGGCTATAACAGACAGCATGCAATGTTGCTACTATTTGGGTTTCTGCCAGGTACTTGTGACCAGGATTGGCCACTGTTGGAAACAGGATACTGAGCTAGATGGACCATGGGCCTGACCCATTACGCTTATTCTTATGTTCTTATAATTCATGTATTCAATTGTGTGCTCCACTCACGCTCTATCCAGATTCCATCCATGCTTATTCCCATATTCAAAACTACATGCTACCACAGGGAGCCTCCATTTAGGCAACCCAATGATACACCTGGAGTGCCTTTTTTTAACAGTATCAGGGTGCCCCAATTTCATTACAGCTTAAACTCACATCAGTGCACCTAAATTTAGGCATGAGCATTTATGTCAGGCATAAATGACCATGTCTAAATGCATCATACAACATACGTAACTTATAATAGCTTGTAAGTTGGAGACACTGCCATACACCTCCATGCTCCACTTTTACATCTCCTTGCAGTTATGCACTTTTGTACTACCATATAGAATAGCATATAGTGCACTTTTCTAAATGAGAAAGCAGGGCTTTGAAAAACTGCCCTAATTGGCATTTATATATGCTGGTATTCTGGTAATTTATTTGTGTTCTTTGCATTTAAAAACAGGCACACTATTATAGAATTATCCTTTTAGAGACCAACAGAAGAAATTGTGAAAAGAAGATTCATAGGGGAGATTTGGGCCCAAGGACTGTGGTACAGATACCCAAATCACTGTTCTTTTGATTTTCTACTGAGGACTGTCAATATTTCACTTGTGGCAAATACAGCTGTTTTTAGATAGACACATGTTTTGGTGGTCCACTGGTATTTTTGCCTTTTATTTCTTTATATATATATTTTTTTGTTGTTGTTACATTTGTACCCCACACATTTATATACAGGTAAGTATTTGTACCTGGGGCAATGGAGGGTTAAGTGACTTGCCCAGAGTCACAAGGAGCTGCCTGTGCCTGAAGTGGGGATTGAACTCAGTTCCCCAGGACCAGAGTCCACCACCCTAACCACTAGGCCACTCCTCCACCTCATTCCATTATTCACTTCATTCCATTATTCTCATTCCAATCTAGGCCTTGCTTTAAGCCTCCCCCCCTATCAGTCAAGACTCTTTTTTTTTTTTTAATCAATTGTATGTTCTGGTGTTCTTTTTTTCATATCCCCTCAGCCATCCCATTTTAGCAGCAGCCACTCAATTTTCTCTGTTTTATGTGTGATGTCTGGCGTTACTGTCAGCCCTAGCGAGAGATTGTATATATTTCCTTATTTCTAACACACACTTTAAAAATTCTTTATACAGAAACACTCAGTAGTATAAAACAGGGGTTCTCAACTCAGTCCTCGGGACACACCTAGCCGTCAATTAATATGCATGAGATAGATTTGCATGCCCTACCTCCATGGCTAGGTGTGTCCCTGAGAACAGGGTTGAGAACACCCCTGGTATAAAATAAACAACAATAGGAATTACAAAGAGCTGATTAAAAGGAGTAAAAGAAGTTCTATAGTCCTCAAAAAGAAGCAAATACAATTTCAAATTCTGTAGCATTTTAAATACTCTTAGTCTTTGTATTGTTATGTACATGTGCTCCAAATAGATTCTGTTTTAAAGAAATAAATGTTGCCTGAAAAGCACTGTATGCAATTTCTAGAAGTCATTAGCAATAATCTTGACTGATGGGGCAAGGCACAGCAATCTTTTCAAGGTTACAATATTTATTTCCATTGACTTTTATTTTATTTCCACATCAAAAGATTCAAAATTATCTGTCAAACTCAATTGCTCCAACTGCTTTATTTCATGATGATAATATAGGCCCTGCACCTTCTCTTGACATGGCTTTTCAGCCCCTGCTTCAGCCCTTCATAAATGATAATATCAGCATTTTCCTATGAATACAGCTGTTGTTTGTAGTCATAGAAAAGTGTGGATGCATATGCAGAAAACGGTTTCAATTCACACTAGTTTGTAGGCATGTGTACCTTTTTTTTTCATTTCATTTTTGCATGTTACAATTTTTATTCACATAAATTCTGTTTTTAGGCATAAACACAGGATCGAACTTTTGAAAATGATTGGGGGTGTTGAATTCACGAACTCAACACAAATTCCGCTCACAGGCAAAGAAAAAAAGAAAAACAAAGTATGAGAGATTGTGAGTGTAAGTGAGCAGCCTTATCTGCAGTACCATGTCAAAGATCTGGGCAGGCAATGTCGAGTTGGGGAAAACATCTGGCCATATTTAAAGCTAGGGAGTTACTCAAATTCTTCTGTCTCCCCCCCCCCCCCCCCCAACCTCTATGCGGTCGATCCACGTCATACTCTGTCTTCCTCTTCAACCCATTCACACCACACTTTCCCCTAATAAGAATATAAGATTAGCCATACTGGGTCAGACAATGGTCCATCTAACCCAGTATCCTGATTCCAACCGTGGCCAAGTCAGGTCACAAGTACCTGTCAGAAACCCAATTAGTAGCTACATTCCGTGCTACCAATTCCGGGGCAAGTAATTGCTTCCCATGTCTGTCTCAATAGCAAACTATGGACTTTTCCTCCAGGAATTTGTCCAAAACTTTTTAAAACCCAGATACTACTACTACTTATCATATCTATAGCGCTACTAGACGTATGCAGCGCTGTACACTTGAACATGAAGAGACAGTCCCTGCTCGACAGAGCTTACAATCTAATTAGGACAAACAAGAGATAAGGGAATATTAAAGTGAGGATGATAAAATAAGGGTTCTGAACGAGTGAATAAGGGTTAGGAGTTAAAAGCAGCATCAAAAAGGTGGGCTTTTAGCTTAGATTTGAAGACGGCCAGAGATGGAGCTTGGTGTACCGGCTCAGGAAGTCTATTCCAGGCATATGGTGTGGCAGCAAGATAAAAGGAATGGAGTCTGGAGTTAGCGGTGGAGGAGAAAGGTGCAGATAAGAGAGATTTACCCAGTGAATGGAGTTCCCAGGGAGGAATGTAGGGAGAGATGAGAGTGGAGAGGTACTGAGGAGCTGCAGAGTGAATGCACTTATAAGTCAATAAGAGGAGTTTGAACTGTATGCGGAAACGGATAGGAAGTGGTAACGCTAACTGCTGTTACCACATCATCTGGCAAAGAGTTCCAGAGCTTAAATATTCGTTGAATGAAAAAATATTTCCTCCTATTAGTTTTAAAAGTATTTCTATGTAACTTTCTCTAGTGTCCTCTAGTCTTTGTAATTTTAGAATGAGTAAAAAATCGATTCACTTCTACTTTTACTACACTACTCAGGATTTTATAGACCTCAATCATATCTCCCCTCATCTGTCTCTTTTCCAAGCAGAAGAGCCCTAACCTCTTTAGCTTTTCCTCATATGAGAGGAGTTCCATCCCCTTTATCATTTTGGTCGCTCTCCTTTGAACCTTTTCTAATTCTGCTATATCTTTTTTGAGATATGGTGACCAGAACTGAACACAATACTCAAGGTGTAGTCGCACCATGGAGTGATACAAAGGCATTATAGTATTTTTGGTCTTATTCACCATTCCTTTCCTAATAATTCCTAGCATCCTGTTTGCTTTTTTGGCCGCTGCCACACACTTAGCAGAAGATTTCAGCGTATTATCTACAACGACACCTAGATCTTTTTCTTGAGTGCTAACCCCCAAGGTGAACCCTAGCATCAGGTAGCTATAATTTGGATTATTCTTGCCAATGTGCATCATCTTGCATTTGTCCACATTAAATTTCATCTGCCATTTGGATACCCAGTCTTCCAGTATCCTAAGGTCTTCCTGCAATATTTCACAATCCGCACGTGTTTTAACAACCTTGAATAGTTTTGTATCATCTGCAAATTTAACCTCACTCGTCGTTCCAATTTCCATATATGTTAAATAGCACCTGCTTCACTCTGCTGTTAACCCTCCTCCATTAAGAGAAATTACCATTTAACCCTACTCTCTGTTTTCTGTCCATTAACCAATTCCTAATCCACACCAGAACCTTGCCTCCTATCCCATGACTCTTTCTAAAAAGTACCTGGAAAGATCTGTCTCTCTTTTCTCCCTGGCTAAGACTGGAGGCAAAACTAGTACACTCTAAAGAAAATGAGCTCTTAGGCCAATCAGAGCCCAGAACAAGAAAATTCAAAAGTACACTGCTTCTTATTTCCTATCTGTGTGCTAAAACTAAAGAAAAAAAAACATTCATTTTTCTGTAACAGCTTTACAGCAAAGAAACATCACCTGCTGGCCAGGAGTGGAGGAGTGGCCTAGTGGTTAGGGTGGTGGACTTTGGTCCTGAGGAACTGAGTTCAATTCCCACTTCAGGCACAGGCAGCTCCTTGTGACTCTGGGCAAGTCACTTAACCCTCCATTGTCCCATGTAAGCCACATTGAGCCTGCCATGAGTGGGAAAGCGCAGGGTACAAATGTAACAAAAAAAAAAAAAAAAGGAGAAATACACTTCAGGACATAATGCATGAAAATATCCAATACATTTTTTACAGGCTTAAAACACACAGTTTCTTCACATAACCCTACTAGAGTTCTTGTAATATACATTTTAACTATTGCCGTGCAGGATAGAGTTACTGTGTTCCTGGATCCCTGTTTTTGTTTTTTATTGTGAGAGTATGTGTGTTTATGTATAGTAGGTGAGTCTATGGGTTTTTCAGTGTCTGGGTGGATCGTCCTGTAGCAAGGTGGATGAAGGAGAAGGTGCAGGAGGGGAGAATGACCAGGAAGATGAGGAAATGGAATCACCTACTCATAGAGACAGGGGTCCTGTTGGGTTGCAATGGGCTGTCTGTGAGGATAGGCTCGTGGCTTTTAGTTGTTATTTTTGGTGGGCGCTCCCTCTTTCCTCAGTCTTGTAGGTGTGTTTCTGGTTCAACTGCTGGGTCTGCTTCTGTGTGAGCTCCCAGGCCTTCTTTTGATATCTTTGAGCTTCTGTACCATTTTCTCCGTCATTATCGTCTGTTCTCGATAGGATCTGGGTTACTGTGGGAGGTGTAGTATAAGAGTGGGGGTTATGACAATGGATGGTCCATGCTGAGCTGTTCGGTGTCACTGGGAGGATTCCCCATCTGCCATGAGCCTGGTTGATTTCTATTCACTTCTTACCTCTAAGCACTTTGTCCTGTCTCGTCATGCATGCAGCATTTTCATTCCTCTCTTCTCTCAGTTTTGGCTCAGAGGGCTGGTGACTGGGACGCTTCCAGTGATGGATTCACCTTTGGGCCTGTGGGGGTCTCTCACTGGTGCCACTGTGTGAATTCCATCTGACAAAAGTACAAGCTGTTTGCACAGGCTTCTTCCGAGCCCTCTGGGGTTTCCAAGTCTCCTACACTGCTTGGTGTCGTAAAGATCCAAGTGACCATGCTGTCTCAGATTGTCCTGGACCAGCCATGGGGGTGATGGCTGGGGTGCCTTGCTGGTGAAACTCTCTTATGTTCAGCTCGTTGACTTAGTTTCTGCCCAGGGAAGGTACTGCGTAACGCACCGTGATTTATTCTCAATGGAATCAGGTTTGTTCCGACACTGCTTGGCATTGTAGAGATCCGAGCAGCCACGCTGCCTCAGACACCTCAGCCTGGACCGACCTTGGGGGCAAAGGCTGGGGTGCTTGCTGGTGAAACACTCCTGTGTTCAATCCGGTTAGTCCAGATTCCTCACGGGGAAGGTCCTGAGGATTGCACCGTGGTTTATTCTCATCAGAATTATGTTGTTCCCAGGGCCAGTGCAACCCAGTAAGCATGGTAAGCATGGCAAAAGGGTACCACAAACCATGCTTACTGCTGCCAGCAGCTGCAGCCCTCGTCCCCCACCTGTTCACCCTGAGCTCCCTAACTGCCCTCTTTTTGTTCCTGCTGCCCTGCATTTAAATCTGTTTTATTTTACTCAAAGTAAAGTGACAGCAGTGAAAGAAGCAGGCTCTCCTCGAGCATTCCCTTCCCTCTCAGTGTTCCGCCTTCCTCTGATGTAATTTCTTGCTTCCTTGAGAGCAGGACACTGTGAGGCAAGGGAAGGCTCGAGGTGAGTCTGCTTCTTTCACTGCTTCTGCTGCTGCTTTGACCTTGAGGTAAAACAGATTTAAACACAGGGCGGCAGGAATAAAAAGGGGGCTGTAGAGAAGAAGATGGCGGGCAGGTGGGTGGCTATGGTTGGAACTGGAACTCGGGAGCTGAAAAGGGGTAGGTGGGAGCTGGGGTGAATTGCTGGACACGGATGGGAGGGGAGGATAGGGGCAAAGGAGAATCACTGGACATGGATGGGAGGAAAGGGCAGAGGAGAATTGCTAGACATGGATGGGAGGGGTGGGCAGGTGAGAGAGGAGATATCTGGATATAGATAGGAGGGGAGGGCAGGGGAGAGAGGAAAGTTGCTAGACATGGCTGGATGAAAGAGAGGGCAGGAGAAATGCTGGACATGGATGGAGGGGAGGGAAAACAGAGGAAGGAGATGCACATGGAGGGGAGGAGAGAGAGGAGAAATGCTGGACATGGATGGAAGGGAGAGAAAGAAGTCAGAGGAAGGAGATGCACATGGATGGAGGGGAGGGGAAGGGAGAGAGGAGAAATGCTGGACATGGATGGAGGGCAGGGGAAGGGAGAGAGGAGAAATGCTGGACATGGATGGAGAAGAGGGAAGACAGAGGAAGGAGATGCATATAGATTGTTCTAGGTTAGTTGTCAACTGGACAGTTCCCACCCACCAATTCCCATCTGGAGAATTCCCACCTATGACAATTTCCTCCAAACCATTTACCATCACACCAGGGAGGATAATTCCCACCCTTATCCCAAAAAATACAAAACACACAAGGCAAGTAATCTCCCCCCATTTTCTCTTCCAGATCGTTGGAGGGGGCAGTACCCTCTCACCCCCCACAACATTATCTTCTACACATCCCTTTCCCCTTCCAGACATGCAGTTCTTTTGTGTAGGGGGGTCAATACACCCCCAACACCCCCCAAACTAGGTTTCAGCCTAATTCATGTTTAATCCGAGATCTAAATGTCATAAATAAGTAAATAGATAAATACAAACTGCAGTTCATAGGGGGGGGCAATGCCCCCCCAAACTAGGTGTGAACCTAGTTCAGACCCTCAAAATGATGCACTGATTATGATTTATAACAAATTACTACTCTACCTATGCCCCCATGCCCCCCCAAATTAGGTTTCAACCTAATTCACATTTAATCTGGGATCTAAATGACACAAATAAGTAAATAGATAAATACAAAATGCAGTTCTCACATCCCCCTCCAAACTAGGTTTCAACCTAATTCAGCCCCTCAAAATTACACACTGATTACAATTTATAACAAATTACTACTTTACCTATAAAAAGTTATTTTGTTATTATACGTCCTCTATGTACATCAATATGCTGCTCTAACCTCCTTGTTCCAGATGCCGTTAAAAAAAAAAAAAGCAACACCAGGACTTACGGGACCCAATAGAAGAAAGAACCTACGGTTGGTAAAAAAACAATGTTTAAAAAAAGGCTAGGGAGGATGGGAAATTACAGTGTGTGTGTGTGTGTGTGAGGGGGGTGGGTCCTTGGTGGGAATTGTCCCCCTTAAGTGAGAATTGTCCTGGGGGGAATTGTCCTAGGTGGGAATTGGTAGGTGGGAGCTCACCTCACACCGTTAATAGAAGAGGCTTAAATTTCCACTTGGTACATAGAATATGCCAAGCGCCTCTCCATGCGATCAAATTTAGTCGTGGCCATTTATGCTATGGTTTACTTGACATAAATCCCGTCATCTAAATTAGGCATAGAGCAGGTGTATTCTATAACAACGTGCATAGATTTTAGAAATGCCCACACCATGCCTCCTTTTCAACTATGCGACTTATCTGAAACAATTAATTATTACCTGAATTGGTTATTACTCTATTTACCATTAACTCTCTCTTTGCTTCGTGTACAATTTCTCATTCATAATAGATTTTCTAAATGTTAACATCCATAGTTATCCCAGCATGTTTATGATACTGTATTGTACAATTGGATTCTTACAACAAATTACTTTCTTATGCATTATTCTTTGCAATGTATCCTATACTGTTTACTGTAAGTCACATTGAACTCAAACTTGTTTGGGATAATGTGGGATATAAATGTCACAAACAAACATACAAATAAATAAATAAATAAAATGTAAGTGCACCATGTTACGGAATATACTTAGGGGGTCTCTTACTAAAGATTAGCTCCAGTTATCTGCAGCAGTGCCCATTTTATTCCTATGGGCTCTGCTGCAGATAACTCGAGCTAATCTGTAGTAAAAGACCCCCTTAGTGAGTTGTGCATATAAATCTTAATTAATGCCAATTAGTGCTGCTTGTTAACATCCAATTGACAGTGCTGATTAACTAGTTAACCAATTAAGTTACATGCACTGTTATACAATATGCTTTGATTTATGCTTGGAAATTAAGGAGTAATATATACAGTGGTGGAAATAAGTATTTGATCCCTTGCTGATTTTGTAAGTTTGCCCACTGACAAAGACATGAGCAGCCCATAATTGAAGGGTAGGTTATTGGTAACAGTGAGAGATAGCACATCACAAATTAAATCCGGAAAATCACATTGTGGAAAGTATATGAATTTATTTGCATTCTGCAGAGGGAAATAAGTATTTGATCCCCCACCAACCAGTAAGAGATCTGGCCCCTACAGACCAGGTAGATGCTCCAAATCAACTCGTTACCTGCATGACAGACAGCTGTCGGCAATGGTCACCTGTATGAAAGACACCTGTCCACAGACTCAGTGAATCAGTCAGACTCTAACCTCTACAAAATGGCCAAGAGCAAGGAGCTGTCTAAGGATGTCAGGGACAAGATCATACACCTGCACAAGGCTGGAATGGGCTACAAAACCATCAGTAAGACGCTGGGCGAGAAGGAGACAACTGTTGGTGCCATAGTAAGAAAATGGAAGAAGTACAAAATGACTGTCAATCGACAAAGATCTGGGGCTCCACGCAAAATCTCACCTCGTGGGGTATCCTTGATCATGAGGAAGGTTAGAAATCAGCCTACAACTACAAGGGGGGAACTTGTCAATGATCTCAAGGCAGCTGGGACCACTGTCACCACGAAAACCATTGGTAACACATTACGACATAACGGATTGCAATCCTGCAGTGCCCGCAAGGTCCCCCTGCTCCGGAAGGCACATGTGACGGCCCGTCTGAAGTTTGCCAGTGAACACCTGGATGATGCCGAGAGTGATTGGGAGAAGGTGCTGTGGTCAGATGAGACAAAAATTGAGCTCTTTGGCATGAACTCAACTCGCCGTGTTTGGAGGAAGAGAAATGCTGCCTATGACCCAAAGAACACTGTCCCCACTGTCAAGCATGGAGGTGGAAATGTTATGTTTTGGGGGTGTTTCTCTGCTAAGGGCACAGGACTACTTCACCGCATCAATGGGAGAATGGATGGGGCCATGTACCATACAATTCTGAGTGACAACCTCCTTCCCTCCGCCAGGGCCTTAAAAATGGGTCGTGGCTGGGTCTTCCAGCACGACAATGACCCAAAACATACAGCCAAGGCAACAAAGGAGTGGCTCAGGAAGAAGCACATTAGGGTCATGGAGTGGCCTAGCCAGTCACCAGACCTTAATCCCATTGAAAACTTATGGAGGGAGCTGAAGCTGCGAGTTGCCAAGCGACAGCCCAGAACTCTTAATGATTTAGAGATGATCTGCAAAGAGGAGTGGACCAAAATTCCTCCTGACATGTGTGCAAACCTCATCATCAACTACAGAAGACGTCTGACCGCTGTGCTTGCCAACAAGGGTTTTGCCACCAAGTATTAGGTCTTGTTTGCCAGAGGGATTAAATACTTATTTCCCTCTGCAGAATGCAAATAAATTCATATACTTTCCACAATGTGATTTTCCGGATTTAATTTGTGATGTGCTATCTCTCACTGTTACCAATAACCTACCCTTCAATTATGGGCTGCTCATGTCTTTGTCAGTGGGCAAACTTACAAAATCAGCAAGGGATCAAATACTTATTTCCACCACTGTATGTTTTCAGAGATTTGCGAAAGTTAGTTATTTCGTTAATTGTTTTCAACCTAGTTGGTAGTGCATTCCACAGCTGCGTGCTCGTGTAGGAAAAGCTGGTCACATGTGCTAGTTTGTATTTTACTCCTTTGCAGCTGGGGAAATGTAGATTAAGAAATGAGCGGGCAGATTTTTAGCATTTCTGGGGGGGAGGTCTACAAGGTTTAGCATGTAGGACGGGGCATCTCCGTAGATGATTTTATGAACAATCCTGCAGATCTTGAACGTGGTATGTTCTTTAAGTGGGAGCCAGTGTAGTTTTTTTCTTAGGAGTTTTGCACTTTCATATTTTGTTTTTCTGGTGTTGTCTGCTGAAAACACTAGTGTGCCTACAGTGCTGCTTAGTAAATAGGGCCCATAGCTATTAACAATACTATCTAATCACTTATTTTACAAAGCTGCACTAGTGATTCCCGCGAGCCAAATGAGACAAAGCTCATAGGAATTGAATGGGCTTCCTCTCATTTGCCACACCGAGAATCGGTAGTGCAGTTTTGTAAAAGAAGCCCCCAGTGTAGAAAAAAATATTCACAGGAGAAAAAAAAACCTGCCAAGTTTATTTACACTAGAATGATATTAAATATCATTGAAATGTAGTAATCTAGCCTAATATGTATTATGACAATGCAAACAAAATGAAAGTGACACACGAAATAATAATACTTGGTCTACTTTACAAGATATAGATAAACTGCACTATACTAGGTGTATATGTACTAAAAGTAAAACCATAAAAATGGGGAAAACCTTATCTCTTATCATATCAAATAACAACAATATACTGCCTAAGCATAAAACTTAAGAGAAATGTATCACTTAGAACATGTGGAGGGGCATAATCGAACGCGAACGCCCATCTCCATGGGCGTCTATGTCCAAGAACGGGTAAGTGAAGGGGCGGGACAGACCATATTTTCGAAAAAAAATGGGCATCCATCTTTTTTTTCGATAATACGGTTTGTGCCGGGCAAATGCATCGGATTTGTGTGGATTTGAGCTGGGTGGTTTCATTTTCCAGCGATAATGGAAATCGAAGGCACCCAGCTCAAAAACGAATAAATCCAAGGCATTGGGTCGTGGGAGGGTCCAGGATTCGTAGTGCACTGGTCCCCCTCACATGCCAGGACACCAACCGGGCACCCTAGGGAGCACTTGTAAAAAGTAAAAAAAACAAATTAAATGCCTCCCAAGTCCATAGCTCCCACCCCTTGGGTGCTGAGCCCCTCAAATCCCCCCAAAACCCACTGCCCACAACTCTACATCATTACCATAGCCTTTATGGCTGAAGGGAGGCACCTACATGTGGGTACAGTGGGTTTTGGGGGCGGTTTGGAGGGCTCCCATTTACCAGCACAAGGCACAAGTGTAACAGGTAGTGGGGGGGATGGGCTTGGGTCCACCTGCCTGAAGTCCACTGCACCCACTAACAACTGCTCCAGGGACCTGCATACTGCTGTGATGGAGCTGGGTATAGAATTTGAGGGTGGCATACAGGCTGGAAAAAAAGTTATTAAAGTTTGTTATTTTATGGTGGGAGGGGGTTAGTGACCACTGGGGGAGTCAGGGGTGATCATCCCCGATTCCCTCCGGCAGTCATGTGGTCATGTGGTTATTTACGGTACTTGTTTGTGAAAAAAAGGGTCCAAAAATGACCCAAATTCGCAGTAAAAATGCCTTTCTTTTTTCGATTATCGGCCGAGGGTGCCCATCTCGCCTCGGCCGATAACCACGCCCCAGTCCCGCCTTCACCACGCCTCCGACATGCCCCCTTCAACTTTGCCCATTTCCGTGACAGATTGCAGTTGAAGACGCCCAAAATCGGCTTTCGATTATACCAATTTGGGCGCCCACGGGAGAAAGGCACCCATCTTCCGATTTGGGTCGAAATCTGGGTGCCCATCACTTTCGAAAATAAGGCGGATAGTCAGCAAAATAACATAATGCAATGAGGCAATTGATGTGTAATGTTGAAATAAGCATATACAATATGATATGAAAACACTCAGATGTGTAATATGAAGATAAACTTCCTTTCTATTATCTAATATTGACTACATAAACGTGACCTAATTTAACACAGACAAAAAAAAACTTTGCTTAGGAAAATCTAAGTGTAAATATCATAGGTAAAAACATATATGTGTGAATAAAATTCTGTATAACCTAAGTAAGACAGGTGTACCAATGTTTATGTACCTAAACTAAACCTGTTATCATAATAGGTATATACGAGTAATGTTGAAAGGAAACCGGCACCTTATGCCCTCCCTTCTTTAGGAGGTATGCATCTACATACATTATTTAGGATAACAAATCTGTTTCCACAAGTTCTGAAATGCATGCATGTAATTTTGAAATTGAATTGGAATTTGAATTTCAAAAGGTATACCACAGTTTTTTAACATAAGCATTTATGTTATTGCTTTTAGATCTAAGTCATAACTTGATTTATTTGTAAATAGTCCCAACAAAGTGCAACATCTAAAACTTAAATTCCAAAAATTCATAGAAATGAGTTTTTAACATAAACTATCATGGACCTCAGTGGTGACTCGTTTCATAAGAGCCAGAATATCTCTTAGCGCGCCTTGGCTCTTCACAGGTCCAAAATGACTTTTAATTCAAATTCATTGTTTTTAGTTTTCTGAATAATTTTATAAACTTTTTGGGAACTTTAAAACAAGTTCACATCCCATCTTAAATTAATATCTCATATATCAAAAATGTTTTACAAAAATGACTTAGCTTTGTTTGCAGTCATAAACAACAGGACTGTTGGCCGACATGTGGCAAGTTTCGCTTTTGCTGCGTCAGGGTCCAGTCCAATAAAAAAGCAAATACATTTTTAAAATATATATTATAATGATAAGAATACTCTAGCTGAAAACTAAACTAGTAATACACTTAAAGCCTACTTACTGCATTGCTTGCCATGATACAATAACTCCTTAAAACATGGCGGCAACATGGATTATGTTTAAATAGTTCACAGCACCATTCCGCACCAATCAGAACAAGCCACAGGTCCCCCAATCAGGAGATCCATAGGATATTTACGTCACAGCAGGGATCCCCAGTCTAAGTGGCTATTAATGCCCCTGGGAGATAATGTATCAAGAATGTAAATCCAATGCTGCTCTTTATAATTAAGAAATTTGGCAATGTTACCCCCTCCCTTCCCACAATGTCAGTGTTGATAATTCTCCAATGTATATCAGATAATTCATGTACAATGGGAGCCGTTAACATTTTGGTGTTAATACGGGATTTGTGTTCGGCTAATCTATATTTAATGAGGCATGAAGAGCGCCCCATATAGATCGAATCAGAAGGACAAATAATAGCATAAACCATATTACTAGTCTCACATGTGGAGTCAGCATGAGCAATCAGAGTCTTATTTTTACCCGGTACAGTCTATGATGTGCCAGTGATCGTTGATGAACACCATTGATGAACACTACTCTCTCTGTGAAAAAATACTTCCTGACATTTTTCTTGAGTCTGCCCCCCTTCAATCTCATTTCATGTCCTCTCGTTCTACTGCCTTCGCATCTCCAGGAAAGGTTCGTTTGCAGATTAATACCTTTCAAATATTTGAACGTCTGTATCATATCACCCCTGTTTCTCCTTTCCTCCAGAGTATACATGTTCAGGTCAGCAAGTCTCTCCTCATACGTCTTGTAACGCAAATCCTATACCATTCTCGTAGCTTTTCTTTGCACCGCTTCAATTCTTTTTACATCCTTAGCAAGACACGACCTCCAAAACAAAATAGAACAGAATTAGAGATGAATATGAACCTGATATTCCAGATAACCAGTAATTTCCTTCTTCCCAAGATCAATGACTTCTGTGGGAAAGTCTCATTCCAAAGTCTGCTTGGTACTTAGAGGCCCTGTAGGCATTTCTGAAAATTAAACGATGTGCTTTAAGTCCTGAATATGGTGGTAACCTGAAAGAAGGGGAGACATTCAGGGAACAGAAACAAAAAGAAACTTAGATTGCTGGATTCAGAAAAAGTAGCAGAAGGAACGATTAATGACTAGAGCACACAAAGGGTCACATGGTGACCAACGCAACACAGACCCCCCCCTAATAAAAGAATAGAACATTCAAGGGATGGGGTTTACAAGTCTATTTCTTTCAATTAATTTACCTGTGACTGGTACATTATGCTTATCAGTAAAAGGAAACTCGCCCTCACCACAAAGGACAGGTTTCTGAAAGATAAGGCAGTACCTCTTTAGTCCATACCTAGAACTATACACAGTGACATCTTTTCTAGATCCTGATGGCTTGAGGGGAGGTTCCCCCCCTCCCCTAAACACACACAGGATAGGAATGAAGAGACCGTGAAGGCTTGAACATATTTTCTTCAGGTTCTCTCTGTTCTTACATCTCAATTAGGCTGCACTTTACAAGGCCTACATGCTTACCCTGAGTTCGTTTATTTTAATCTGAGGTATTTCTGTATATCCAGACAGGCAGCTATTTAACAGCATGGGTCCTACAAATTATAAAGCTAAGGTTTGCTGGAGTAGTGTGAGTCCAAATGGTGACTTCATGATCTGTGATAATCTTGAAATCTGATGTCCCTGATAAGCCAGGCTCATGAACAGTGAAGTGCAAAGGCTGGTAGAGGAAGGAATCATCACAAAACTGGTTAGCAAATTGTCACTTAACAAAACATAATCATACACATTGCGATGATAATCTACTACTTGTGCCTTCTCTGAGTTGAGGCACCTCTGAGGTATGGTCATCTTTGTGATTCAAGAGGTCAGGTAGCTCTTGAATAGAGTTCAAGCAGTGGCTACAGGGTGCATTCTGCATTTCCACTTCAGTGTACACTGGATTAGAGAGTTGCACAGGGACAGAAATCCAACCCATCCTCGCTGGAATCTGACCCATCCCTGTCCGTCCCCATGGGGAATTTAACCCATCCCCAAGGGAATCTAACCTGTCCCTGTTGCCAGTAATCTCCTCCATCCCAGCTCCCGGCACGCCAAGTCCTTGCCGTGCTGCAGTCACCTTGACCCCTACCCCCCCCCCCCCCCCCACGAAAGCCAGATTCTATAAGCAGTAAAAATACTAGTAAAAGTAACATAAATCATTTTCTTCCGTTCTCTAAGACAGCAGATGTACAGATCATCACAGGACCCAAAGCAGTCCAAATTCCAAAACAAGTAAAGTCAGAAACAACACATTTAACCCAGTTTCTATCTAATTGTTCAACCACCTTTAGGCAGTGGCATAACAAGGGGGGCGGGGGGGTGGTCCGCCCCGGGTGTCAGTGGGTGGGGGGGGGGGTGATCCGCTTCGCTCCCGCTGCTCTCACTCTACCTTAAAAATTTTTTGAAGCGTCGTTGCAGGCAGCGCCTCACGTCTGCCCTGCTTGTAAAAGAAGTAAATCTCTTCACTTCGTCGTCGTCGGGCCTCACTATGTCCCGCCCTTGCGGAAATAGGAAGTTACCTCAGAGGAGGGCGGGGCATAGTGAGGCCCGACGAAGACGATGCAAAGAGATTTACTTCTTTTACAAGCAGGGCAGACGCGAGGTGCTGCCTGCAACGACGCTTCAAAAAATTTTTTTTTAAAGGTAGGGTGGGAGCAGGAGAGTCGGGTCGGGGTGGGGAGTGGAGGGGGGTCCTCAGATGGGATATGGGTATTGTGGGGGTTCTCACATGGGGAGGGGAGGGTGTTTTCATATGGGAGAAGGGGACTGGGGTGGGGAGGGGGTTCTCAGATGGGAGAGGGGTGTTGTGGGGGTTCTCACATGGGGAGGGGAGGGGGTTTTTATATGGGAGAAGGAGACTGGGGTGGGGAGGGGGTTCTCAGATGGGGAGGGGGTTTTCAGATGGGAGAAGGGGACTGGAGTGGGGAGGGGTTTTCCAGATGGGAGAAGGGGACTGGGGTGGGGAGGGGGTTCTCAGATGGGAGAGAAGGACTGGGGTGGGGAGGGAGTTCTCAGATGGGAGAAGGGGACTGGGGTGGGGGTTCTCAGATGGGGAGGGGAGGGGTTCTCAGATGGGGGATAGGGTGGGGTGGGGTGGGGGCTCTCAAATGTGAGAAGGGGGCTGGAACTGGGGTCTGAGAAGGGGGTCAAGATGGAAAATGGGGCATGCCTGGGTCAGGTGGGAGAATGGGTCTGGGGCTGAAAAGGGGGGCAAGGCATGTAGATGAAGGGGGCTGAAACTGAGGGCTGAAAGGAGGGTAGGTGGGATAAGGGGGCTAGGACTGGGGGCTGAAAGGCGGCAGGGGCTGAAATTGTGGGGACTGGGGGCTGAAAAGGAGACAGGGAGAAGTGGCTGGGGCTGAAGCTCAGGACTGGTGAGAGAAAGGGCTGGGGTTGAAACTGGGGGCTAAAAGGGGGACAGGGAGAAGTGGCTGGGGGCTAAAGCTCGGGACTGCTGGGAGAAAAGGACTGGGGCTGAAACTGGGGACTGGTGGGATAGTGGGGCTGGAACTGTGGGCTGAAAAAAAGGGGCAGATAGAGGGGACAGATCCTGGATGGAAGGGGGAGGAGAGGGAGGGCAGACCCTGGATGGATGGGAGAGGGAGGGCAAATGGTGGATTGAAGGGGCAGAGAGAAAGGGCAGACAGTGGATGGAAGGGATAGAAAGGGCAGACAGTGAATGGAAGGGGGAGAGAGAGAGGGCAGACAGGGGCAGATGGTGGATGGAAGGGACAGAGATAGAGGGCAGATGTAGATGGAAGGAGCAGGGAGAGAGGGCAGACATTGGATGGAGGGAACAGCAGAGAGGGCAGACACTGGATGGCAGAGAGAGAACAAAGACAGATGCTGGATGGAAGGAAGACAGTGAAAAGAAGATGAGGAAAGCAGAAACCAGAGACAACAAACTGTAAATAAAATATATATTTTTATTTTTTTTGCTTTAGGATAAAGTAGTATTGTAGCTGTGTTAATGTTTATAATAGAACATGTAAACAAGGTAATCTTTTTATTGGACTAATTTTAATACATTTTGGCTAACTTTCGGAGAACAAACCCCCCTTCCTCAGGTCCGGATAGGATATTTTAACAGCACTATGCTGTATTGACCTGAGGAAGAATGTTTGGCCTCTGAAAGCTAAATGTATTAGTCCAATAAAATGGTATTATTTTATTTTCTATATTTGTTTTATTTCTATTTGTTAATTTGTAAAGTGGTGATTGGTACTTGTTAGTTTTTTCAAATTTACATCTGCTGTCTTTATGTTTTGCACAGTACTAGGGGACATTTTCTGTTTCTGTGGTGTTGCATTGTATGCAGAGTCTGGCATCTTGGGGGTTCAGTTTAATTTTTGTCTAAATAGAAAGTTTATTATTGCTTATTCTATAGTGGATTAGGGTGTATCTGTGTTTGTGAAAAAGACATGGCTTTCGGTTGGCATTGACTGTGCAAGATGGACGATCTGTGTTATTCTGCCTGGTTTCGTTTTACAGTAGGTGAATTGATGTTCTAGTGCTCACTGTGGTGTTTAAGATGCTTTCCTTTTCCTTGTGTGACTTGTAGAAATTACTGCTTATGGTATGGTAGAATTGCTTTATAGGTCCTGAGTGTTTTGTATTCTCGGCATGCCTAGTACTAGATTTTGGAGGGGGGGGGGTGTTAAAAAATGACCGGCCCCGGGTGTCAACTACCCTAGGTACGCCACTGTCTTTAGGATTCACCATTGGGATTAAAAAGCAGAACCATGTACATGTAAGGACAGGATAAGGACTGGATAAATGAATTAAAACAAAGTTTAAAGCAAATGCCTTTAATATTTAATACTTGATGCAGTATTCACATAGCCTGAGGAAACAGATTTATTTTCTACTGAACATGATTAACTTTGTGTGAACTTGGCGGCTAATAGTGTTCTGAACTAGACAATTTGGCACATTTAGACTGATGCTGGACAAAACTTCTGCATGAAGGAAGCCCTTCTCTAATTATTCAATACCTTTCTCTGAAAAAGTAGTAATAAAAAAGACAAGTGCATATTTATAATATACCACTGCAAATCACAAAACAAAAGGAGCAAGTTCCCACATGCCATCTTTTTCTTTTGCTGTAGGCACAGGGGAAACAAAAAAGATTTTAAATGCTCCCAGGTTTCAACTTAATTCATGTTTAATGAGGGATATAAATGCCACAAATAAGTACATAGATACATAGAAACTCTGAATGTTGAGCACCTGATTCTCATAACATGATGTCTGTTTTAGTGGCCCTTTACCAGGAGAAAAATAATCTCTGCGTTAATGTAACACATGCCAGGGTGTCCCTTTAACCAGCCCATCCAAATAACACACTGATTATGATTTATAACAAGTTACTACTCTACCTATTAAAAGTTATTCTGTCATTATACTTCCTCTGTGTACGTTCGTATGCTGCACAAACCGGCATGTTTAAAAATATAAGGGAGATTAAATGAAAATGTCACCAACAAAGAACAATAAAAAAAAGTGCACTAGGTGTGGGAGTACCACATAGAGTGTGGAGGTGCACTTCATCCCCACAAAACAAAGTAAGGGAAAAACAAAGAGGGGGTGGGGAAGATAGGTTCTTTTCAAACAATGGAGAAGACGTATGATTGTAAATAAAAAGTAATGTTTATTACAACAACGTGACTCAACACAGCCGTGTTTCGGCGCCGTAGTGCCTTCTTCAGGAGTCTATAAAAACAAATATAAAACATGAATAATGCAAACGAAAAGCAATTAATAATAGACATATGAAATAAACTTATAAAAACATTGTTGTAAAACATTCAATAATGGACATATGAAACAAACTCATAAAAACATCTTTGTGAAGCTTAAAACATAGATGATGCAAATGCCAAATAATCATAAAATATAAACATGAATACTGCAAAACTTAATCAATAATAAATAGTGTAAACAAAAGGAAATCAATAATAAATGTATAAAAAATTATTATGAGACATATCAGAGATGCAAAAGCAAAATCATAAGCATTAAAATACACTTAAAAACAGACTAAAAACACATAGTATTAGACAATGTAAAATGGTGTTGCAAGGGAAAGATTTTTTTGTGTGAAACTTGTGTGAGGTAACTTCCTATTTCTGTGAGGGCGGGACACAGTGAGGGAAGGCCCGATGATGACGAGGAGATTTGCTTCTTTTACAAGCAGGGCAGATGCAAGGCACTGCCTGCCATGTCGCTTCAAAGATTTTTTTTAAAAGACAGGGTGGTGGCAGTAGAAGAGGGCTGTCGTTTGTCGACAGAGCTGGTAGATGGGCCAGGTCAGGTCGGGGAGGGGGGCTCAGATGGGAGAAGGGGACTGGGGACTGGGGTGGAGAGTGGGTTCTCAGATGGGGGAGGGGGTTCTCAGATGGGAGAAGGGGTGGGAAAGGGAGGGGGTTATCGGGAGAAGGGGACTGGGGAGGGGAGGGGTTCTCAGATGGGAGGGGAGGGGGGTCTCAGATGGGAGAAGGGGTGGGGAGGGGGTTCTAAGATGGGAGAAGGGGGTGGAGAAGGGGTTCTCAGATGGGAGAAGGGGGTGAGGTGGGGTGGGAAGGGGGCTCTCAGATGGGAGAAGGGGGCTGGAACTGGGGTCTGAGAAGGGGTCATGAGGGAAAATGGGGGCCATGCCTGGGGCTGGTGGAAAAATGGGGCATGCCTGGGTCAGGTGGGAGAATGGGTCTGGGGCTGAAAAGTGGGGCTCTAATGCAAGGCATGTGGATGAAGGGGGCTGGAACTGGGGGCTGAAAAGGAGGGTAGGTGGGATAAGGGGGCTAGAACTGGGACTGGGGGCTGAAAAGGGGCAGGGACTGAAACTGTGGGGACTGGGGGCTGAAAAGGAGACAGGGAGAAGTGGCTGGGGGCTGAAGCTCGGGACTGGTGAGAGAAAAGGGCTGAGGTTGAAACTGGGGGCTGAAAAGGGGACAGGGCAAAGTGGCTGGGGGCTGAAGCTTGGGACTGGTGGGAGAAAAGGACTGGGGCTGAAACTGGGGACTGGTGGGATAGTGGGGCTGGAACTGGGGGCTGAAAAAAAGGGGCAGATAGAGGGGACAGATCCTGGATGGAAGGGGGAGCGAGAGGGAGGGCAGACCTGGATGGATGGGAGAGAGAGGGCAAATGGTGGATTGAAGGGGCAGAGAGAAAGGGCAGACAGTGAATGGAAGGAGGAGACAGAGAGAGGGAAGACAGGGGCAGATGGTGGATGGAAGAGGCAAAGATAGAGGGCAGATGTGGATGGAAGACACAGGGAGAGAGGGCAGACATTGGATGGAGGGGACAGCAGAGAGGGCAGACACTGGATGGCAGAGAGAGAGAGAGAACAAAGACAGATGCTGGATGGAAGGAAGACAGTGCAAAGAAGATTAGGAAAGCAGAAACCAGAGACAACAAACTGTAAATATAATATATATTTTAATTTTTTTTGCTTTAGGATAAAGTAGTATTGTTGCTGTGTTAATAAATGTTTATAATAGAACATGTAAACAAGGTAATCTTTTTATTGGACTAATTTTAATACATTTTGACTAATTTTCGGAGAACAAAACCCCGTTCCTCAGGTCAGGATAGGATACTGTAACAGCACTATACTGTATTGACCTGAGGACGGAGGTTTTGGCCTCTGAAAGCTAAATGTATTAGTCCAATAAAATGGTATTTTATTTTCTATATTTGTTTTATTTCTATTTGTTAATTTGTAAAGTGGTGATTGGTATTTGTTAGTTTTTTTCAAATTTACATCTGCTGTCTTTATATTTTGCACAGTACTAGGGGACATTTTCTGTGGTTTTGCATTGTATGCAGAGTCTGGTATCTTGGGGGTTCAGTTTAATTTTTGTCTAAATAGAACGTTTATGATTACTTATTCTATAGTGGATTAGGGTGTATCTGTGTTTGTGAAAAAGACATGGCTTTCAGTTGGTATTGACTATGCAGGATCGACGATCTGTACTATTCTGTCTGGTTTTGTTGTACAATAGGTGAATTGATGTTCTAGTGCTCACTGTAGTGTTTAAGATGCTTTCCTTTTCCTTGTGTGAGTCGTAGAAATGACTGCTTATGGTATGGTAGAATTGCTCTATAGGTCCTGAGTGTTTTGTATTTTCGGCATGCCTAGTACTGGATTTTGGAGGGGGGTGTTAAAAAATTACCAGCCCCGGGTGTCAACTACCCTAGCTATGCCACTGTATGCGATACTTTATACCTGAGTTTGATTTGTCCTTGCCATTCTCAGGGCACAGACCATAGAAGTCTGCCCAGCACTGTTCTTGTACGAAGTTCTGAAGCTAATGTCAAAACCTTTAAAATTTACAGTCCAGCCCATCCAAATCTATTCAGTCACGATCAGGGCCTTTGTCAGAACTGCATAAAAGAGAAATCCCAGAGACCCAAAAGTTACCTGGTGACCTCATCAGATCCGAATTGTCATCATCAACTGCCTTTCAGCACATAGAGCGCCACTAGACTCCTCTTTCAATCTCTGCACTGCTAGGATACTCAAGAGCACTTTCTGCTTGCTGTTCATCTATTGTCCTGCACTGACATTGTGAGAGAAGATATTCGCCTTCGGTCAGGTTGTGTAAACACAAGCTCTGTTACTTCTTAGAGCTAAAGGTGATCTGAAATGCTATAAATGTTTTCAGATATCAACTGTTCAAAATCATCATCCTGATCTAGACAATCAGGTAGCTGTGCTCTACATGTCCAAGCCGGGGTGGGGGAGAGGGGAACAGGCTTGCACTTTCTGTGTTCAGAGATTGCCAGGTTGTGGAACTGGCCCATTGCTGATGATCCTCAGGGCTAGGTACCTGGCAGGAGAGGATAATATCATACTGGTCAAGTTAAGTTGAATCCTACACACACAAGTGGCCCTGGAGAGAAGGATAGCCAACAAGATATTTCTACAAATGAGGAACACCTACCACTAATTAATTTGTGACTCTTCTGAACAGCAAGTTTTCTCAGGTATGTTGAGAGATGGGAGAAACAGCAAACTGAGTTCCAATGCCTCCTTCCTAGATTGGGAGAGTATTTCCTGTAACACATCAATATTCATACCCAAGTACTTCCTACAAATGACCTTTTAAGTTATGATTTGGGTCAAATGATATTTTACCACAGAAGTGGTTGGTACAAACAATATGTGTTCAGTTTTAAATAACCCCTAATTTGAGAAACAAAAACATATGATAGAAAACTCCATGACCTTTTTCAAAAGAAATCTCTAATCATTTATTTGTTTCCAAAGTTTTAGGCAATAACAAATCAACAATTAAAAGGTATAGCTAAGTTACTTAACTGTAGCAGGTGTTCTCCGAGGACAGCATGCATATATTCTCATATGTGGGTGATGTGATCCACAGAGCCCAGAGCAGACACTGCCAAGTGCAATGTCACTTTAAATCTTTGAGGCAGTGCCCCCACCGTGCATGTGTAGTTCCAGCAGTACAGTATTAAAGCTAAGAAGACAACTCCAAGGAGGCAAGAGGGACGTGAGAATATATGCCTGCTGTCCTCAGAGAACACCTGCTACAGGTAAGTAACTTAGGTTCCTCTGAGGACAAGCAGGCATAATATTCTCACATGTGGGACTCACTAGCTACCAGGCTCACAGGAAAAATGAATTTTTGTTACTAAGTAGATAGTGAGCCTGGTAGAAGTAATGGGTCGGAGGGTGAAGTTGGATTTTAAACAGTAAACAGATTCTGCAGGACTGCTTGTCCAAACTGGCTATCCCACCCGGAATACTGCTCCAGACAGTAGTGAGCAGTGAAGGTGTGGATAGAAGAACATGTAGCCGCATTGCAAATATCTTGAATAGAGGCAGAGTGGAGGTGAGCTACTGAGGTCACTATGGCTTTCACATTATAAGCGGTGAACCAGTCATGGAGAGTCAGCCCAGCCTGAGAATACACTTGATGATGGGAATTCCTGACCTGTTAGGATCAAAGGATACACAATGCTGTGAGGATTTACGATGAGGTTTTCCTTTTTCCAGATAGTATGCTAGAGCAGTGGCGTACCTAGGGTAGTTGACACCCGGGGCCGGTCATTTTTTAACACCCCCCCCAAATCCAGTACTAGGCATGCCGAGAATACAAAACACTCAGGACCTATAGAGCAATTCTACCATACCATAAGCAGTCATTTCTACGAGTCACACAAGGAAAAGGAAAGCATCTTAAACACTACAGTGAGCACTAGAACATCAATTCACCTATTGTAAAACGAAACCAGACAGAATAGTACAGATCGTCGATCCTGCACAGTCAATGCCAACTGAAAGCCATGTCTTTTTCACAAACATAGATACACCCTAATCCACTATAGAATAAGTAATCATAAACTTTCTATTTAGACAAAAATTAAACTGAACCCCCAATGCCAGACTCTGCATACAATGCAACACCACAGAAATAGAAACTGTCCCGGGGGCGTTACAAGATGGCGGATGGTCTGGTAGACGCTCAACATCGACGCTGACTCTTCCTAGGTGAACGATTACTACGGGGAAAAAATTTTTTCTTAAAATGCCGCACACCAAAAGGAAAGGGGTAGTAAAGGGCTTACCGGTGAAAAATCCCGAAACAACCCTAGTGCAGACGACGATGGAGAGGTTTGCCGCCAGCACTCCACGACGGACCGGCTTGAGTTTCCCCGCAGTGGAAGACGAGGGTGGATCGCCTTTTCCACGGGGAGTTGAGACCTCATTATCCTCGCCGGAAATTAATCCTCCGCCTTGCCCAGCAGGCCTCAGAAGTGGGTTAGGACTTCTAGATTCGTCTGAAGATGTCGAAATAGAAGAACTAATCACCGGAACCCACGATGAGGCCCTGGGACAACAACAAAACAAAGTGGAGCTTAAGACCCCCGAGGCGGTAACTTTGGACACTATCTGGGCAGTGATACAGACGTTAACTTCTGTGGTAATTCCAATCGTGAGTAAACTAGATTTGGTAACTTCTGCGTTGGATACCTTTAAAAAAGAATCTGAAAAGACTAATATAGTTGTCCAACAGGATTTAAAGACTTTGAAAGAGAAATCTGATATGCTTATTAAGGATAAGATGGCAATTCATCGAAAGATAGAATACTTTGAGAACTTTAATAGACGTTTAAATTTAAGATTTTTGAATTTTCCTGTTTCCCCTGAAATTAATGTGAAGGATCTGTTTAAAAAATTTCTTATGGAAAATCTTCTATACTCCCCAGATTTGATTCCTCCAATTAATAAAATATATTACTTACCAGATTTGAAAAGGGGAGAAAAATTGAAGACTTCAGGAGATTTACAAAATCTAACAGCCTTCTTAGAACAATCAACTACTGAAATTCTAACTAGAAAAACTATGCTTGTTTCATTAGTTTTTGAACAAGACGTGAATGCCATTTTGAAAATGTACTTCAGAAATTCAACTAAAATGTTTTTTGGAGAAAAGATATGGATATATCCAGACGTGGTGAAGACCACACAAGATCGAAGAAAAGCTTTTTTAGCTTATAGAGAAGAAACTCGATTGCTAGGGGCAAGATTTATTTTGTCATACCCTTGTAAATGCATGATAAATTACTTAGATAAAAAATATGTGTTTTTTGAACCAGAACAACTGAAAGTCTTTTTAGAGATGAAAAAAATAACCAGATAATTTCCGAATAATGAAAGATCAGGATTAATAATAATAATAATTGTGGAAGCTATCCAGGCCATATTTATTAGATATTTGTTTTCCACATGATTGTTCCATCATTTATGCTTAGCCCCCTCCTTTTTACTTTGTTGGTGGTCTAGGAAAGAACTTGTATGAGAGGAGAGTTAAAACTTTATTTCCTACTAAATATTATATGTGTTCTGCTTTTCCTGAACAAGATTTAATGCTTGTATAAAATTGTTGAAATTATAAAAAAAAATAAATAAATAAAAAAAAGAAATAGAAACTGTCCCCTAGTACTGTGCAAAATATAAAGATAGCAGATGTAAATTTGAAAAAAACTAACAAGTACCAATCACCACTTTACAAATTAACAAATAGAAATAAAACAAATATAGAAAGTAAAATAATACCATTTTATTGGACTAATACATTTAGTTTTCAGAGGCCAAAACCTCCGTCCTCGGGTCAGTACAGTATAGTGCTGTTACAGTATCCTATCCTGACCTGAGGAAGGGGGTTTTGTTCTCCGAAAGTTAGTCAAAATGTATTAAAATTAGTCCAATAAAAAGATTACCTTATTT
The DNA here is from genome assembly GCF_901765095.1 of Microcaecilia unicolor. NCBI lineage: Eukaryota > Metazoa > Chordata > Amphibia > Gymnophiona > Siphonopidae > Microcaecilia > Microcaecilia unicolor. Next base: position 571,287,942 of record NC_044031.1, read on the forward strand.
ACATGTTCTATTATAAACATTTAACACATCTACAATACTTTATCCTAAAGCAAAAAAAATAAAAAAATATATTTTATTTACAGTTTGTTGTCTCTGGTTTCTGCTTTCCTCATCTTCTTTTCACCGTCTTCCTTCCATCCAGCATCTGTCTTCACTCTCTCTCTCTGCCATCCAGTGTCTGCCCTCTCTGCCGTTCCTTCCATCCACTGCCTGCCCTTTCTCTCTGCCCCTTCAATCCACCATTTGCCCTCCCTCTCCCATCCATCCAGGGTCTGCCCTCCCTCTCGCTCCCCCTTCCATCTAGGATCTGTCCCCTCTTTCTCTCTTTGCCCCTTTTTTCAGCCCCCAGTTCCAGCCCCCTTCTCCCCTCTGAACACCCCCACCCCAGTCCCCTTCTCCCCTCCTCCTGTCTGAGACCCCCACCCCAGTCCCCTTCTCTCCTCTGAACACCCCCACCCCAGTCCCCTTCTCCCCTCCCCTTCTCCCCTCTGAGATCCCCACCCCAGTCCCCTTCTCCCCTCCCCTGTCTGAGATCCCCACCCCAGTACCCTTCTCCCCTCCCCTTTCCCCCTCTGAACACCCCCACCCCAGTCCCCTTCTCCCCTCCCCCTCCCCTGTCTGAGATCCCCACCCCAGTCCCCTTCTCCCCTCTGAACACCCCCACCCCAGTCCCCTTCTCCCCACCCCAGTCCCCTTCTCCCCTCCCCTTTTCCCCTCTGAACACCCCCACCCCAGTCCCCTTCTCCCCTCCCCTTCTCCCCTCTGAGATCCCCACCCCAGTCCCCTTCTCCCCTCCCCTGTCTGAGACCCCCACCCCAGTCCCCTTCTCCCCTCTGAACACCCCCACCCGAGTCCCTTTCGCCCTTCTCCTTCCCCACCTCAGTCCCGTTAAAACCGGCGAAGCAGCGTCGCAGGCAGTGCCTCGTGCCCTGCTTGTAAAAAAAAAAATCAAATCTCCTTCCTTCTCCTTGTCTTGACGTCGACTCGGGCCTTCCAATCAAATTGATTGGAAGGCCCGAGTCGACGTCAAGACAAGGAGGAGAAGGAAGGAGATTTGATTTTTTTTTTTACAAGCAGGACGCGAGGCGCTGCCTGCGACACTGCTTCGCCAGTTTTTTTAATGTGCGGCGCCGCGGGAACGGCCACGGGAGGCGGCAGGAGTGGAGCACCCCCCACCCACTGGCACTCGGGGCGGACTGCCCCCACCGCCCCCCCCTTGGTACGCCACTGTGCTAGAGCATGCTTGCAGTCTAAGGTATGCAGTGCTGCTTCTCCAGGATGAGAACGTGGTTTAGAAAAGAAGACAGGTAATACAATGGATTGGTTGAGATGGAACTCTGAGATTACTTTAGGAAGGAACTTGAGGTGGATTTGGAGTACAACCCTGTTGTGGTAGAACATGGTGTATGTGGATCTGTAGGAGAAGAAAAAAAAAAAGAAAGAACCTCTGCACAGTCAACCAAGGTCCAAAAGGAAGAAAGGTGATAGTCTAGGAAAGGAGGAGAAATCCAAGGGTTCAACACAAAGCTTTTATTGAAAAACAACACTACTCGACCAAGTTTCAGCAAAAGCCTTCATCAGGAATCAAAACAATCTTCAGAGTGAACTCAATAGGTCTCAAGCCCATGCATATGCTCCATAAAAAGCCAAGCCCAGCTTCAAAACAGTTGCAGCATGCGATGGTTATTCATAAGAACAGGGAGGATGACATTGAGATCCCACACCATCAAATGTAGTTTGATAGGAGGTTTAGTATGAAATAAACCCTTCTTGAATCTAACCATCATGGGATGAACTAAGATATCAATTATTGTATGAAAAGCACTGATGGGACTCAAATGTACTCTGAGTTTGTTTTGAGTCCAGAATCCGAAAGATGGAGGAGGTACCTATAAGGGTAGGTAGAGAGCATGTAGTAAGGTGGAGCAATGTAGCTGATCACGAGAGGAAATCTTTTCCACTTTAAATGGTAACATTTTCTTGTGGAAGGTTTCTTGGAGGTAAGAAGTATTCTAGAGACTGTATAAGTAAGGTTCAATTAAGGCAAATCTATATCATCAGGTACCAAGCCATCAGAGCCAGAGAGCGAGAGTCTTAATAAAGAAACCAGATTTGACAAGGCCAGAAGGAAGCAATTAAAACCACGGTCCCTTGGTCTCAGTGTAGTTTGAGAAGAATTTTCCTTATGAAATGCAGTGGGGGGAAAGTGTATAGAAAATCGATCCCCCACTGGAGTAAGAAGGCATCTGCAACTATGCGGATGGAGCACAGAGTCTGGGCCAGAAGCGGGGATGCTTGTTGTTCAGAGGAGAAGCAAACATGTCTATCGCTGAGGTTACCCACTGCCGGAATATTTGACGACCGACTGAGGTGCTTAGAGACCATTCGTGAAGTTGAAGAACTTTTCTGAGTTTGGCTGCAATGGTATTCTGTTTTCCAGCTAGATAACAGGTTTGAGTTGCTTGGCGACATCTGGTTCCTGCCTGTTTGTTCAAGTAATACATTGCTACTTGATTGCCTGTGTGAACCAGTATAATCTGATTGAGAATACAATTCAGGAAGGTTTTGAGAGTGTTCCAAACAGCTTGCAATTCCAGGAGATTGATATGTTGTTGCTGTCAGGGGGGCCAAGAACCCTATGTATGGAGACCATTAAGGTGAGCTCCCCAACCTGTCATGGAAGCATCTGTGGTGAGAACCCTGTTATGTGGATTAGATTGGAAGGTCTCATGTAAGATTGTCAGATACCATCCACACCTGTAGAAAATGGCAGAGCTGTGGAGTTATTTGGATTTGTACAGATAGTAATCCCGTGGCTTGGGACCATTGAGAAGAGAGTGTCTACAGAGGAATTTGAAAGTCAAGTTGAGCTAATGGTGTTACATGGACTGTTGAAACCAAGTGACTGAGTCTGTGGAACATCTGACAAGCAGATATATGAATCGATTGGGACACCTAGTGGTGAGATATAGTATATTGTTCACTCTCAGGTGAGGAAGGAATGCTCAACCTTGAGTTGTGTCGTGGAGATCCCCTGTGAGCTCTAAAGTCTGTACCAGCTGAAGATGTGATTTGGGGTAGTTGATGACAAATCCAAGGAATTCTAGGAGTCATTATCACAGGCTGAAAGGAAGCACTGGCAGATTCCTGAGATGCTGCTTTGATTCGCCAATCATTGAGGTATGGGAAGATATGGATGCCGCACCTGCGAAGTATTGTACTTACTCCTACTAGACACTTTGTGAAGACTTAAGGAGTGAAGGTCAATCCAAACAGTAAGAACTCATACTGATAGTGTAGAGCTCCACAGCAGAAGCGGAGGAATTTTCTGAGTGCACGGAGAATAGGTATATGGGTATATGCTTCTTTGAGGTCTAGAGAGCAAAGTCAATCATTGAATTGTATCATGGGAAGTAATGACCCCAGGGATACCATGCTAAATTTTTCTTTGAGGAGAAATTTCTTCAGGTCTCAGATTGAGAATCGGACGTACTCCTGTCTTTTTCAGAATGAGAATATATCTGGAGTAGAACCCTCGACCCCTGTCCGGCAGGGGAACTGGTTCTATCACATTCTACTGTAGGAGGGCTAAGAGATCCTCTTGAACTAATCTCATTTGGAGGGAGTTGCAATGAGACTCTCTTAGTGGATTATTGGGGGGGGGGGGGGGAACGGGGGTTCTTTTTCACCAACGCAGAGCATAGCTGTGTTGAATGACATGTAGGACCCATTGGTCGGAGGTTCTGAGAGGCCATCTCTGTTGGAAGAGAATTAACCTCCCTCCAATAGGTAGGTCATTTGGCACCGACAAATGAACATCAGCAATGCTCTCTAGGAAGGAGTCAAAAATTAGGTTGTTTGACACAGCAGCGAGACTCATCTTCGGAAAATCAAGATTCAACAGCACCAAACCCCTCCTCCTGAAACTACACTGGTTACTGATCAAGGACCGTATAGCTTTCAAAATCTGCTCACTAGTATACAGAATAATATTCAGCCAATCACCAAGTTACATGACCAACCAGTAGACTTACCAATCAGGAACACAAATAAAGCAGCCAGATCATACCTTACCCTCCACTTCCCATCATTTAAGGACATCAAATATAAGGTGACTCTAGCAATGAGTTTTTCCTATATCAGCACCAAAATATGGAACAGACTTCCGAAGAACCTGAAACTGAAAGACAACTATTTAATCTTCCGAAAACACCTAAAGGCCTATCTATTAAAAAAAACACCCCCCTGCTGAACCAACCTAACCAACCAACCAACGGACTCATCAGATCTACCCACAAAATTAACAGATGGAATGGAAAAGACACAAGCTTACAGCAACCAACCAGGACCCAAGCACTTCTCAACTCTCCAATCTTACTACCCTACCCACCCCATGCATCTCAAACCCACTGTGCACCGAAGAACAACCGGCAGTGCCCAACTATTCAAAAAAATTCATCTTGTTATGATCTTATCTGACTCTCTTTGTAATTCCCTAAAATTAATCATGTAAACCAAATTTTAATCTCCTAAGGACACTGCCTAACCCAATACTTCTGCCAGAGACCTCTACAGACTGTAGCTGTATCTATCGAATTGTTAAACCCATTTGATACCTGTAACCACCCCCATTGTTCCATGTAAGCCACACTGAACCTACCAATAGGTGGCAAAATGCGGGATATAAATACAATAAGTAAATAAAAATACTGGGACAGACCAAAGGTCCACCAAGCTCAGCATCCTGTTTCCAACAGAGACCAATCCAGGCCACAAGTACCTGGCAAGATCCCAAAACAGTACAATACATTTTATGCTGTTTATAAGCAGTAGATTCTCCCCAAGTCCATCTTAATAATGGCTTATGGACTTTTCTTTTAGGAAGCTATCCAAACCTTTTTAAACCTCGCTGAGCTAACTGCTTTTACCACATTCTCTAACAACGAATTCCAGAGTTTAATTACATGTTGAAACCTGCATGCTCTGGCATAGGTTACAGTGAATGTCTCAGTGATCTGGACCTGGGCACTGAATACACCAATTAAAAGCCACTCAGCACCCTCGATTAAACGGAGGGAAAAATGGCTGACAAGGTCAAAAGGCTCTATGGGTCAGGGAGCTTGAGTAATTCTGTGCCCAGAGAAGGTCAATGCTTCCTGGGTAGGAAAGAGGGCTCAGAGGCCACTTGGGACAAAAATTGAAAAATCTTAAAAATGCAAACTTGATAAATGATGACTGAAAATGATAAAATACGAAGAAAATATATCCTGAAAAAAGGAAGGCACCAAAAAGGCAAAGGTTTTTCGTGGTGAGGAGAGATTAAAAGCACAACCTCTCTGCTTCATGGAAAATGAAAGACTGCTGGTCCCGTGTTCAAGCGTTGGGCAAGAAGGCACCAATGCATGTGCGATTTGGACAGGAAGGTACCCGTGCATGTGCAGTGGGGGCACTTTTCATAATATCTCAGTCTTCTTTGACCACTGAATTCTCCATGTAACCATACACTTCTTTTAGAACAAGGAACAATATCAGATAAGTACATAAACTTAGAAATATAAATGTTTTCTTACTTTTCTTGTTTTCCTTACAAAGTTACATTATACTATGGTTCTTTAGAGGGTTTTTTCCCCTTAATTTCATTTTCAGCTGTTTCCTCTAACAATACTACCACTGTATAATATTTGGCTAACACTGCCTTCAGTTTAAACTCATATAAGTTTCAGATAAGTATAAATACTTGTAGCTTCTATTTGTTTTGCCTTTTTTGTCCTGTTCTGTGTTATTTTGTGTACCCACAAAAATGTCTTATAAATAGCCAGTGATCATTTTTCAGGGGTATCGCTCTTTCAGAGGACAGGACGTGAGTTAGAAGATAGTCTGGATGGTCTTCAGAAGATTCCTCAGGTAAGTAGATGTAGCATTGGAATGTCTTCTGTCTTCTTACTCTTCTGGCTCAGCACCTACTACTTTACCTTTACAAACTCAATAATAAAGAAACCCTGTCTACCTATGTGTATGGGAATTTTATTTGGAAATGAAACCTCTGTATATATATACTATGTGTGATTCTTCTGCTTATTCAACTGTTAAACACTAGCTATTCAAACAAATGGATAAGTTTCCCTTCTTAATTTTCATCCTCATTCTACAAAGTATTAGACACAAAATCCTAGATTTTTAACTTTTAATCCTCACAACTCCTTTGCAATCTCCAATTATATGAAACGTTTACAAGTCAGTTAGTGACACATTAACTGATTACTTTTCCAAGTTAAAAAAAAAAAACAGTTAGATATGTATGCAGCATAATAATTAATTGTCACTGTCTCAGATTAAAAGAACTGTCAGGTAAATTTGTCTAAAATTAAGACAGGATCCCCTCTTAAAGCTTGCCTCCATGTTGCCTTTTGCAAAGTAGGCAGGATATACAGGGCAACATAGTTAATGCAATTCTAAATTTCCAGTAACAAATTTAATTGTTTTTATTTCTGACCACTCAAATTCTTCTCATAGTAACATAGTAACATAGTAGATGACGGCAGAAAAAGACCTGCACGGTCCATCCAGTCTGCCCAAGAAGATAAATTCATATGTGCTACTTTTTTTATTTGTACTGTCCTCTTCAGTGCACAGACCGTATAAGTCTGGCCAGCCCTATCCCCGCCTCCCAACCACCAACCCCGCCTCCCAACCACCAGCTCTGGCACAGACCGTATAAGTCTGCCCAGCACTATCCCTGCCACCCACCACCGGCTCTGGCACAGACTGTATAAGTCTGCCCAGCACTATCCCCGCCTCCCAACCAACAGCTCTGGCACAGACCATATAAGTCTGCCCAGCACTATCCCTGCCACCCACCACCGGCTCTGGCACAGACCGTATAAGTCTGCCCAGCACTATCCCCACCGCCCAACCACCAGCCCCGGCACAGACCGTATAAGTCTGCCCAGCACTAGTCCCCCCTCCCAACCACCAGTCCCAGCACAGACCGTATATGTCTGCCCACACTAGCTCCGCCTCCCAACCACTAGCTCTGCCACCCATTCTAGGCTAAGCTCCTGAGGATCCCTTTCTTCTGCACAGGATTCCTTTATGTTTATCCCACGCATGTTTGAATTCCGTTACCGTTTTCATCTCCACCACCTCCCACGGGAGGGCATTCCAAGCATCCACCACCCTCTCCATGAAAAAATACTTCCTGACATTCTTCTTGAGTCTGCCCCCCTTCAATCTCATTTCATGCCCTCTCGTTCTACCGCCTTCCCATCTCCGGAAAAGGTTCGTTTGCGGATTAATACCTTTCAAATATTTGAACGTCTGTATCATATCACCCCTGTTCCTCCTTTCCTCCAGGGTATACATGTTCAGGTCCACAAGTCTCTCCTCGTACATCTTGTAATGCAAATCCCATACCATCCTCGTAGCTGGGATTTGCGTTACAAGATGTACGAGGAGAGACTTGCGGACCTGAACATGTATACCCTGGAGGAATCTGAAAACTAGCAAAAGAATTAGATCTTTTGTTTGCTCCCTAAAAGTGTACCCTTCCCCCATCTGGCTTGTAAATCTGTAGGCTAAGGTGAGTTTGTGTTGTAGGAGGAGCAGTTAAACCACATGGTCTTCACTGGCTCCTGCCTGAAAGATACACACAGATAAGAATTGCTCTGCCTTAATTCTGCATTTATATCTTAATTCTGGCTTAATTCTGCATTTATATCTTTATACCTTTCCTGTTTTGTTACATACTCTGCTAAAATAGTGATTTGCATGTCCCAATCCTTACAGCTGTACACCTGGACATTTCTTCTGGTGAATTTAAGTGCAGCTCTTCAGATAGGTTACAGAGGAGACATTCCTAAAGTCTTGGTTTGGTTTGATATAACAGCTAAAGTGGAGAGCAGCCACTGGATTTCAAGCGTGCTGACTTTAGTAAAATGGGGGAATACCTGAGGAAGGAGATGATGGGCTGGGAGGAAATACAAGAAGTGGAAGGACAGTGGTCCAGGCTGAAAGAAGCTATAAATAGGGCCACGAACCTTTATGTAAGGAAAGTAAATAAAAGCAAGAGAAAAAGGAAACCGATATGGTTCTCCAAGCAAGTGGTTGAGAAAATAAAGGCTAAAGAGTTGGCATTCCAGAAATACAGAAAAACTCAAGAAAAGGAACACATGGAGGAATACCGGATGAAAATGAAAGAAGCCAAGAGAGAGATACGACTGGCAAAAGCGCAAGCGGAAGAACAAATGGCTAGAAATGTAAGGAGGGGGTGACAAAAATTTCTTCAGGTATATTAGTGAAAGGAGAATGACTAAAAAGGGAATTGTGATACTGCGAACCGCTATGTGGAAAATGATGAAGAAAAAGCAAATTTGCTAAATAGATACTTTTGTTCTGTTTTCACAGAGGAAAATCCTGGAGAAGGACCGCGATGGACTGGAAATAATACAATTGAGAATGAAGTGGATAGAGCACCATTCACAGAAGAAAGTGTGTATCAACAACTTGAAAAGCTAAAGGTGGACAAAGCCATGGGACCGGACGGGATCCACCCCAGGATATTGAGGGAGCTCAGAGAGGTTTTGGCAGGTCCTCTTAATGATTTGTTTTTTATATCCTTGCAGACAGGAAAGGTTCCGAGGGATTGGAGAACGGCGGAGGTGGTCCCTCTTCACAAAAGTGGTGATAGGGAAGAAGCTGGAAACTACAGGCCGGTAAGCCTCACTTCGGTTAATGGAAAAGTAATGGAAGCGATGCTGAAGGAAAGGATAGTGAATTTCCTGGAAGCCAATAAGTTGCAAGATCCGAGACAACATGGTTTTACGAAAGGGAAATCGTGCCAAACGAATCTCATTGAGTTCTTTGATTGGGTGACAGGAGAATTGAATCAGGGACGAGCTATGGACGTAATCTACTTAGATTTCAGCAAAGCTTTTGACATGGTCCCCCACAGGAGGCTCTTAAATAAACTGGAGGGGCTGAAGATAGGACGTGAAGTGGTGAACTGGATTAGGAACTGGTTGACGGACAGACTCCAGAGGGTGGTGGTGAATGGAATTTGCTCGGAGGAAGGAAAGGTGAGTAGTGGAGTGCCTCAGGGATCGGTGCTGGGGCCGATTCTGTTCAATATATTTGTGAGTGACATTGCCGAAGGGTTAGAAGGTAAAGTTTGCCTATTTGCGGATGATACTAAGATCTGTAACAGAGTGGACACCCGGGAGGGAGTGGAAAACATGAAAAAGGATCTGAGGAAGCTAGAGGAATGGTCTAAGGTTTGGCAATTAAAATTCGATAATATTATACAATTAGGGACTCAATAGAGCTGCTGGAGCACTCGTATTGTCAATCACTAAATAGCCCCAGTCTTATTGAATACAAAATATCTTTATTAAACACGTGTGCTTCAAAACCTGCTCACGTGTATTTAAAACCTTTATTCACAAACAATATTCTCTTATATCTTTCATGCTCATTCACACCTTATAGTACCTGCATAGAAAATCTATAACAAGGAGGATTTATATATACATGACTTTCTTGAATATCATTACACACTGTGTCAAAGTTCATGATATCTCGTCTCTCAAAGAGGCATCACAGAATTAGAAATAAGAAACCTTTGCATATGTCCATTCACTCTGCTCTTCCGGTTTCCGGTTTCACATGAAGTTTCATGAAAGTTCAAGACAAACCCCAACACACTTCTCTGGGGGTAAACAACTCCACTTGCAATAGATTTCAGGCACTACATTAGCGGGATGAGACTTTTCAATCTCATAACTGCTGTTACTCTAGTCCTTAAGCAAGCATCGGCTCCTCTATGCAGGACCGCATTTCGTTCTCTTCATCAGGAGGAACCACCATATCCCCTAAAATTACACAATTCCACTGTCACCCCTTCAATTCAAACCTTTAAACAAATTAATTTCTCATCAAAATACAATATTTTATATATTATAATTGCACTTACTTTAACCAATTCTGTTTGGCAGCGTGCCAACAAAACACTTTCTCAGGCCGGGACCCAACTGCCGTGGCTCTGAACTAACCAGCAGGGTTGCCAGGTGGAAATTTTTTTTCCAGCCCACTGGAGCCCAAAAAACAGCCCAAAAACCGCCCAAACACAAACCCCGCCCCTGACACCCCCACCCCCGCGTCATCACCCCCGCCCTCGCCGTCATAAACCCCGCCCCCGC